>NW_027069469.1:369122-399996 GCF_002906115.3 Quercus suber | reverse complement strand
AGGTAGTTTCAAAAAACCTTAAATAATCTAACTTCTACAAAGTTTGTAAGGTTTTCAACTTCATTCTTATCAAGAGATTTTCTATCAATTTCCCAAATACTAAGACAAGATAAGCATCTTAAATTTTCCAATACAGCATAAAATCCAAGATTTTCTTATCAAGATTAAATAAAAGATGCTCATTTTTCTATATCAACAATTCATGCATTTCCCCAAATGCAATACCAAATATGATGCATATTCATATATATAATCATATATATGTTAAGGTTATGACACAATAGTTTTTAGGAAAATATAGTTTCCATAGGTAATTTCCAAAAACGTGTCTAACCCAAAAACAACATTAATGTTATTTTTCAAAATCCCATTAAAAAGCTACTTACCTCGCAACCTCAAAATCCTAATTCTCCAAGCTCCAAGGAGATTAGCTAGAACCTAAACAACATCAAGTAAACCTACCACAATAAGTATAGAACCTGAAATTGCATCTAGCCACAATTTAGGAATTGCCAAGTAATCACTTAATTAGGCAAGCCTAGTATTTAACCTCATCAATAATAATATATTCTACTTCCATAATTTCTCAAAAAATGGATTCACAAGGCATAAACTCCAATTTATAGAGTTAATCCATTTAACATCATCTCCAACATTATGACTAACTTCCATAAAATTTAAACTACATCATTAAGAGACCCATGAAAGCAAAATCAATATATCCTCCAAGACAAGAAATTTAGAACTTCAACTAACTCCAATAACCCAATGGCAATGGAAAAATTAAATTTACCAACCATCACATGTTTTAACTAAAAACTCCTAAATTTTTCCACCATACATAATCCTTAAGTAGTCATCAATAGCACAAAATATATATTCATTCATCAAATAATTCCACCAATACAAAACCCATACATAAAAACACATAAATATCACTTCCAAAGCTCATAAAGGGTATCATTATTAAAACTTAAATAAAAATAACCTCAAGCAAAAATTCAAAACCCACCAAAAATATGAGAAATTTTTACCTAAAAAAAAAAGGATGTGAAGGTATTTATGGGGGAATCTAGGTAACTAGGCATAAGTATCAAACTTTATAGTTAGTTGGCTCGGTTCGGAAAGTATATGACATAGTAGCATCTCGAGTCTTAAAGACTCGATTTTGGGCACGTAAATCAAGTCTTTGAGACTCGGTTTTAATGATCTGAGTTGGCAAAATTCCCAGGTGGAGTACACGTGGAACTCGAGTTTTAGAAACTCGAGTTCCACATAGTCATGTACACGGTTTGAACTCGAGCCTTAGAGACTCGGTTTGCTAAAAGCGAAACCGAGTCTTAGAAACTCGATTTTTTAATGAGTTAAGCTGGTCATGTCTCACTGGCGCTGGCACACTTGCTTCTCACATTTTGTAATGTTGGGTCATGTCTCACTAGCACACTGGCACTGGCACCTTCACTCACTATTGATTCTCATGTTTTGTAATGCTAGGTCAGTGAGATTCCTTCACTATTACTTCTCATGTTTTGTAATGAAAAAGTAATCCTCTCACGTTTTGGAATGAAAAAGCAGCCCTCCTCTCAGCAAAACTTCAGTAGTCTTCTCTCTACATTGGTCCTCTCTCAGAACTAAAAAAGCACATCGCATACACACTACTCCTCTCTCAAATCTCATACACAGCAGAGCTGAACATTGCTCCTCTTAACTTTCACACAAGCTCAACATTCATTTTAGTCTCACTCTCATACAATCGCAGCAGTACATTTACACGTCTTCATGTCAGGTAAGGGTCTCCTCACTCTCTAGTTGGTTGTTTAGTGTATATAACTGCTTTAGAAAGTGTTACTTGGATTGAATTTTTCATGACATGAAAATGATTGCATATTTGTTTGTATTAAATATTTATATTTGTTTCTTGATATATATATATATATATAAATATATTTATATTTATATTTATTTTAAATATATATATATAAATACATATATATATATATATATTTAAAAAATATATAAATATTATATATATATATATTTAAAATAAATATAAATATAAATATTTATATATATAAATATAAATATAAATATTTAAATAGCCAATAAATATATATATATATATATTAGAGAAATACATGAATCCACCGACTAATAATCCATCCACGTAGAAATGGAGTTCAGACATGCATGAAGAGAAATATGGAGAGATTTTTTGTTAAAAGATGACAAAACTATCAAAATATGACAAGTTGATGATTTTTTGTTCATAGCTTTTTCACCATCTATATATAATGAATTTTGCAGTGAAATTATTTCATTGAAAAGTAGGCATATAGGACTTCAAAATGAATATAATTTGATTCAATTTGGATTTTAAATAAGTGAAATGCGACTGTTCGAAATTGGCACAACTATATTATTTTCAAGATTTTCACTTGAGTAAAATGTTCTTGTTCACGATGCAAATTTTTAGGTTGTGAATTCTCATTTGTAGAAAATCTAAACAACCTATACAAGGTACAATAACAACAACTTTTTGGTGAGAGAGGGCAGTCACAAAATGAAGATATTGAAGCCTTTCTCTTACCAAAAATAGAAACAAAAAATAATTAAAAAAAAAATCTCATTTATGTGCTGTGATCCAAAAAAACAAGTTATTAGAATTCTTGACAACACCTTAAGCCTTAAACCTTTAGTAGTTGAATCCCTAGAGTTGTTTTTCCTTTCAAGAGTTTTAACATAGTTACCAAATCTTGTGCTGCATAATTAGGCTTTATCATTATTGCTTTAGATTTCGAAGTTATTTGCTTCATTTCTCCATAATTTGGAGCAAATTTGAGTTTGTATATCACATCTGGTATATTTGACTGTATATTAATGCCTTGATTTTGAAATTAGATGATATGTCTAATTTTGATTGCTCATGATCAAATTCACATTAGTGTTTTTCTTTTTCTTTTTCTTTTTCTTTTTTTTTTTTTTTGTCTGATGAACCCTGCTCTATGTTATCTAATCTAATCTAATCTAATCTAATCTAATCTAATACTATAAATAATAGCAGAAGCTTTTAATAAGGTGCTGACACGTAAGCAAAAAAGGCTCCTTAAAACACTGACACATGTACAACTTACCCTTTAAAAAAATCGCACGGTGTGATTGAAGAGACTCAGTTTCAGAAACAAACTTAGACCTTTATAAAAAAAACAAAGCCGCTTATCAGAAGAGAAAAAAAAAGAAAAAAAAAAAAGAGAAAAACACAAGCCCTAAAACGATTTTTTTTTCTAAATAACAACAAATATTAAAATTTAGTTAGGTGTCACATTTCAAAAGAATGTAGAAAACTAGCATCTCGAGTGTCTAAAACTCGAGTTCCAAGATAAAAATCGAGTTTTTAAGTCTCGATTTGTAAGCGGATAAGTGTGATGTGGAAAAAAATCCACGTGGAAATCGAGTTTTAAAGACTCGAGTTCCATAAACGCCGCTATAGAGCTTAAAAACGTCACTATAGGGCTTAAAAACGCCACTATAGGGCTCCCTGAACCTGGTATTGAACACTAAAAAAAATTTTACAGAAAAACGCTGCTATAGGGCTTTAAAACGTCACCATAGGACTTAAAAATGCCACTATAGGGGCGATCAAAATAAATTTTTTTTGCATGGAACTCGATTTTCAAAAACTCGAGATCCATGTGGCATTTTCAGTCCAACAACACTCGCAAAGCGAGTCTTTAAGACTCGAGTTTTAATATGGATCTTGAGTTTCTAAAACTCAAGATGCTATTTTTCTTAATTCTCCAAAACTTTGCCTAACTTACTATATACTTGGCCTTTACGTTGTTAGTCTGCCCATTCCCCCCCCCCCCTAAAACCCAAACCAAATTTCCTGATAAAAAAAACAGACTCCCTCAAACTATCGATCCTTCGCTGCTCCTTCATATACACTCAGATCGGATTCGGTGAAACTCAATTTTTACCATTTCATTCTTACTTATCAAAGCATACACATAGATCATGCTCTGCAGTCCCGTCTCCGCTTCTCAACAATCGACAAGTCAGAAGGTAGGCATTTCCATTCAGTTCTACTTCTAGGGTTTCCAAAGATAGATGGGTTTCAGACTCACTTACACGTTTGATTCTTTGTTACATCTCCCTATACACAGATCGGACTAGCAACATTGGAAACCTCTGTTCGTGCTTTGCAATCCCGTCTCTGATTGTTCAACAATTCCGTCTTTGTTGTTCAACAACTGAAAATTCAAAAGGTATATATTTTTCTCCCTTTTTTGGTTTTCTATTCAATTTCTGTTTCTAGGTTTTCAAAGATATATGGGTTTAGTAGAAGATAGGCATTTTTTTTCCCATTGACTTAGCGTTTCAAGCAGAAGGCTTGCCTATCTTTTACCCTAATTCGTCATTTATTTTTGCAATTTCTTGAGTCCTTCTTTTGTGCTACTGTAGTATTGATTAAATTTATTTTAAGCTTGGCAGATTTTGGTTTAGTTTGTGTTTTCATAAAAAATCTGAATGCTTGGAGCCTCCGTAATACTGCCGTTACCACATCGGTAAATGTATTTTCTTATGCACAAAAAATTTGATATGGACTGCTTAGTTTTGATTTAGGCATCTAGCCTAGATTTGGTTTTGATTAAGGTTTAAAATTTGGAATTGGTTTGAGGGAGTTAGAAAGATGAGAAAAAGAATGGTATGATTGGAGGACTCTGAAAAATGTTGCATGTCATGTGTTTGAGGAAATTTCTCTTTGACAACTAGTACATAATCCTTTGATTCAATCTTTTCTTTTCCCTATCTTGATATAAATTTTGGCCTTTTGTTGGATTCACAAAATCCAATTGACCACAAGTGTTTAATTTTTGTGTGTAAGGTTTTAGTTGTAATTGATTTCTTGGCTTAGTTGGTTTGCAGCAGTTTTTATGCTTTTGGGAAATTCTTAGATTAAAGGTCAGGACCTTAAGTTCATGAATTACACTTCATAAGTTGCCAAAAACAAAATCTATTTTCAACATTGTCCTGGAACTAACTCATTCATGACTAATTATAATTTAAAATGCAGTTTCCTTCATACTGATGATCCATTATCAATCACATGACCATATATAAATGGCTGTGGAAGTTGACGAATTGATAATGAATGCGTCTTTCTAATTATTTTAACGATAAGCTTTTGATACCATTTTTAGATATTTGGTTGTGTAATGATTGGACTAATCGTTATACTAATAGTTGGTACATGTTAACAATTAACTGATTAGCTTTCTATAACATGTGAGAGTTGGTAATGGTATTATTAGCAGGGAAAAATTTTTAAAAGGTAGAACATATAAAGTATGAATGACAAATTTGCTTGAAAACATTAATTCTTTGTAGTTGTAGTTCTTTTACTGACAAGCTTTGTTATATGTAGCCGTATCCAGAGTTACAAGTAAAGATGGCCTTAGAATACTCATTGTAGAAAATGATTATGGTGATCGTTTTCATACAAAAAATATTGTCTACAAAGAAATATTTGATAATTTGCCAAAAGGTAACACTTACTGTTTATTAAAATTATTTCAATTTGTTTATAATGTAAACTAGATTATCACTTATATTGTAGAAAGTAGGTTTTCCTCCATTGTTATATGTAAACTTTACTAATGTTTAAAATGTTCTAATATTACAGATTCAAATCACAATGAAGTGCAAATACAGTTTTTTTTTTTTGGATGATAACTTCATCAAAATAATTATTGTAAAAAAAGTTGTGAAATATTTTGTATATATAGCATTGCTCCTATGATAAGGTGACATGGTAACAATATATTGTCCTTAAAGTTGTAAATTGCCAAATTGTTTTGTTCGCTTTACTATAAGCGATTGTATTCTTGCCAAGTTTTTCTATTGCATAAACTTTCCAATATCTTTACCAAATACTTGACTTTACATTACAAAAAAGTTTTATTATCTTTACATTAATTCAGGATAATTCAAGCCTAAAGAATATGAAAATATTTCAGGTAATGAATGTTTACATTTACTATTTTGTACAAATATTCACAATTAATGCAAAAATCTCTACATTTAAAAAAAAAATGAATATAAAAAATTAAATGTAAAAAAGTAGACGTGAACGTATTATTGTCCAACAAATGCTTTTTAGCTGAAACTAAGAGTTCTAGCATGTTTTTGTTTTTTTTTACGTCTCTCTTAAACCCGGCAATATTTCTATTTCATGTGGAGAAGTTTCTTAATTCTTACACCAACCTAAAATAACATATTGTAGAGCCCAATTTAAGCTACAGACTTTTCTGTAGAGCCCAATTTGCATTATCAGCTACAGAGTTTTCTGTTCAGGGTCAAAGACTTGAAAGATCCATATGGGTATCGGTCAAATGCTCCATTTTGAGTTCTGTTGCTGCTAAAGTTGCCTCTTTTGAAGGTAGACTTCTTTCCCTTTTTATATAAGCCAAAGCTGAAGCTCACTGCTACAAAGCAAGAATACCCATTTTCAGAAATTGCAATATTTACATAGATAAGGTGAAGAGGATTCCCTTGGCCTTGGAATGGTGCATATCCAATTTTTTATTTTATTTTATTTTTGTAATGATAATAAATTTGTTTCGTAGTGTTATTGTTGTTTCTTGAGAAAACCATGTATCTAGATGCTGACTACATGCAAGAGAAAGTGTGTTTTTACTAAACTCATTTATTTTTCACTATGAACAATTCTGGGGATTCAATGTTTAAGAGACTTCTTACTATTAATGAGTTATAATTCTCAAGAGTTTTCAATTCACGAAGAGCCATTCAAATTTTAAATCAACTGCAAATTGAATAAACATTATTTTGAATTTCCATAAATTCTACTATAAATACAATTTAGTGAATTCAATTTGGCAAATAGCTAAACCAGTTTTTAGTTTTTTATTTTTTTTCTAGAGCTGTATGAATTCTTTCCCTCTTTGTTTTGTTTAAGAATTTAGGACCTTTGTGTTATAAAAATAAAAATAAAAAAAAAGTCTAATTTTGTGATGGATTTTTTTTCCATGATGTGTTGTTGGGTGTATTCCACTATCAATATGGAAATTTATTGGGACCAAGTTTGCGAGTGCTCTCTCAACTTAATTGCTTTTGCTAGCTTGACATATTAAATGCTTAGTTTTTCTCATCTTTTGTATTTTGGATTAAATTTGAGATTTGGGTTTAGATTTGGGTTTTTTTCCTTTGTTATAACCTCCCCCCACCCCCCCCCCCCCCTTTTTGTTTTTTTGCATTGTCACTTATGATTAAAGTTATACATCTTTCTTTAGTTTTAGTTTATTTGATTGGATTCGAATCTAAGAATTATATGATGGGGAGGTGGATTGTGAATGTGATGTTGATGAAAACAATGGGCATGAAGATCAGTAGGTCATGCTGTTGGTCATGTTACAACTTTGGGCTTGTTTTAGAACTATATTTCTTACTATTTTGGGTTTCGAGTTCAAATTTCTTATTTAGGGTTTTCATTTTTTTTTTTTTTCCTCTGAGTGTCCTGTTAGTTTGGTTGTAGAGAATTAACGTATTCAGTTTTATTATATTTGAATAATTATGGTACAAATGTTTTGAGTAAAAGATATATATTTCGCCTGATTGAGTTCAAGATTTTTGTATATAGAAGTTTATAATTACATTTATTTTTATATGACAATAAAAACTTTTATTTTTGGGTATAATGAAATAATTTCATGTGGTATAGATCAATGGCTACTTCTGCTGATTTGCTCTCACCTACAATCTCTTTATTTCTATTGATTGGTATTCATTCTTAAGCAACATAAGTCTTACGATAGAATTTTTGCCGTAGAGGCATTTTTTTTTAATCTTTGGTAAATACAAAAGTGGCTGTAACATGTATTTGTTCTTTTCTATGCGGTTTATAAATCTTCTATTTATTTGTCTAAAAGTCTGTATTCTTTTTTTTGCATTGCTACAGATGATGGCTGGCAGAGTGTGTCCTTCGGTATGTGTTTATATACTGTTGAAGGTGGGTTTAAATTACTGAAATTAGTAAAAAAATTTATTGTTGAATAACTGCTGTCTTAATCAAAAGAGACTAATTGGTGTCTTAATTATGGGAAAAAATTTCGTACCCTATACCCAAGGCCAAGCCTATACATCTATGAAAAATAAATAATAAACAATGTAAATTTCAAATACAAAAGAAACTTTCACGTGAGCTGAGAGATAAGAACAGATGTTAGAAAATGTGAAATTGTATAGGTCTTTCGACAGAGTTTGCAGGGGCTGGGGAAAAAAATAAAAAATAAAAACTAACTTATGAAAGCTTTTTTTTTCTAACATATCTTGGCAACATTCCCTTGCCAAACTAAGATGCATTTGTTAGGAGGTTTATCATCACTTTCATCTTCATTTGCCACACCATTAAAACTTGAAGAAACCTGAGACTGAAGTAGGTTCGCATTTGCCACACCAAAGTGGCTCTGTGATGCATCATCTTGTGAGGGGTCATTGAAGCCAACCTGAGTAAATAGGCCTTGCGAACCACTTTGGTGTGGTGTCCTGAAACAGCAGAAATCAAAGTATAAGTTCAAAAAAGAAAAGGAAATAATGATAAAAGAAAGCATAAACATATTCAGAGTGGTAATGAGCTCAAACCTGGGACATAAAATCATTCCCTGTACCAAAGTGAGAATATCCAGCTTGATAGTTCTGGTTTAGAAAGTTCCCAGGAAACCCACCTTATGGTCCTTGAGTAACATAAGCGACAGCATATCCAAGTAACATAATCGACAGCATATCCACTTTGAGAAGCCTGCAGACCAGGCCAGTAACACATCAACATAATAAACAGATAAACCATGTAATATTAAGCCACCCAACAATAAATTTCATTAGTCTTGACAAAAAATAAATTACAAATAATGTAAATATACAAATAATGTAAAGTGTCATTCCAGGAAAATACATTATTTGTATACATACATGATAACTAAATCACATTTCATAACTGCCTAATTGCTAACTAGATAACTATTACAACTGAATTTTTTTTTTTTAAAGGTTACATATGCACACATGAATATAAACAGTGGGAATGTGTGAAAGGTTCAACCAAGTTTTGCAAAGGAAAAGAACAATTTTAAATGAAGAAAAGAGGAGGGGTGGGGGGGGGGTGGGGGAGGAACAGCCACATTGTTCAATTAAATGAAGCAAATAATATGCATGGGTTAATATGAGCAACCAAAGACAATAAACACTATGAAAGTAATCATCAATTCTTCCAGGGAACAACATAAAAGATTTCTCGGCTCCTAGAATAGCTAGCAGAAGCCTTGCCCTAAGCAGAAGTCATTCATGACCCATAATATATACCAACTGCTTCTCCCCATGCCAATTGCCAAGCCCCATTGTAACACCTCTCAGACTTCTACACATTCTCTAACCATTGACCTAAATACACTTTATCTTATTTTCCTTTTTTTCCTAATATTACTCTATGCACCTACGAACCAGAAAAGCATACACATCAACAACTCAAGGGAATCAAAACCGCTACCTCTTTGGTTCCTGAGCAGAGCCTTGCTCAAAAGTTCTACCTTTATGTGTTTCCTACACAGTTACTATATAAATAGGATCTTGGTCATATTAGATGTCCTCAACTAGCCAAACAATGTCCAGTCCAAGGGATGTCTGCTCTTAACACTTTCACTAAAGCATCCTCCAAAAACTGTGAAACTTAGACAGCCCACACAAAAAGGCACTCAAGAACAAAGACAATTGAAGACAATATAAAAATGATACAAGCAAGGAAATGGATACCTTCTGCCATGGATGAGGCTTTATCCGTGGGAACTTAAATTCAGTATAATTTGGATTCATGCACTTTACATTATTTGTAAAGTGTCATTCCAGGAAAATACAAATAATGTAAATATACAATATGTTATAAATAACATACCCCTACCACGACCGCTTCTTCTATCAGCATTTGGAGATGAGGCAACAGAACCAAAAGTATCATTAGGCACAACACCAGGTCCACCACCACAGAAAAGCCTCCTATCGTTGTAGATCTATTTCAAGATACTTTCCAATATTAATATCAGCTCCTATCCGCATAAATGCTTCATAATTGATAACCAACCCCAACCATTAACCCTCCCCCCCCCCCTAAAAAAAAAAAAAAAAAAAAAAAGAGGAAGGAAAGCCCAAAAATTAAAAGAAACTCATATCGACTTTTGAATTTCCATCACCTACCTTTTTAGGCTTTTGAAATTGAACCATACTTTGTTTCAAATTATTCAGAGGTCCTTCAACCAAGCATTCATGCTCCTGATGAAACATTGGCAAAAAAAATAGGAGAGGACGTTGTTTAATAACAAAAAAAAAAAGGATTAGTTGCATCAATCTACAAGTGATCTGCAATACCATGCATTACATATTGAACAAGAACCACTAATCACTTCATGTAGAAAGGTCAACAATTAAGGATGTTGAATTAAAAGAGTATCATGTAATACAAAGTCTCTGATATAATTATAAATAATAGCATAATATGCACACGATGTAAGATAAAAAGTACTGCCAATCTGTGAAATGGTCCCTCTGCCTCAAAAATAAACTTTTAAAATGGCACGAGGATTAGACAATCAAAGTGGTATCACCTTTGATAATATTGTTTGCTTTTTGGAAAAAAAAAAGGGAGGCTAATATAAAAAAATAAAAAATAAAAAAAAAACATTTAGTACAAATTCCACTTACAGAATCTTTAATACATTTAGAGAACCAAAGAGGGAAAGGTTATGATCCATTTTAAGACAAAGAATAATAGTTGACTAGCTTCAACATCCCAAAATCAACTCTAGCACATTTCAAGTGCAATAAGATAGAGCCTTAGATAAACCACAATAGCATAAAACAAGGAACTACCTTGTAGTGTGTCAATAAGCTATTCCACAGTGGCTGTTTGCTCAGGACTTAAGGATTCCCCAGAATGACAATACCATATCGAGCACGAGTTAGAGCAACATTGAGCCTACGGGGATCATTAAGGAATCCAATTCCCTGTACAGAAGGGAACCAGTAGTCAAACATCAATACATAACCTATAGGCCACAAAATTAAGGGTTTTATCCTTGGCAACAAACTCCGGGCAATTTATGTTGAAAGAATGTATAAATAGGGAATAACCAGAGAAGGTCGGAAAAAAATACAAAATATTTTAGTAAAATCTGAGAAGGTAACAAATAAGAAACTTACCCCACACGCATGCCTTCTTCAATGTCAGTTGGGGAAACTGTGTCACCCAGAGCAACAGCATACTGCAGTCAATAAATTAGAATTATATCAGATCCAATTGTTACATGCATGACTAAATGAGTTAATAAACAAAATTAAGATTCAGGCTCAGTATGTTTAGGCTAAAATGCCATGTCCATATAAAATCCCACCATCTGTTTGCAGGGCATAAAATATAAGACACTGAAGCAATTCAAAATGCAGATATCATTAGAAAACATAGTTGAACATTTAAGTTTAAAAACAAAAATGTTAGTACATTTTAAATTAAATATGTTGAAACTCAAAATAACTGAAGATGAATAAAGAGATGAGTTATAATTTGTTAAAGAAAGAGTTACTTGTATGTAAGTTAGATTAAATAAATTAAGAGAAGTTTTCTAAATTAATAAATAAAATGTAAGTTATGTGAAGGGTTGGAAGACTATATATACGGCTATGCTATAGACTAATTTCATATCAAGAGTGAATGAAGAAAATAGTTAAAAGTAAAGAGTGTTGTGTGAGAGAGTGAATTCAATAATATTCCTAAATACTTGAGAAATTTCGGGCCAAAGAAAGGTGTTCTTCTGGTGGAGCTTTGGGCTTGAACACTTTGTGCAGAAGCTGTTCTAGCCATACAACATTTGTTGGGCTGTTGTATTCTGGGGGAGACAAGTCAGAGAAGGTCTGCACTGGTTACAAAGACTAGCCAACCAAGAGCTTGAATCTCCTTAAAGAGAGCGAGTGTCACGCCTTAGTCCAAATAGTGTTGTGTAATTTTGTTCTTTAAATTAATAATATTTAGCATACTATTCAGTTTCTCTTAGTTTCTATTATTATTGTATTTGCACCAACAAGTTTCCCACTTGTTCATATTTCAACAAAAGAAAAGAAAAGGCACTGATAGGGACAATGTAAGCTTAAAAATAACTTGAAAAATATGAAAATAGATGGACAAAACTTGAAATTGGCGGTATTAGTTTTGGTGGGTGAAGAAAAATTTCATATTTCAAACACCTCCAAAAAAATGTACTACATGAGGTGAAGGCCAAATTGAAGTATACCTTTCCAGGATAACAAAAATTTATAACATATTTGGCATCTTCAGTGTTTGGACTGATGATCTGTGTGCATCTTGCCACCTGGTTGACAAAGCAAAGAATTCTTCTCAGATTGTTACAAACACTTTATTGCTAAAGAGAACCTTATATAAGCAAAATACACACCTCCAGAGGCTTCTCCCTCAACAATTGCTGATCAGATACTAGATCCCACTGGCTTGGTGCAGCTAAGCCAGTGTCAGACACCTTAATACCTATAGAATAGTGCAGATCAACATTATGATTTTACATATTCGGATTTTTTTGTTTTTTGACAACCAGCCCATGCAGTGAAGACATTGAACAGAAAGAATCCAAACACAGAAACAAGATACATATAGACCATGCTGTAACACACAAACACGATATCGAAATAAGAATTTGAGACACACTCTGATAAGTGACAAGAATCCAATGTTATCGGAGAATCATTAATAGGCAATCAAACCAGGAAAAGCAGCAACCAAGTAAATAGATGCTAGAAATTTTTAAAAGGAATTGATGATGCACATAAAATAATACATATAAAACTTGGTTATCATACTTCTCTTATTAGTACAAATGAAAGCCATTCATCATACACTTAAGAAAAAGACGGTAGAGTGGACCTAAGAACACATGCAGAGAGAGCAAAACAACAATAGTTTGACAAAAGTCAGAGCCGCTTAAATATAATTTTCTATATAATTGGATCTATTCATAAGAAAGTAACTAAATTTTACGTAGGCCGTTAACATACCGCAACTCTCCTCATTTACCTAGACTTGAGATCAATTGTGAACTAAATACATAATACCAAGCACAAACATAAGCAGAGTTTAAAATTACAAATGAATAAAGATATAAAAGTAATTTCACAAAAAATTCAAACTTTTCAAGGGCATAAGAGCAATTTTTAGAATTGAACAAATGGTGGGTCCCACAAAGATATTTTCCTCCAATTTTCCTTTCTTTCCTCAATTTCATTTTAACCAAACAAAATAACTCTTTTCTTATATCTTCCCTTCCTTCCCCTTCCATGTAACCAAACTAGCCTAAAGTTTTCCTTTAGAGAACTATAATATTAAATTATTAATACATGAATCTAATGCAATACATAAAAGATGTTGACATGGCATGCAAATGTGACACGAGGGAGTGACATGGCACAAGACCGACCAACCTTTAAGGGCTATTTTCACATGTCCCAAGTGGTTATGTTAGCTAAATCAATATGTGCTAAGCTTATTGTAGTATTTGAAATTTCAAGGGAGTGACATGCACATGCTAAATTTTAGATTTCTTTTTTGTTTTTTTTTTTTTTTTTTTAAACTCAAAATTATTACGTAATTAAAAAAAAAAAGTATTTGTAAATGCATGGGTCGGGTACTTGGGTCCGTTACTTCTACCTCAAGAATTAAAATCCTAATAATACTAGTAATAGTAAAAATAGGCAATAGTTAAAAAGTAAGAAGCAAAAACCCTAAACCCCACAAATTCTCAATTGTCAATTTGCAAGCAAAGTCCTCAGAGAGAGAGAGAGAGAGAGAGAGAGAGATCTCGGAAAAAGGAAAGGAAAATATGAATTACTCTCACATTTGAGAAATCCATTTCCTCAGGAAAACCTTTTACTCAGCTCAAATTTCTTCTACACTTAGGTTTTCGCTCTCTCTCAATTCGTAGAAATTAGCGCTTGTTTACCAAGGTCACTCTTTTTTTGGGGAAAAAAAATAAAAAAACAGAGCTAAGGAATTTGATTAATCTGATACCCGATCAATTAGCCTTTGCGTTGTTTTGATTCACTAACCTGATGTTCATTACTCCTCACACATGACAGAACAATGTAGTCTTTTTCCCTTCCTTGAAATGAATCTACACTTGCAACCTGTAATACACACAAGTTTTTAGAAACAGCAGGACAAAGTTATTGCGCCCTAGGACTGATGAGTTCAATATAAACATTACCTCAATCTCCTTGTAAAGTTGCTGTCTAAGAGCACCATTTCTAGACATATAGTTCACAATATATGCTCTTTGTCCCTCATATGGTGTTATCACCCCAATCTGTGATGTAAGGGATATAATTAATAACTGAGAACAGAACTGCACCAATTCAGAAGTAAAGAAGATCCATAATAACCTGACTAGGCACTACACCGCTCCTTAAGAAAGTAGTAACAATCTTTTCTACATTAGCAGCCTCAGTCCTATTCAGATAGGATGTTCGGCTAGCACTTAATCTCCTCTTGTCCCATCTACAAAACAAGCATATTTTATCAGACACCTCACTGGGGGTGCCAGAGGGGGAGGGAGCTGAGATTTGAAAACACACCCAAGACTAAAGTTTGCTTTTTCGGCTGAAAAGAAAAGGTAATATCAATGTGACTTATAGGGAAAATAACTCTCTACCCTCAATACAAATAATACAAGACTTAAGCACAAGATTAGTCATTAAAGTATCACCAACAGGGGTAGAAACCGATAACTCAAAATCAAGTAGTTCGAGGCTCTTGTCATGATTTTTAGCAAATGCACAAGAAACAAAAGAATGCGTAGAACCGGGATCAAAAAGAACTTTAGCATGTGCAGAGAACAAAGGAAGTATACCTGCCACCACTGTATCCGTGGCCTAAGCATCCTGAGTAGTCAAGGCATATACTCTACCTTGCACCTTCTTCCCATTGTCATTACCCTTTGCAACCTGAGATGAGGAAGAGGAACCCGAGCCCTTAGAACTTGGGCAATCTCTAGCAAAGTGTCCGAGTTGCTTACAAGCAAAACAAATCTTGACCCCATCACAATTTTGTCCATCATGAAGTTTACCACAACGAGAGCAAGACTTCTTGTCACCAGACTGAGGATAGGCATTCTTGCTATGCCTAAAGGATTGTCCTCTATTACCCGAGCTTTTAAAGAATCCTTTCTTATGTCCTTGACCCTTACCATGTTGAGAATTAAAGGGCCCTTGCTTCTTTTCACTCTCCTTGGAACTGGGGTTGTACTTAGAGTCTTCTTCAAGATTCATTGCTCGCTTCACAGCCTCAGTAAAAGTATCCACTCCAGAGGCTATAATGAAAGGGCGAATCCTATCATTAAGGCCTTCTCAGAACTTTTTCACTTTCTTGGACTCATTCGGAATCAAGTAAGGAGCAAAACGAGAGAGCTCAACAAATTTAGCAACATACTTATCCACTGCCATAGCCCCCTGAACCAAATCAGAAAATTCCCTTGCCTTACGGTCCCTCACTACATCGGGGAAGTATGTCCTATTGAAAACTCCTTAAACTTCTCCCAAGTAATGGGAGTGTCCCTTCCCAACTCCGTCTCCAACAATTTCTCAGTGCTTGACCACCATCTATCAACAGGACCCTGAAGGGCATAAGTGGCATACAACACCTTCTGAGCATCACTACATTCAAGGGCTCTTAGTAATTTTTCCATCTTTAGCAGTCAATTCTCTGCTGCCATAGGATCAGGTCCCCCATCAAAAGTTGGAGGATTTTGCTTACGAAACTCCCCAAAAAGGAAATCCTCCCTCCTACGTTCACCACCCTAGATTGCCCTAGCAATCATAGCATAGATCCTGTTAGCCACTGCCACCTCATCAATCTCACCGCCATTAGGAGTGACAGGTCTCTCACGCTCTTGGCATTGCCTATGGCCATGCTCTGGAGCTGTAACCTCATCCACATGCCTTACTTTACGTGCTTTCTTTTTAGGGGGCATAGTATACCAAAGTACTTATACCTATACCCAAGAAACAAGCAAGTAAATCACAAGGAAACATAGAAGGTTAACATAGAAAAGATTGATAAGGAAAAAGGAATAGCAGGTGGAAGTTGAAACAAAGGAACAAAATAAAGAATTCATCAAACCCCTAATGCTCTGACTTAAATCAGAATCAAAATCAATTCCTATTTTCAATGTCTACAGAATCATAACCTAAGCTCTGATACCATAACTGTCACACCCCAATCCACAAAGGGTCCAAGGCATGAAAAAGACATCTCAAAGAACCTGTAGATTTTCTTTTTTTTTTTGACAATCCAATCCACATAAATCATATCAAAAACCAACATTAAGAATTATCATAATAATTTCATTGAATATACTCTCAAAGTAAGTCAGAGCTCTAAGCAATAATTACAAGGACCATTGGCCACAAAAGAATAGAGGTCTGAATAATTAATTACATATCACAGCTTGTCCCATCAGTGGAAATAACATCACAACCACTTTAATATACAAAAGAATGAGTCAAGCCTATTCTAAGATTTACACCATTTAATATACCCATTACAAAAGTTCAGCCTCCATCAGTAGTTAGTCTAACTACTATTAGCCACCAAAAAGTTGTCTCAAAAGACTGTTACCTACTCTGAAAAGGTTATAAAATAATGGGATGAGACAGAGCCTAGTAAGTAGCATATTTAATGGGGGTGGGGGAAATGCAGTTTCATCTACTATAATAATAGTAATATGACAAGAATGATTAAATAATGAAATATAAGTTCCTCAAAGTAAATATTCTGAAACCATATGCTATAATCTGTGAGCAATAATAGTATAATTCCAAAGCCATAATTTCTAACATATGGTAATTTATCTCAAATATACCACACTACCACATAGACCGGTTAGGGGATCCACCCATTCACAACTGACATGATATCGTCCTCTCTGGTATGCAGACTCTTGGCCCCATGGACAGCAGCCTCACCCATACCCTCAAGGTTTTTCTCTCCCTCATGGGCAGCAGAGAGAGCACGTCAAATAGGACCTCTCTTGCATGTGGTCTCTTGGCCCCATGGGCAACAGCCTCACCCACACACAATTAAGGAATCTGTTAGGTTCTAAAGATTTAGGAATTTATGTATTTAGAACTCTAATTTGTATTGTTGGCAAACCATGATCAAAACAGGTTGTTTAGTCTTGTTTAGGCTTCTCAAAGTATGTTTATTTGTAAAACTGGAATCGAGTGAGTGCAGATTTATTGGACTAAATCTGTAAGGCTCGATCGATCGAAAATTAGACTCGATCGATCGAACCACGTACAGATTTATTTTCTGCAGAGTTCCAGTTCAGCCCAAACTCTATTTAAACGTCTTGGGGTTCAAGTAAAACACTTCTATATATAAGGAAAACCCTAGAACGTTTTTGGGACTTCTGAGAGAGAGATTAGAGTGCCTCTTGTGCCTCCTTTTATTTTTAGGGTTTTGTACCAAACCTCTCTAAGTCTTTGTTGCTCATATTTGCGGTTTATGTGAATCTCTTGTGAGATCCTTGAGGAGTTTCCTTCACATAAACTTAGGGTTTTCAAGGTAGAGATATTTTCTACATCTTGATGATCAACAAGGTTGCTGCCATTGAAGATTAAAAAGAAAAGCAAGCGGGAAGCTTGTAGCTGATTGAAGAATTCAAGAAAGAAGTAGTCCGTGGATTCGGAGCCTGCGCGTGGTCGTGTCAGGAAGTTCTACTGGTGGGTAGCATTAGGAAGTCAAGCGGGGAGCTTGTAGTCCTTTTGTACGAACTTCAATTCTTTCATAGTGAATTCAGGTTAGCCTTGAGGATCAGTGGGTCAAATCCTCCCCAGGTTTTTACCGTGTGGTTTCCTGGGTGATCATATCTCGTGTTATTTATTTTCCGCTGCATTATTATTCTTGATATGATTGTTTGATTGTTTTAACCTAGAATTGCTTAATTTGACTAAGTAACAACTTGGCTAATTAATCTAGGATACGCAATCTGTGTGTGTTTAAGGGGTCTAAATTTCCAACAGAATCCTCTTCCCCCCATGGATAGCAGGGAAGAACGCGTCATCCAAAGTGAAAGGGCACTGACCTAAACTTGATTTCGTTGTCACAAAGACCACGAAAACCAAATCGGGTGATCACCGGGAAATCACACATGGCATGGTGTTAAAACAACATAAACTCACAGGTTACACTACTTTGAAACACATAGTTCATATTCAAGTAGTTTCAAAAAACCTTAAATAATCTAACTTCTACAAAGTTTGTAAGGTTTTCAACTTCATTCTTGTCAAGAGATTTTCTATCAATTTCCCAAATACTAAGACAAGATAAGCATCTTAAATTTTCCAATACAACATAAAATCCAAGATTTTCTTATCAAGATTAAATAAAAGATGCTCATTTTTCTATATCAACAATTCATGCATTTCCCCAAATGCAATGCCAAATATGATGCATATTCATATATATAATCATATATATGTTAAGGTTACGACACAATAGTTTTTAGGAAAATATAGTTTCCATAGGTAATTTCTAAAAACGTGTCTAACCCAAAAACAACATTTATGTTATTTTTCAAAATCCCATTAAAAAGCTACTTACCTCGCAACCGCAAAATCCTAATTCTCCAAGCTCCAAGGAGATTAGCTAGAACCTAAACAATATCAAGTAAACCTATCACAATAAGTATAGAACTTGAAATTGCATCTAGCCACAATTTAGGAATTGCTAAGTAATCACTTAATTAGGCAAGCCTAGTATTTAACCTCATCAATAATAATATATTCTGCTTCCATAATTTCTCAACAAATGGATTCACAAGGCATAAACTCCAATTTATAGAGTTAACCCATTTAACATCATCTCCAACATTATGACTAACTTCCATAAAATTTACACTACATCATTAAGAGACCCATGAAAGCAAAATCAATATATCCTCCAAGACAAGAAATTTAGAACTTCAACTAACTCCAATAAACCCAATGGCAATGGAAAAATTAAATTTACCAACCATCACATGTTTTAACTAAAAACTCCTAAATTTTTCCACCATACATAACCCTTAAGTAGTCATCAATAGTACAAAATATATACCCATTCATCAAATAATTCCACCAATATAAAACTCATACATAAAAACACATAAATATCACTTCCAAAGATCATAAATCACATGGGTATCATTATTAAAGCTTAAATAAAAATAACCTCAAGAAAAATGCAAAACCCACCAAAAAGATGAGAAATTTTTACCTCAAAAAAAGGATGTGAAGGTATTTATGGGTTCCCAAGAATTTTCCGCTGATCTTGCCGGAAAAATGATGGTGGAAATGGTGATATGGAGGTGCCGGCAAGAGAGCTTGAAGGAGTAAAGAGAAGTTCTGCCGAAAATGAAAAAGAAGGAAAAGAAAGAAAAGAGAAGTGGGGGAGTGAGCCGGCCAAAGAAGAGATAAGAGGGAGTGGATTGTGTGATGGGTAGTGGGGTTAGGTGGGGCTTGGCACGTGGGAACCCTTGAAAAGATCTGATCTTGACTTTTTTTTTTTTTAAAGCTGACTGGGATGTCACGAGAGAGGTTCGAGTAGAACTTTCTAATCAGGGTAGTCGAGGGTGGATGATCTATCTCCAACAAAGACAACTAGCCCCTACTCTCAAAATTTGCCCTAATGGCAGGATCTACCTCATCTAACACAATAGATCACTCAGCCCATATCTTTTTCTTACTGTTCAGCTTCTCATATAACTCTCTGTATTTGTCATTCCTAAACAGCTCACTCCTAGAGGGAGACTCAGAAGAGGTGGAGGGAGTCCTACGGGCTCTAGTCTTCCTAGGCATGGTGCTAGTGTAGGACAAGGACACAAAGTAGAACCAAAAAAAAAAAAAAAAACGGAAAGAAAAACCAAAGGCAAGCTGCAAGTTAGTACAAAAAAAATTTTGAAAAAACAATTTATATGATGCATGAACAGTTAAATGCCATGATGCATACTCTAATGCAGTGAGAATAAGTTCAATTTAAATTCAAATTCACAGAATTGGCTTGAGCATAGAGTTTCTAACAAAAACCCCAAAAAAGAAAAAACCACTTGTTCAATTTGTAAAAAATTGACCAATTGATCATAACACAAGTTAGAAAATAGATTATAATGTTCAATTACATCAATCCAACAAGCCAATTTCATCAATTAAACCCAATTTGAACAAAATCTCCAATTCGGGTAAATACAAGCCCTAGAATTTCCAATTTCTCAAAATTCTACAAATTGATCAAATTAAACCATAAAGATCAAGTTTATATCATCCCCAAACAAAAACCCATTGATCAATTTCAACAAATTTTGCTTGAATCAACAAAAATCTCAATTTTGCATAGGTCCGAAAATCCCAATTAAAAATGCATGAAAGATGCATGAAACTTGAAAATAAACTCAAAAGGAAGGGTATAAGTGTCTTACTGGCCTTTGGAGAGAGAAACCTTGCAAAAAAAATGATCGAAAATGACAAAAATTTGATGATTGAGCTTGTCCGAATTGGAGAGAGAGAGAAAAGTTTGAAAACTTTTGGAAAAAGATGAGTTGAATAAGTCAAGATCTGATTTTTAAAAACCTTATTCACGATTTTCGATTGATCGAAAATCAGTTTCGATTGATTGAAACAAACAGAGACTTATTTAAAATTTTTAAAACCAATTTTGATTGATCGAAAAACATACTAGATCAATCAAACTAGATAGAGGCTCACTAAATTTTTGAGAGAAAAACACAGTTTTGAAAAACAAAACACATTTTGGGCAGTAACTCCTCAAAGCATTGAAATAGATAAACAAAATGCATGAGTATGAGATGAAATTTTTTTCAAAAACAAAAGTTTTAAACCCAGTTTTCCCAAAATTAAAATTTTCAAACATTCTCCCTTTGAATTCTCAAGCATCAAATATGTTTTGCATAAGACTCCTGATATTTTCAAACTTGGTTGGTCAAACCAAAAACACACACAGTTACATGTACAATATTTAGCAAAGAGTAACTTGTGTAGTGTGTGCGACTAGCTAAAACTTAAGATACATGTGAGGTGATATGTGAATAGAAATCAAGCGCAAAGTCTACAAAATTCATCACAAAGAATTTGAAAGAGACTATCACCCAAAGAGTTACATCGTATAACTCTCACATCTCCTAGAAAATAAGCTTGCAATCATGTAAGTTTCTTGATTTTGCCTCATATTGTACACACCAATTTTAGTTGTTTAGAGACTTATTAAAATCGCCGGGATAATGTACACACCAATTTTATTTATTTGATTTCTTTTTAAGTCCAATAATGTACACACCAATTTTAAGCAATTAAACTGAGGCTACACCTTATGCTCTTTTTGTGCATGTGCTACACTTTCATAAGCAAAAAATCTTATGATATGCACTAAGGTGTTCATGATTGGTTAGTGAACAGTGGTGAGATGGTTATTTATGCCTTTCTCAAAAAGTTCAAGTCCGACAGTCAAAGACATGTGACTTCAAGATCAAGACAAAGTGATCAAAAACCATAAATATCTTTCCCACACAACATGCACTACAAAGCTTCACTAGTAAAGTGCAATAAATAAGCTTATCCAAGCTAAACAAGGTACAAAAACATGTTATGTGAAAATAAATTGACCAACCTCATTTTCAAAACCAAGAAAATAAACACAAAATACAACTTGCTTCCCTTTTTTCTTTTTCCTTTTTGCAAAAAAAAAAAAAAAAAAAAAAAAAAAAAAAAAAAAAAAAAAAAAATTTTTTTTTTTTTTTTTGAAAAGAAGAAACAAAACAGTCCTAGAATGAAATGCATAAATGTTATGCAATGCAAATCCTAGAAACAAAAAAAAAACAAAAACTAAAGAACAATGGTCACAAAGAGTAGAGCAATGAAGCACAAGGACCATGTCAAAAAAGACTTAATTAGATCGAGCCTTTTGCATCCAATTAGAGCAATGGGCCTCTCCTATTCACACTCAACGAACTTCCAGACTCTCTCATCAATAGATTTCAGAAATGATTTCATCCTTACCTTCCAATAAGCATAATTATTCCCATCAAAGTGAGGAGGAATAACTAGAGAGTGTCTGTGTTCCATGACAACAGGGGTCAAGGATCAGCTTAGAGATCAAAAGATCTACAACAAGAGAGCAACCCGCTCTGATACCACTTGTTTGTTTTTAGACCCTTTAAAACACAACTGGATTAACCTAGTTAACAAGCCAAGTTATTACTTAGTCCAAATTCTAGATCTAGGTTAACACAATCATATATCATATCAATGTAAAGTGTTGAATATAAAGAACATAAAGATATGATCACCTAGGAAAACCAAATGGGTAAAAAACCTGGGGAGGATTTAACCTAGCTATCCTCAAGGTAAACCTGAATCCACTATGAAAGAATCGAAATTTCTACAATAGTGACTTAGACCACTAACATCCTATTGCTACCCACTAGTAGAAAACTTACTAACACGACCACGTGCAAGCTCCGAGACCACAAACTCCTTCTTTCTCGGATTCTCTAACAAGTACAAGAACTCTCATTTGCATATCTTTAAGCTCTTATGGCAGCAACTGAATGATCATCAAGTTCTTGAAGAAATCTCCTTCTTGATAATCCTAAGCTTATGTGAAGGCAAGCACCTCTTAGATCTCACAAGAGATTCACACAAACAGCAATATGAACAACTCAAAAACGTGGCTAGGGTTTCCTTTATATACCTAAGGCAAAACATAAAAGCCTAAACGTTTTAATGAGCTTGGGCTGAGTTGGAATTCTGCAGAAAAACGCATTCTGCCTGATTTTCAATTGATCAAGCCTAAGCTTCAATCAATCAAGCCAGGCCGAAATGCATACTAAATTCTGCATCAGCTCGATTCCACCTTTACATAAAAGACACAAGTTTGAGCAAGTCTAAACAAGACTAAACAACCTGTTTTGATCATGGTTTGCCAACATTACACATTAGAGTTCTAAATACATTAGTTCCTAAGTCTTTAGAACCTAACAGATCTCATCATCAAATCCACAATCATCTACATTATTTATAGAATTTAAAGCCATAGATTTGGATTTACTAGACTTGGGTAGGTCAGACTCATAGAATTGAAGGGATCCTACAAGTTTATCAATAGGGATGGTGTTAACATCTTTGCGCTCAGTTGTGGCAGTAACTTTGGGTCTAAAATTTTCAGTTAAAGATCTAAGGATCTTTCTAACTGTCTTAGGTTGATCATATTCTTCACCAAAGTTAAAAGTAGAGTTAACTATGACATTCAGTTTGACATAGAACTCATCATAAGATTTATCATCTACCATTTCGATACTCTAAAACCTAGAGATCAACTGTTGAAGTTTGTTGATTTTTATTGCCTTTGTGCCTTCATGCACAGTTTGCAAGATATTCCAAGCAGTGTAGGCAACTTCCACATTTGAAATCCTCTTAAATTCCTTTATGGAAATAGTATTGAATATCGCAACTTCCTCTATGGCAATAACCAAAGGGCTTCTCTATCTCGATCTGAAGGGAAGGTAGCCAAAGGGCTTCTCTACCTCAGAACCTGGGGCGATTAAGAGGCTTCTCTATCTCAATCTTGAATTGTGATGACCAAGGGGCTTCTTTACCTCAATCTGAATGGAAGGTCACCAAGGAGCTTCTCTACCTTGGAACCTGGGGCGATTGAGAGGCTTCTCTTTCTCAATCTTGAATTACAGCAACTAAGAGGCTTCTCTACCTCGGTCTAAGTGGAAGGTAACAAATAGGCTTCTCTACCTTGGAACCTGGGGCGATTGAGAGACTTCTCTATCTAAATCTTGAATTGTAGTGACCAAGGGGCTTCTCTACCTCGATCTGAATAGAAAGTAACCAAGGGACTTCTCTACCTTGGAACCTAGGGAGATTGAAAGGCTTCTCTATCTCAATCTTAAATTAAAGGTAATTGAGGAACTTCTCTACCTCGGAACCCGGAGTCTTGCCTGCAAAAGAGCAAAATTTGGAATTAGACTTTAAATGATGAGTGCTTTATTGTTCCACTATTTTGAGACGTGTGATCTTCCTCTTTCTCTCTTTTTTGACTTGAATTTTCTCTTTAGAAGGAAAACCTTGATTGATTTTTGTAATCCTTTGAAAAAAAAAATATATATATATATATATATTTTTTTCTTTTTGAAATTTGGAATTTGAAATTTTCTTCGAAAGATGATACCCTTTGTTCTTGATTATCTTTGAAACTTTTTTTTTTCCAATATTGAAGTTTATTGAAATTGATGTCATTTGTCTTTGAACCGTTTTTAGACCCCTTAACACAACCGGATTAACCTAGTTAATTACCCAAGTGATTAACTTAGTCAATTTATGCAAATCTAGGTTATCACAATCAAACAATCATATCAAGTATATAGCAGCGGAAATATAAATAACACAAAGATATAATGACCTAGGAAACCACACGGTAAAAACTTAGGGAGGATTTTACCTAGCTATCCCTAAGGTAAACTTGAATCCACTATCTTGAAAGAATCGAAGTTCATACAATAAGACTTACAGACCCCCATGCTTGACTTCTTATTGCTACCCACCAATAGAACTTACTGACACGACCACATGCAAGCTCCGAAACTATGGACTCCTTCTTTCTTGGACTCTTCAGCAAATACAAGCACACCCGCTTGTGTATCTTTAAGTTCCAATGGCAGCAACTGAGTTGATCATCAAGGTGCAAATATAGTCTTCTCCTTGAAAACCTTAAGCTTTGTGTAAAGGAAAGCTCCTCTAGATCTCACAAGAGATTTACACAAAATAGCAATATGAGCAACCTAAAATCGTGGCTAGGTTTTGCCTTATATACCTAGGGCAAAAACATAAAACCCTAAACGTTTTAGGAGTTAGAGCTGAGTTGGAAAAAACTGCAGAAAAATGCATCTATGCAAAATTCGATTGATCGAGCCAAAGCTTCAATCAATCAATCAATCGAGCTAGGCCGAGATGCACAGTGAATTCTGCATTAGCTCGATTCCAACTTTACATAAACAACACTACTTTGAGCAAGTCTAAACATGGCTAAATAACTTTTTTTTTAATCATGATTTGCCAACAATACATATTAGAGTTCTAAATACATGAAATCCTAAGTCTTTAGAACCTTACAGTCTTTTAAAAAATCTTTCAAAAGTTTTTTTATTCATTCATTTTTTTTTTCATCTCTTTTCTCAAAAAAGAACAATTTTTTTTTGAAGAGTTGATTGAGTCAACTCAGTCAAACCTAAGTTAACTCAGCAACTCAGGTAAAATAAGGGGGGGGCGAATTTTTTGGCCCCCATTTCCTTTGTCTTCATCTTTTTGTTTTACTCCTCCCTCCTCACTCTTCTCTCTTCCTCCATTGTCACTATTTGCACACTTCCTCCATTTGCATTTTCTTCCTCCTCACACCATTTCTTCTCTAGAAAATCACTTTTCTAAGCTTCTAAACTTGCTTTCATTCATCTCCCTCAATATCTTCCCAGATCTTCGTGTTCTCGAGCATGTTTGCGACAAACCAATTTTTTGAAACCCATCTCCAAACCTCCATTTTTATTGCATTGTCAATGCATTTTCCAATGGACCATCCTTTCTTACTTTTAATGGGAAAAATATAACCATCCTTTGAATGGAACCCTAAGACCCATGCTCCCCACTCCAAAAAGAACTTCTAGGTGAGTTCATTTTTTTTGGTTTCCTTTTTGGAAAATTTGTTGGTTTCATGTTTTGTTAAGGGCTTGGTGTTCAGACAAAATCATTTTTTTTTTAATTTATTTTAATTAAGGCTTATGTTTGGGCATGTGATTTTTTGAAACAAAAATTGCTTTTGTTAACAAAGAATGTTCATTTGAGCAAGAGTTGTTGGGCAACCATGGGTTTTCTCTCATTCCTCTTGATGGGCTCCATGCAGTCATTTCTGCTAACCCTTGGTTACTTCTTCCCACCAAGTCTATGGTGGCGTATGCTAGGAAGCAGAGTCGGTTTGCTATATTTGAATGGGATGCGGAGGTGAAAAAGTGGTTTTGGTATGCTGGTGATTTCCCCACTGGTTGGGAGAAAATAGTGAAGGTGACGAACCTCCCTATGCCCACAAAGAAGGGCTCTGCACCTTAGTTTGCCAAGCCTAAGTCTGCTAAGAAGGGTGATGACTCCTCCGAGACTTATTCAGACATTGTCCCTTTTGAGGGCGGCCTTCCTGCCATAGGTAATATAGTCTTGGAAAGTTCTCCTCCTCCTTCTGCTCGTAACCGATGTAGGCTCGCTGCTACACGGCCATCTACTAATGCTCCTTCTTCTTGTAGGACCCAGGGCAGCAAGAGGAAGACATCTCCCTCTCCTTTGTCTACCACCACTAAGAGAAGAGTATTTTATCTCTAATTTTACTTCCTCTCTATTTTTTCTTATTTATAAGGATTTTATGCGGCTAACCCTATATACATGGTTACCTTTCTTTTTTTCTTTTTTCTTTTTTTCTTTTTTTTCTTCTAGTCTAAGCACAAAGAGCATACTTCTGCCACCTACTCCATATTGCTTGATGAGCCCGAATAAGAGGTATATCTTTCTTTCTCCCTTTTTACATGTGTTCCCATTGCCATGTGTCATTATGTTCCCCATTTCTTTCTCTCCTCTTCTTTTCTTACATATATATATGCATTACTGCTTATCATGTGTTCCTTTCTCCTTTATTTTTTGTTTCGTGTTCTTCAGGCCGAGCCCAAGCCCATCTCCATCTATCACCCACAACTGAGCAGGTTTTTACTTCCATGGGCATACCCATGGAAGGTTTCTTCGATAGGGCCGATGTGGTGGCTGAGGCCATGGCTTCTACTGCTCTTGCTGTTGCATTAGGGGTTCCTACCGAAACCCCTATCCCTTCCGCCAAGCCTAGACCTATAAAGAAGGGTGCTTAGTCCAAGAGGGTCAGTGAGCCTTCTTCCACTCCTACCGAGACTCCCACTCCCCATAAGGGAGTTACTCCTCTGGCTACTTCCTAGACTGAGATTGCCTCCCCTGCTACACCTCTTATTATCTCGACTAGCGATCCTTTCACGGCTTTATCTCAGACCGTGAATGATGGCACTTTTCTAGTGGTCACTCCTTCATCCATTCCTAGATTTGATGAGGGATTTGAGGAAGTTCTTGGGGATTCTAATGACAAGCCTACCATGAAGAAGAGGGTCTCTGATTCTGACAAGGAGGATAGTGAGCACGAGACAGAGGCTATGGGTACGTATCCCTTACACTTGTTGGGCTTTCTCTCCATCCTTTATCATTGCCATTTTTTTCTTTCTTTTTCTTTTCATATATATCTACATAACTTTCTGATGCAATTTTTATTTATTCTGCATGTTCATTCTTCTGATCACAGAGATTCTTGAGGAGCATGAGACTACAGTAGACATAGCAATGCCTATAACCCCCATTCCTACCACACCTACAGCACCTGTTTCTGCCTTACCTATAGCACCTGTTTCTTCCACACCCATAGCCCTCACTTCTACAGGTCCTAGTATGTTTTCTTTCTTCCATATTCTTTCTTTTATTCGTTATGAATTTGTTCTCTTCATTTCATTCGTTCCTTATAACACACTCCATATGCGAGGGTGCGGCCCTTTTCACTCACTTTAACTAGCCCAAGGTTAATGATCTTGATCCTGCAAACTTTTGAGGTACTTGGTCTCCTTATGTTGACTTCCACAGCTTCAGGGTTCCTAGGGAGTGCACTTCTCACTTGAAGGTAGTTTATACGAGCCGAGGGGACTTCATGTGGGGATTTCTTCTTGGTCGTTCCACGAAGGAGCACTTCTTCAAGTTATTGGGAGTGTGATGAATGAAATTGAGCACAATTTCACAGATACTATTTTCAGCGAGAGGATCTTGCAGTGAAGGGCTGCGGTCCAAGAGTTGATTAGAGTGGGCTTTGCTGTAGAGTTCATGTTGGACCACTTGTGTGAGATTGCCCGAGCCTTCTTCATGAAGAAGGTTTACCTTGCTATGGATGTCATTGATACACACATTGAAGCTTTGAGGAAGGAAGTGGCAGACTTGGAGGGATGTCGTGAGCGCCTTCTTTCTATTGTTGCTAGATCCAATCATTTTGGAGATCAGACTCTCATTTTTGGACTTCGTTGAGATTATGTAGTTTTCCTTTTGTTTCCTTTCCCTTATTTCCCTATCTAGTACACTTTATATTTTCTACAATATTTATTTGACAAGTCTAACATGACTGCGATAGTTTGGGTTTGTAAACTATGATACTACGCTTTCCACTGCTTTTGTTATTGCTATGACTATGATAAAATATTCTTTCTAATACTTCATAGTTTTTCATTATATTCTAAATAAAAGCATGCTACAATATTGCCCTGTGACATAGTCACTTGGAGGAAAGGAAAGAAAAGAAAATATGGAACTAATTAAGCAAAAGGGATAACTACATGATATTGTTTTTTTTTTTTTTTTTTTTTTAAGTATAATATCGTTTCAACCACTTACCATTGATGGGGTCCATCAGATCTTTGCCATCCATCTGGGCCAAACAATAATACCCACTTGCATGTGCCTCTCTTATCACAAGTGGTCCTCCCATTTTGGTAAGAACTTGGACGGTCCTACCATACCTCGCCTGACGTGATCCGCTGCCTTTAACACAAGTTGCCCTTCTAAGAACATTCTTTCTCTAGTCATCCTGCCATAAGCTTCTATCATTCTTTGTTTGTATCTACCGCTGTGTTCTTGGGCCTCTTCCCTTTTCTCGTCAAGCCCTTCTAGGTCTTTACACCTTTCTACCCGCAAGAACCTCCTTCTCCTTTTCTTTCTTCTGCATTTACATGACTCTCAAAGAGGGAGTCATTACTTCTGCCAGGTTTATCACCTATATTCCGTAGACTAAAAAGAATGGTGAAAATCCTGTGGCTAACTTTGGTGTGTTTCGGTAAGCCTAAAAGGCATCTGGCAGGTGCGTTGCCCATCCCCCAGTATACTCTTGGCTCATTTTGCTAATGATCTTTATGAGGGTCTTTTCATCGCCTCAGCCTACCCATTCCCTTAAGGGTAATAGGGCAATGACTGAGTGTTTTGATCTGATAAAACTCTAGCATCTTTCTCACATCGCCATTGACAATGGGTGTACCATTGTTACTGATGATCTTGTGGGGTACTCCAAACCTAATAATTATGTTTTTCTTGATAAAGTTTGCCATGGCCCCTCCCGTGGCTTTACGGAGTGGTATTGCTTCAGCCCACTTGGTAAATACTCAGTAGCCACTAGGATCCATTTGTACCCACATGATGGCGGATTAACTGGTCCCACCAAATCAAGCCCTCGAGTGTGGAAAGGCCATGGGGTGACCATGCTGTGTAAAATCTATGGCTGAGTGTGAATCAAGTTGGCTTGTGCTTGACAACTGTGACATTTTTTCACAAATTTTGTTGTGTCCCTCTTCATGGTGGGCATAATAACCCATCTATAGCAGGCATCTATACAACTTTTTCTTCCCTTAGTGCACCCCCCATTCTCCTGTGTGTACCTCTTTTATCATCTCACTTGCTTCCTTTAGACCTAAACATCGTAATGGGTCTCCATCATACCCTTTCTTGAAAAGGACTCCATCATGCAAGAAGTAACGTGTTGCTAACCTCTTAAGCCTATATCTTTCACTATGCTTCTGCGGCAGGATACCTTCTGTCAAGTATTGCACAAATGGGTTCCTCTAGTCTTCACCGATGAAGATGGCATAGCTTCCCTTTCTATCTACCGCAAGTTGACAGGCCTCGCATTGGGTCTAGACTTGGTCCGCATCCTTACCCATGCTTGGCCAAGAAACCTACCCTTTGGAGTCTGTTGTAAACGTTGACTTCTCCACATAACCCGTAAGTTCTGTCATGTACTTCCTTCAACTTTCTTTAGGCCTCCTCTTGCCCCACACATCTTGACAAGACTCTTCTTGGCATCATGTGATACAATTCTTATTTTAACAAGGCGTATTCTTTCAACGCCTTCAGCATTATAATAATGGGCTCTTTCCATTTACTAACTTCTATCCTAGTGCTACTTCCTTCAAATGCTATTTCAAATCCTAACGCGGCCAACGCGTTTGCATACAATTTTTGCTCCTTAGAGCATGTTCTATCTCAAATGTTAAGAACTTCTTGGCCATCATTCTATTCGGGGCTAAGCTAGGTTCATTTAAAGAGAAGCTCCCTTTGGTCTAGCAGACCACCAGGTTCGAATCACCTATTACTTTTAAATGCTAGACCCCATTTCGAGGGTCGTAGCTAGCCCAGTGAGATAAGCCTCATATCCTGCGGTATTGTTTGAGCAGGAATTCCAACTTGAATGAAAGCGCCACGGCCTCGTCCTCCTTATGATATATAATTACTCCCATGCTTCTTGAGTAGGTAGTTGAGGACCCGTTAAACTTCATTACCCACTATTCTCCGACTTCTTTTGCCATGGCCACCTCCCTTAGAGCCTCATCGTCCAGCAGAATTTCTCTTCTCTTAGGAATTGTTCCAACAAGTCTACTGTGGCCTGACTTTTTACTACTTTTGGCGTTCTTGCCTGCAGATCATATTGTGACAACTGTAGTAACCACTAGGATATCCTTCCAGGGAGGATTGGCTGCCACAACAGAGCTTTGATTGCATGGGACTTCATCATCAACCATACCTCGTAGGCTAGGAAGTAAGATAATAGCCTCTGTGAGCATATACTATT
>NW_027069469.1:349240-368626 GCF_002906115.3 Quercus suber | reverse complement strand
CGATAAAATAAAAAATAAAAAAGAAAAAGAGAAAAGAAAAGATGATGTGCAAAGTAGTCAGATGGTTACACCAGGAAATGACAAGAAGAAAGGAAAGACAAGATTCACTAAGGACAAAAGACACATACCCATAGCCTCAACTTTTTGCTCACCGCTATCACTATCCGCATCGGAATCAAAACCCTTTTCTTCATGACGGCTGTCCTCGAAGTCCTCAAGGACCTCCTTAAACCCTTCATCATAAGAAATCTACAACAAGCCCTTGGTGGCAGAGATAGGAAAGGAAGAAGGAGTGGCCCAAGAAAGAGCCATCCTTTACTGCTGGGAAGGCAACAAAGGGATCACAAGCAGAGATGACTGGAGGAGTAGCAAGAAAAAACTCCTAGTCCAAGATGCGTTTGTAGGAGTGACTTCTTTCTGGGGATGGGGATCTCAACAGGAATGGGAATAAATCACCAATCCTCTCGGCCTGAGTACTCCCTTGGTAGGAATGGGCTTGGATGGAGGAATTGAAGCCTCAATAGGAGCCCCTATGCAGTAGTAGAAGTAGAGGCCATGACCTCGACCATGATATCTACCCCATCAAAGAAGCCCTCCACAGGCATGCCATAATAGCAGGACCCTACTCGTGGGTGATAAACAGAAAAGAGCTCGAGATCAACCTAAAAAAAAAAAAAAAAGAAGGTAGGTGTTAAGACAAGGGAAGGAATAAATAAACATGCAAAGAGAGAAAGCACATGGCAATACGTGGCAATGAAGGTACATGCAAAGGAAAGGAATGTACCTTAAACTCAACTCATCGAGCAATATGGGGCGAGTGCTGAAGTGTCTTCCTTATGCTTAGACTGCCAAGAAAAAAAATGAATAAGCATGTATATGGAGTTAGCCGCAAGAAAGCCCATAATAATTGAAATAAAGAAAAAGTGAAGTTTAGAGATAACATACTCTCCTCTCAACAATGGTAGATTGGGCTAGTGAAAATGTCTTCCTTTTACTACACGGGTCCTGCTATAGGAGGAGCATCCACAAATGGCCTTGGAGAAGAGGGCTTAGGCTTGCTTGCAGTAGAACGCTTGCTGGAATTAGTGCGAGTAGAAGGAGGAAGAGAGCTCTCAAGGATTATGTTGCCAATAGGAGGAAGGCCACCCCCATATGAATAATGTCAGAAAAGTTTTAGAGGAGTCATTCCCAATCTTGGCAGATTTGGGCTTAGCAGTCCAAGACATTGAGCCTTCTTCGTAGTACAGGAGGTTCACCATCTTCACCTTCTTCTCCCAGCCCGCAAGATACTCACTAGCATACAGATACCACCTTTCTCCTTCTCTTGCCACTCAAAAATGGCGGACTTGCTTTGTTTCCTAGCATATACCACCACAGACTTGGTGGGGAGTAGCAACCATGGGTTGGCAAAAATAATGGCATGAAGACCCTTAGAAGGAATAAGGAAAAACCACGGTCACCTAGCAACTCTTGCCCAAAGTGTTAGGACATATGTGTTTCACTTGTCAAGAACATATGTCACTTATCTATGTAAATTGCTAATCTTTGACAAAACGCACTCTACTTGTAATTGGGTAGTTCTAGGTATTTTTAATACTTCAAGAAACAAGGTTTCAAAATCAAGTGTTGAAGTCATCAAGTCTGTCCAAGAAAACACAAGCTGAAGTGCAAATTCATTAAAGCTCGATACCTGCTCGATAGCTACATCGACACCTGCTATCTGTCGAGATTTATAAAATCAGATTTTCTAATCTGATTTCCTTGGGATCCATGAATATGCTATTAGGCCTTCTTTTCTCCAAACCCTAAACATATAAAATGATTGTTTTAAGAGCCGTCAAGATGTACACAAGTTGCAAAAGCATTGAGAAATTTATGTTTAAGCAAATTGTGATCAAAGACGAAGTTCTTGACCTAGTTCATCTTCTCTGAAGAAGTTGCTATGTATTTGCACCAAAGGGTTTTGTGACCAAGCATCTTCCTGATTTTCATCGTGTAGGATGAACTGAAGAACTTTGCAGCCAGCCTCTCCTTCTAAGTTGGTGTTTGAAGTCGCGTACTGGGATCCGCACATTGGTTAGTCACGTACTTGGGAGCCGTGCATCAAAGGTGGGAACTGTCACTACAGATCAAGTCCAATTGGATATTGGGGTAAGAGTTCAACTGTAGGTTGGTAAGATACTTAGGATTCCTTTACTTATAACCACTTGATTTGATAATAGTAGAGTTTTGGGAGTGGTGACCTGAAAATCACCCGGTGGGGTTTTTGCCACAAGGGTTTTCCCCATTCGTAAACAAATCATCGTGTCATTTAATTTCCACTGCATATTTAGTTATTTGGTGATTTGTTTGTACTTCCACGCAATTGCATGATAAATTGATTAATTAATAACTTAGCTAAGTAATTAATTGGTTTAATCACAAAGGGTCATTCAGATTGTGGCCTATCACAAAGGAGGTTATCACAACCTACCAATACCCATGCATCTCAGCAGTACAAAGGCCCTCTCTCTGTGAACCCAAAATGGTGACTGTTGTGAAGTGCTTGCTCCAAAACTCAAAAACACTAGGGCATAGAAATGGCCGGACAAAAGTAATAGACTCTAAAATGGCAGTAAAATCATCAAGTATGTCCTGATCCAACCCAAACTGCCTCCTCACTCTGTTAGCAGGATAATGAATGAAATGAATACCCTTATTGGCCAGATAAGGCAACCACCCAGCATCGGTGGCTGCCAAGTACGTGATCCCCCTCTTATCAAAGGTAGTCAACGGGGTGGTGGTCCCAACAGTGTCTGTAAAGGGACCCATGACTAAGTCAGCAAATGTGAAACCACTGCCTAAACCTTTGTAAGCTTTGTAAGAAAATCCGACTCCTTTGTCAAAAAACTCAACAGAAAAATGCCCAAATGGCTTCAACCCAACCCAATGATAAGCCAATGGAAAATCAAAAACAAAACGACCACAGAAATCGATAATCACCATTGGACAAGACCAATACATCTCTTTGGCAAAACGGACAGACTTACACTTGGCTAAATGCCTAGCACAACGGTCCTACAGCAGGTGTTGCAATATGGTACTATAGGCAGAAGTAATGACTATGTGGCAAGAACTTGCCTATCGCTTATAACTTTGTAGAATATCCAACTGCACATACAGATGACCCAGAAACATAGGGGCCAACGGTAGACTCACCCCAGCAGAAATCTTTATGGCTAATTGAAAGTAAAGAGGTTTCACAGCATAATGTGGGTGAGAGCCAAAGATGAACTTACAAAGCCAAAATGTGACAAAGCTGCGTGGCAAACAGCATCGGAAGCCTTAGAGAAAGCCCCAACCCAATGGGACAAAGAAATGGAAAAACATGAGTGATAGAAGCAAAAGCATGTATCAATAGGCTACCCATTTCTCTCCCTCTCAATACCCCACTTTCTAATTAACTAAGAATTCAAGATTAAGCCATTTAGGTCCTTTTTCCAAAGTGTGTAACTTCTACGGCAGAAGTCCCCCTCTAACGTTACCCACATTGGAGATTGGTTCCCTTTTTGGACTTGTATCTGCTAAAGAGCCTAGCCCATTCCTTTGACAGACACATGTTCTTTTCTTTTATTTTGGTTGGTTAATGACTAATTTGTTATCTTACTGTTAATTTCTCTTTGTCGTGACCTTGTAACTTGTAATCATACTGTTATATATTCCTTTGTGAAGTTATTCATATATTATTGTTATTAGTAGAAAATGTTTTAGTTATCATACTGCATCGTGTTTCCTACTATAACATTTGCAACAGTCTTTCCTGTCGTGAGTACGTGGTACGTTCGAGGCTCCTGCCAAGACACATCTGAACAAGGATGGCCCAACTTGCACACAAGTTGGCCTAAGGTGTGTTTTAGTTAGGCTAGTCCCGACTCTTCTACTTCAGAATTATGGGCCGTGGTGCATGAGCAATTTAGTCCAAAACCCAAAAAAAGGCCCACCACATTTGGCAATGTGGATGTGCCTTTAATTGGACCCTGCATGTAATTGAATTAATTAATAAATTTAGGTAATTGATTAATTTAAGTGGGGTCAATTCATAACTCAATAGTGTGAATGCTTGATTCATAGTGTCTGGTGAAGTTAAATAAGTAACAGCTTGACCACCACATATCATTGGCGTAATGGTCACTCCATAAGTAAAAGTTCTTGTGGGGTGAGGAGGTAAGGGCCAGGAGAGTCACTTCATATATCCTAAGAGAGTCACTGCAGTAAGTATCAAGTGGAATTAATTATTATAATTTAATTAATTGATGACTACAAGCATTGCCCTTCCGATTTAATGAAATAAATTTGTGGTTCCTAGTTCCCACAACACAAGTTGGGTCCTTGAGTATGAATGATTCGTGTGTGTGTGTGTGTGTGTGTGTGTGTGTGTGTGAATGTGAGCAAAGCTAAGAGCTTCAACACCTATCAATTCCATTTTTCTGTCAGCAAAAACAAATAACAGGGTAAAGAGAAATGGATTACAATATTAATGGCTCAAACAATTATAAACTCGTTCTGCTAATAATTATAATGGTTCTACTAATAATAGCAGATGCGGCTATACGTCCTGGAAATGTAATGCATTATATAAAAAAGAGATTTGCTGTTTAAGGAACTGTATGCGGTGAGAAATGTCCATTGAAAATCTCGATCATTCTAAAATGATAGTGAGTGAGATCTTAGAATGTTGTCAGAAATATTACTTGACAGGTATTCTAATGTGGTAACAAAATACATATATCTCTCTCTCTCTCTCTCATATCTAAGCAATGAAATCCATATGAGCTTCATGTGATAATTAACTCAATTACATAATTTTTTATTAAAAATAGATGTCATTGTTTAAAGTTTTCATCACTACGCTACAAAAAAGATTGCTGATAAGCCAAGAATATATTGATTCCTTGTGATAAATTAACCAATTACTTAGCCAAGTAAATTAATTAAGTTAATTAACATGCAATACTCATGGTAGCACAAATAAATCACCAACTACGTTAATATGCAGCTGAAAATGGTGATTTGTTTACGAATGGGGAAAACCTCTAAGGCAATGGGTGATTTTTAAGGTCACCACTCCCGAGAATCCATTATTATCACAACAAGCAATTACAAATAAAGGAATCTCAGTACCTTATACCAACTTACAGTTGAACCTTTATCCTAATACTCAATTGGACTTGTTCTATAGTGACAATCTCTCCTTTTAATGCACGACTCCCAATACGTGACTATCAATTGATGCACGGATCCAAGTACGTGACTAACCACTAACTTGAGAAGGATGTTGGCTGCAAATTTTTTTAGTTCATCAACACGATGAAGATCACAAAACTCCTTGGTTACAAAACCCTATGGCGTACAAACGTAATAGCTTCTTGAAGAGAAACATGAATTATGGCAAATTGCCTCCAGTCACAATATGCTTGTGAAAAACCTTTGCCTCAAGTTGCACTCACTTGCATAAGTTGCGATGGCCCTTAAACTAATCCTTATATATGTTTAGGGTTGTGAGAAAAGAAAGCCTAAAATGTATACACAGATTGGAGTGAAATTAGATCTAAAAAACTAATTTCTGTAAATCTTGATAGATAGGTTATCTATCGAGTAGCTATCGAACGTCGAGCAAAAGCTGCATTTTAAATCTCGATAGATGCTATTTGTCGAGCTAGCTGTCGAGCTTTAAAATTCAGCACTTCTTCACTTGTTTCTTAGACAAACTTGTATGGTTTTAACACTTGAACTTGAACTTTTGTTCCTTGAAGTATTAAACACATCCTAGATCTACCCAATTACATGTAAAGTGCGTTTTGTCAAAGAATTAGCCAATTCTACATTGACATATGTTCTTAACATGATTCATATATGTCCTAACAATCTCTTCCTTTAGCAATCCTTGACAAAACCACAACAAACAATGAACATATGAGAAAACTCATAAATCACTCAACTCATATTCACTTATTGAATACAATAAAATCCATCTTAACACAAACTCTTGAAAAATTTTGCAAAAAGAGAGTTCATGGCAAGAAAGACTTTGACAACCTGTATTTCTGAAACACTTTAAACAAAACTCATCATGGCATCTTAGTGTAAAATAGAAATATAAAAGATTATATACAATTAATAAGAAGCATGTGCATAAAAAGAGAAAAGAAACAACATATGAAGAGATAGATGAAACTGTAATAATAACCTCAATATATATAAACATAAAAAATGAGTACAAGGTTTGCTATCATAATGTAAGAACAATGTATCTGAAAAGTAAAGAAAAAAAAGATACAAAAAGTCCTCACTACATCCCTAAAAAAAAAAAAAGCACACTCCCCCTAACAAAAATATCTATCTCCTATACTAATTCTCCCCTTAAGAACATGACTACTCTCATACCCAAAACTACTTCCTCTTTTTGTCACAAATGACAAATGGTAAGTAACTCAAGCAGTCATCTCATCGTCACCAAAACAGCTAGCATCCTCATCCTCATCATCATCATCGTCGTCAAAGTCACCATTATCATCCTCATCCTCAAAAGCCTCTGGAGAAGGAAAGGGAGATGCCACGAAGCCACCAAGGCGAGCCTGCCATTGGGCAATACAACCGACATAGGTGTTCACCTAACAAAACTCATCACCGAATGTGTCAAGGCGAGCATCCATGCACCGAAGCTGCGCCATGACTGCCTCGAGGGTCACACCACCCACTGATGCAGAAGGAGCAGATGTAGATGAAGTAGAAGAAGCTGGAGGAGTCACCATCTTGGTCCATGCCGCTTCAGTTGAAGCTAGGCCTCGCTCCATCTAACGGTCGCAGCATCTATAGCACACATAGCAAAAATATGTGTAGACTCAAGATAGGAGACAGAAAAATGGTGGAGAATTCGCGTGATAGCCGAAGGAAAAATGAGCTTATCACAGGTCGTCGTCTCCCTATAGACATCTATAAGGGAGAGTATGAAGTGAGAGGGAAAGTCAATGATAAGTCCCTCAAGAAGGGATAACAAAAATAGAGCACGAGGCTCAGTAATAGAGTTACAGTGAGACAATGGATGAAGAACGAATGTCATCACCATGTTAAGGAACCTTGGACTTTTTGCAAAACTTGAGCAAGGGATGTTTTGACGGTCGCCCCAAGATAAAGGTGTCTCACAGAAGAGAAACAAGAGTTCATCTTTAGACACAGTCTTAAGACGCTCACAACTGGGGTAGTCAGCAAACTCTACCCTCAATACGTGTAGCACCTCGAATATAAGATCCAGAATGACAACAATACGCGTACCTCAAACACGAGTGGTAAAATGAGGTATAGAATAGTCAAAATCCGTGGATATTGGAGTAAAACTCATGTATGATCACGAAGGGACAAGTGACCAAAATGCCACACAGTGACTCCCAATCCCTACTATAAAAGATAGTGGGAAGGTCAATATCAGAAAAATCTGATAGAATGACTTGGCATTCTGAATGAATACCGCGTCATGAAAAGTTCTCTAAAAAGTCCTTACGGTCTTTATCATCACAGAACCTTACATGGGAGGGTGTAGAATCAGCAGAAGAAGAAGAAGAAGATACCCCAGAATGAAAAGGGTTCTGGGACGAAATAGACTTCCGTTTAGGTGCCATAGAGCAACTAACCGAAAGAAAGAGAGAGAGTGAGAGAGGGACAAACAGAAAGGTACCAACACATTTAATATCAATAAGAAAAAAGAAATGGTACTTATGTATGAAAAATGCATGAACATGTGACATACAAAAGTAAAAACATCATGGACTTAGTCCAATCCAATCCTACCAGCACACATCATTTCAACATAGTAAGCACACATCTAAAATGCATGAATCATTGTTAAAAATGCAAATGTGATGCAATGCATGAACATTTAAGATCATTTAAACAAATACCTAACCCAAAAATTTTGCAAAAACTTCATTAATTTTGAAAAACCCCAAAAATTTTCAAAAACCCCAAAAGTTAGGTCAGAATGTATGAAATGCATGATAAAATGATAGGAAAGAGATCATACAAGAGAGAAAATGTAAGGATTAAGCCGAAGATTGAGTAGGGAATATGAAGAGTGTGATTGAGAAGTGTTTGGGAGAGGGAGAGATGGTTTTCTATCGAGAGATTAGATAAAATGAAAGAAAAATCACATTGAGATATATATAGAAAGTATGAAACTCGATGCATCGAGAGGTATCAAGAGGTGTCAAGCTTTAAATTTTTGCCAAATGGAGCTATCGAGAGGTGTCCACAGCAAAGTGACCTCGATGGATTGAGAAGCTATCGAGAATCCATCAAGCATACAGAAACTTCCTCGATGGATCGAGAAGCTATCAAGTAGCTATCGAGACTAATTCTCAAAAACCTTGATGAATCAAAATTGCGATAACAACTATCAAGAAAGGAAGCTCAAAAGGCTCGATAGATAGCCTAGATGTCGAGAGGTGTCCAGCAGCTGTCGAGATTGCTCAAAAATGATTTTTTAAGAAGAGAAAACTACATACATGAATGCAATCAAGCATGCTACTCAACCACAGATCCAAACAAATTTTTAAGCTCTCAAAAACATCTCTCAATAAGAAAAAATGTCAAGCATTTAGATTCAAGACACACACACACACACTAAACAAGTCTAACCAATTTTATATTTTAAAAACAAGTCAAGACAGTTTAGTGAGCATCCATTAGCATTCCTTGTGATGACCAAATCACATTGTACCTGCACATGTATCAAAAGTAGAAAAGAATATTGCGTGTTGTGTGTGAAAAATATCGCAAGATTGTATAAGTATCTACATGTTATGACAATTTAAGATATGCAAAAATCACTTTACTCACACATAATCATAACTACTTGATGGGAACTATCACATTTGAGGTACATCTTATGACTCTCATATCTCTTAGAAGACATGCTTGCAATCACGTATAAAGCATTTTGATTCTTTTTGCTTTTATTTTTCTTTGCATATTTTTCTTTTAAGCAAACCATGCATGGGCATATAAGAGAGAAAAGAAATACCCAATATGTTAAGCTTTTGACATTGCACTTTTGTTATGCCGAAGCATACAAGTGTCATTTCATAATTGGCGGGCAACAGTGGTGGGATGGTTATTATACCTTTCTCTTAGGATTTTCTAGTCCTTCCCGTTAAAAAAAGTGATACGAGTATTAAGTGCAAGATATTACTTAATCTTACTTATCACAAGCACGAGACACAAAGCTCACTTGCTTAATTGTGCATAGAGATGCTCATCTAAACTACAAAAGATATAAAGTTTAGAAAATTTTGTTTCAATGGCCATCCAAGATACACCAGTACCAATGTACACAAAACACACACTGTTTTTGTATTTTTCTGATTTTTCAATTTTTTTTTTTATTTTTATGAAAAACAAAATAAAGCAAAACTGGAAAAAAACAAAAACAAAAACAAAAATAAAAACAAAAACAAAAACAAAAACATAAACAAAAACAAAAATAAAACAAAACAAAACAAAAAACATGTTATATAAAAGCAAAGCATAAAACTAGACTAACTCAAAAACAAGAAAGCAAAACACACAAGTAATGCATACTCAAAAAAAAAAAGTGACAAAATCACTTAAATCCTTTTTCCTTCCACACCTTGGAAGAAATTTCGTTTGGCAAAACCTTGATCCAGTGGTGAGGAGGAAGAATTGAAAGCGTTCAAGTTTGAAAGGAACATGAGGGCTTTAAATAGATCTCCAAGAGGAGAAAAAGAGGATGGAAACTTATTTTAGTTTCCCGATGAGATCATATGTTTACTCAATTAAGTGGAATTCGGTCGAGTATGTCCAGCCGCTCCACAATGATGACAGAGATGCTGCTTCTTTAGTTTAGACTTTTGAGAATTTCTTTTCTTAGCCCTAGGGTTTTTAATCTCTTTCTTATCAAGCTTAGGGGGTGCTCCCAAGATAAATTCACCTTTGTCTATGTTCTCACTAGCTAAAGCAGTTTTGACATTATTGTTCTTTGATTCAACATTATTAGTAGGTGAAACAAAAATAGTAGTACTAGTAGAAGCAATATTAAGAGAAGAGAAATCATACCCTAGATCGGTTCAATCAAAAGCAGATTTCTGAAAGTTAAGCATCTTGTCAAGCTTTGCACTTAAAGTCCTTTTCAACTGAGCTATGACTTGGAACAACTCTGCCTTAAACTTCTTGGTTTTCTCAGCCAAGAAATTTTTTTCAAACTATAGTGCTCCAATAGTCTGATTAGCTTCATCAAACTTCATGGAAAGCTCTTCTCGATCAAGTTCCACATCACTCAGCTTCTTGGTGGCCAACCTATATAGTTTCGTATGCTTCTTAGAAACCATATACAATTTTTCATAGGCTGTATGGATATCATCTTGATCGTCCATTTTCTCAAACTTAGAATCCACCAAGTCCTCTTCATCATCAACTATTTCTGAACCCCCATCAGTAGGATCAACTGTAGCAGTGAAGGCATTCAAGATTCCATCGTCATCATTGTCCGAATCATCGTCAGGCTTGGTGTCACTCAAAGTAGCAGTAAGTGCCTTACTTTTCCCGATGGTCTTCAGATACGTAAGGCACACTTGTTTCATGTGACCGAAGCCTTTTTGAACTACCTTGTGATATAGGATTTCATCTTAAAGTCTTCGTCATCAGAGGACTCATCAGTATCATTGCTTTTGGCCTTCAGTGCCATGCTCTTACTCTTCCTCTCACATAGCAAAGATTCACCCTAATCAGAGTGCGCCCACTCTGATGCCACTTGATAGGCCAAGTATGTATTAACCCCTTATAATAAATTAACCAATTAATTAGTCAAGTGAATTAATTAAGTTAATCAACATGCAATATGCGTGGTAGTAAAAGAAAATCACCAACTACGTTAATATGCAGCAAAAAATAAAGTTGACACAATAATTTGTTTACAAATAAGGAAAACCTCCAAGGTAAAAAAACTCCACTGGGTGATTTTAAGATCACCACTTCCAAAAATCCACTATAATCACAACAAGTGGTTACAAGTAAAAGAATCCCAGTACCTTATATCAAGTTACAATTGAACCCTTACCCCAATACCCAATTGGACTTATTCTATAGTGACAATCTATCCTTTTAATGCACGGCTCCCAATATATGACTAACTACCAACTTGAGAAGGATGTTGGCTGCAAAATTCTTCAATTCATCAACACAATGAAGATCACAAAACTCGTTGGTTACAAAACCCTACGGTGTACAAATGCAACAACTTCTTGAAGAGAAAAATGAACTATAGCAAATTGTTTCTGATCACAATATGCTTATGAAAAACCTTTGCCTCAAGTTGCACTCACTCTCATCAACTGTGACGACCTTTAAACTAATCTTTATATATGTTTAGGGTTGTGAAAAAAGAAAATCTAAACATGCATACACGAATTAGAGTGAAATTAGATTTAAAAAACTGATTTCTATAAATCTCGATAGATAAGTTATCTATCGAGTAGCTATTGAGCATCGGGCAAAAGCTGCCTTTTAAACCTCGATAGATGCTATCTGTCGAGCTAATTGTCAAGCTTTAAAATACAGCACGTCTTCACTTGTTTCTTAGATAGATTTGCATGGCTTTCACACTTGGACTTGAACTTTTGTTCCTTGAAGTATTAAACACATCCTAGATCTACCCAATTATAAGCAAAGTGTGTTTTGTCAAAGGATTAGTCAATTCTACATTGACATATGTCCCTAACATGACTCACATATATCCTAACAATTGCTATTAGTGACGGCCAAAGTTCATCACAACAACACAAAAAGCCGTCACAGATTAGTATTGCCAACGGCAAAAGGCCGTTGACGACCGTCGGAAAAAGCCTTGTCGGTAATACTATATTACCGACAATCACTAACACTCATTTTCGACAGCACAACTCCGTCGTAAGTACTTGATAATTGCCATCGTAGATTCAACTTCATACGAGGAAGTTGGACGACCAAATACCTTTTGCGACGACCTTAGGCCATTGTTAATGCATAGTTTCTACGACAAAATGCCGTCATAGTTATTTTAGTTGTCATCGACAATACAACTTCATATGAGGAAGTCGTATATCCAAATACTCTTTATGACGAACTAAGGCCATCATTAATACCTTTTTTGATGAATAAAAGCCGTCGTAATTACTTAGTTTGTTATCGACAATGCAACTTCATACGAGGAAGTCAAACGACCAAATACTTTCTACGACGAACTAAGGCCGTTGTTAATGCCCTTGTTTTAACGAATAAAAGTTGTCATAAGTACTTATTTTGTCGTCGAAAATAACTTTTGTGATGAACTATAGTCATCATTAATGTAGTTTTCCACCGACTAAAAGCCATCGTAAAGTACTTGGTTTATCATCAACAATTCATTATCAATACATTATTTGCAACAAAATAACTCTGTCGATAATAAAAGAGAGATCATTTCTAACACTTTAATTGCGAGATAACATAAATCTCCCAAAAGTTTCTCCATTCAAATAACAAGCACAAATCCCTAATTGTCCAAAACTAATAATTGCATAATGCAATAAAATCAAAAATATTAAAAGGCCTACAAAATAGCATCAGATGTTCATTAATACATGAAAGCCATAATATCCGTCACCAAACTTGAAAACATAAATATTGGAAGATCAATCATCATCTAAGTCATTGTCTTCCTTCTGAGAGTCATCTTCTGTGTTTTTGTCAATATTTTGATTTCCTCCTCCAGCATTGGTTTGAAATATTTTAATTAAACTAAATAAGTATACAAAAAATTATTACTATGCAAATTATATTTACAATACATAATAAAGATATGACTAATACATACTAATTTAACAACATCAACAACAATCCCCACGACGAATGACAATAGTATAATCAACATCAAAGAATACCAAATCCTTACTATTAACAATAGTATCATCAATAAATAAAAAATAAAAATAAAAATCCTTACTACTAACAATGACCTTGTAGTTCTCTTGTGAATGAGAACCACATTTGCCACCAATAATCACATTAGTTAATAACATTAATAACATGTTCATAACAAACACTACAAATCATGTATTTTGCACGGATAGGTAAAGAGATACTAATTTCAATAACATATTTTTAATCTAAATTTAGCAAATGTACCTACACCATGTTGGATAGCAGCATAGGCAACAGCAAAGCTCTCAAGGTGGCATGATTGGACTTGTTGTAGCAACCGTTTGGGAATTCTGACAAATCAGTACAGTAGTGGTTGTTGGCTGGGGGTTTACATTTGGAGAGCTAGGGTTAGTGGTTTATGCAAGAAAGGCGTTTGAGTTTGGGTCTGAATGGGGATTTTGGGTTTGGTTAGAGAGAGAGGCGTTTGAGGGAAAGGCATTTGTGTTTAGAGATTTAGGAATTGGGGTTTGGTTAGAGAAGTAGAGGCGTTTGAGGGAGATTTATTTTTTCTTTTTTCTTTTTTCTTTTTTAGTCAAAGTAGAGGTTTTTTTAGTGAGAGGGAGAGACAGGGCGAGGCGTTGAAAAAAATTGGCCACCTTTATTATTTTTTAATGAAAGGGAAAGGGAGAGGGAGAGGGAGGGAGGTAAGGTTTTCATTTTTTGTTTTTAAGCTAAAAACGATATTGGGGGGATTTATTTAAAATAATAATAAATCCCTCTAAAAATGAAACTATTTATTGTGGGGATTTATTTAAAATAATAATAAAAACAATATTGTGTAAGTGAATTTGTATATTATTTGGCAAAACTGCCCCACTTTTTGGTTGTTGTCACTTGGAAATTTTAAGATTTGGAAAAACTAAACTTCACCCCAAATTTGAAGAGAAAAAACATTTTTCACCATTGACATCTAATTTACCAAATTTTATTAAATTAATATTAAAAATGTTGTGCACTAACCTGCCTTTTGCTTAAGGGCATATTTATAGAATTATCGTTTTTCATAATTAAAATCCATTGACATAAAATTTTAATTAAAGAATATTTTAAAATATTTAGTATGACTTTTTCTTATTTTTTTTAGTTTTCAACACGTACCATATTGAACTTTGTCAGCCAAAATGTGTTAGGACATATGTGGTTTACTTGTTAAGAACATGTCATTGTTTTATGTAATTGGCTACTCTTTTGACAAAACGCACTTTACTTGTACTTTGGTAGATTTAAGATGTGTTGAAATACTTCAAGAAACCATGTTTCAAGATCAAGTGTTAAACCCTTCAAGTCTATTCAAGAAAACAAGCTGAAAGTGCAAAGTTACTAAATCTCGACACATGCTAGCTGTGTAACTTTGCACTTTCAGCTTGTTATCTTGAACAAACTTGAAGGTTTTAACACTTGATCTTGAAATATGGTTTCTTGAAGTATTTCAACACATCTTAAATCTACCCAAGTACAAGTAAAGTGTGTTTTGTCAAAAGATTAGCCAATTACATAAAACAATGACATATGTTCTTAACAAGTGAACCACATATGTCCTAACAATCTCCCCTTTTGGCAATCCATGACAAAACCACAACAAACAAATGAGATATGAGAGAAGTCATAAATTACCCAACTCATATTCACTTGTTAAATACAATAAAATCTATCCTAACACAAACTCTTGAAAAACTTTGCAAGAAGAGAGTTTATGGCAAGTAGACTTTGACAACCTGTATTTCTAAAATACTTTAAACAAAACTCATCAAAGTATGTTTATGTGAAATAGAAATAATAGATTGTATACAAGTATAAGAAGCATGTGCATAAAGAGAGAAAAGAAACAACACATGTAAGGTAGGTGAAAGAAACATACATTAACATAAAAGGAAGATAAATACAATGTATATAAAAATGATCACAAGACCCAAAGTACAAGAAAAATGTATCTATAATAGAAAGAAAAGAAAAGATACATCAAATTCTCCCTACATCCCTCAAGTATCAACACTCCGCCTAACAAAAATATCATATACTAACGCTCCCCCTAAGATGACTACTCTCATATCTCAAAATTACTCCCCTTTTTTGTCACGAGTGACAAAGGGTAAAGTGTCAAGTAGACATCTTATCAATAGAGCTAACATCTCCATCATTATCACCCGAAGCATCATTGTCATCACCATCATTATCCTCAGCATCAAAATCAAAAGCCACTAGAGGAGGTGGTGAAGGAGTAGCCTCAGAAGCATAGCCACCCATAGCCGCCTACCGTCGTGCTATACGATCGACATGAACGTTCACCTAATACAACTCTGTAGAGAGTGTATCAAGGCGAGCATCCATGCACTGCAGCTGCGCCATAATGTCTCCAAGAAATACATTGCCCATGGAAGAAAAGGGAGCAAATGTAGATGGAGCAGACCGAGAATGTGCCAAATGAGATGGAGTCGAACCGGAGTGAGGAGCTGCTAACTCCTATCGCAACCTAAACTGAGCCTCACTACATTTTACGGTAACAACATCTATGGCACACATGACAGAAAAGTGATCAGAAAAGGGAAAAGGAATAGAAAAATGGCGTAGAATCCGCATGATAGTTGAAGGGAAGATAAGCTTATCACGGGTAGCCATATCCCTGAACACATCTATGATGGAAAGAATAAAATGTGAAGGGAAGTCTATAGTGAGGTGCTCTAACAAAGAAAGCAAAAATCGAGCACGAGGCTCTGTGATAGAATTATAGTGAGAAAGTGGATGCAAAACAAAAGTCATCACCATGTTCATGAATCTAGGACCTTTAGCAAAAGGCCGACATGGTGTAAACTGATGCTCACCCCAAACAGATGGGTGCTCACAAAAAGTAGACATCATTTCGTCTTTGGACATAGTCCTCAGATACTTACAACCGAGGTAGTCAGGACGCTCTACCCTTGGAACTCGAAGCACATCTGCAACAAGCTATAGTGTGACAGCAAAATGCATACCTCGAATGCGAGTGTGAAAGAGAGGTACTGAAGAATCAATCCCGAGCATGTTGGAGTAAAACTCCATAATAAGCACGAGAGGACAAGTGACCGGGACGTCACACAGTAACTCCCATCCCTGACTGTGAATGACATTGAGAAGGTCAGTATCGGCAAAGTCCGCCAAAATGACTCGGCGTTCCAAATGAACACCTCGTCAAGAAAAGTTCTCCAAGTAGGCCTTTCGAGCATCCTCATCACGGAACCAAATGTTAGAAGGAGTAGGATCAGAAGAAGATGATGCCTCGGAACGAAGAGGGTTTCGAGACAGAGTAGACTTACGTTTAAGTGCCACAAACACAACTAATGTAAACAAAGAGAGAGAGGGAGAGAATGATACAATCAGAAAAGTCTCAAAACATTTCAAATATATCAAGACATATTGAAAAGAGAGTACGTATGCATGAAAATGCATGAGCATGTGACATGCAAAGCAAAAAGCTTGTATTACTTAGTGACTTTATTTGTCTTTTTACCCCATTTAATGAAATGTTTATCTTTCAATGGAAAAAAGGGTAATATATTTGGTGTTAAGTAACATATAATCGGTATTACTTCTTTTTTTTTTTTTTTTTTTTGCTAAATAAAAAAAATTGGGTCTTCGGTATGGGCTCATCAATCTCACACTACGTGACGACAATGAGTAATATCACGTGTACTACACAGATCTTGTTAGGACTATTGCTTGAACTTACTCATCTCTAACCTTTGAGTGCTAGGTAAGGACTCCTACTATCAAGTCACACCCTATGCGGTAGTATTATTTCTTATTTAGTGGAATCCAATTTTGAATGAAATATTATTGATGTAAGGCATGCGTTTTAGTATTCCAAAGTTGGATGCTTACAGGAGAAAAACTCAAGGCTTAATAGACTATTAATTTTTGAAGTGAGTTTGATGCTTATACTTATAATAAACTTTTCTTATTATCCGAATTACTTGAGAATTTAAAAAAAAAAAAAATAGTAAGCTTCATTTGTTTATGGTTACCAACCCAATTCATAATCTACTAATAGAAAGGTAATTGCTAATCACCAAACAATATCTAATAATTAAAGAGAGTCCATTTTAAGGTATACTTTTAAATTTGTAATATTTACTCTAAAAAATACAAAATAATCCTTTCCAAATAAAAAGGATTGCAACAGTGTTTATAGTTTATACTCCCAATAATAAAGGTTTAGGGAAAGTATTGTCCATAAACTGATCACTAACTCTAGTTGAACAAAATAGGGAGAGAGAGAGGGATGGAAGTAACTCAAATCCACCATTACAACCCATACAAGTCCCTAAAACAATTGACAAATACGACTACTTCTTTTCCATATTGAAAAAATACTATAAATTAATAAAAGCATTTTTTCCTGCATGAAACTCCTTACAAACTTGCACATTTACATAATAATTTGGATGAAGACTAACTTGCACATTATACAATCTTTTTTGTACCAAGCCAATGTGACACACAATATGGTCGGTTTCCCTTCTTCTATCTTGATTTGTGATAGAAGAAATTACATGAAATGAAGGGCATGTTGCATGCCTTCTCTACCTCTTAACCGTAAAAAATATGGGCATATGTTGATCTTCTACCCTTACTGAATATCCCATCTCGCCCTTCTCCGAAGCCAATCTAAAATAAGCTTCAAAATCTATCCCACCATGCTCATCAAAGAGAAATTAGGTTAATTATTAATAGTAAATAGAGAAATTAACAAACTGAGGAAAAAACCCATGTATCCTATCTGTTAGCTATGAAAAATCCAGACAAGTAACCCACCAATTAATAGAAGGTTAATTAAGACCCATAATTAAAAGAAGAAAGGGAAAAAAAAAAAAAAAAACACCAAAAAAACCCAGGCTATCTTTTTTCTTTCTTTACCCCCACCACCTAGCATCCCAGTCCAATACCCAGTTGAATCTCCTTGCTCTTTGTTTTGTTCAATACCATTTGTGGTGCTTGAGAGTTGTTTAAAATCGTCAAATGGAAACAAAAGCCTGCCACTGTTCTCTTGAACACCTTGGAAACTCCCATACCCACTTCCAACTCCAAGCCCATCCAGATAGAAATTTAGAGTTGGGTTGAAATCATGTACTAGAGGAAACCCAGATGTATAAACTGAGTTTGGATCCTAAACTGGCATGATCATGAAGGAATTGAAACCCCTTGAAGTAATTCCAGTAAGAAGCTCCAAAGCAGAAAGTTGATGAGATGCAGTAGTGGTATTGGTAGTAGTAGAAGTACCAGAAATTTGGTTCTTGTTGCTGTTATCATTATTAATGCTAGTACTATGAACCAATTCTGTGATAGTTCTGAACTCTTGTGTGGTTGGGAAACCCAAGTTTAGATCATGACCTTCATGGATCTTAGTGTTTTGAGTGGAAGATTGTGACAGGCTTTGGGGTGTGACCAAATCAGGAAGCTTATTTTTTGATGAAGTATTAGAGCCTTAGAGGAGGAAGAATTAGAAGAAGAAGAGGCTGACCTCTTCTTCTTTCTTGAACCCCCACCAACACGAATGTTTCTCAGAGAACCACCTTCAGTCCAATACCTTCTACAAGTCTTGCAAAAGTATCTAGGCTGTGTGAGGCTGTAGTTGTTGTAGTAGCAGAACTTGTTAGTTGAATTGCACCTTGGACAGTTTAGGGCTTGTTCTTTCTGAGGCCTTGCTTTCCTTTCTAAACTTGCAGGCTTTGGACATGTGTTGGAGACTATCTCTTCTATTGGTTTCACCACAATCTCCTATAGAAAGACAGTAAGAAACAAAAGGAAAAAATGAAAAAAAAAAATGCAAACAGCCATAAAGAAAAAACAGAACTTGAAGATCAAGGACAGATCAGAAACTAAAAAACAAACAAAACAAGCAAAGCAAAACAAGTTAGCTGCTTTTACACTTAAAAAAGAAAAAAAGGTTTCTTCTCCTTTATCATATACAGAAAATAGAAAGATAAAGTGAAATACATGTTGAAGAACTAATAAGAACTAAATCCAAATAGGTGGGGACTTAGACACACTAGCTATGAACACCATCATCTTTTTCTACCAAAAAAAGTACCCAATAAACATCTACAAAAGCTAGCTAGCAAGACAAAGAAAGAAAATTACAGCCTTGTGTACAGAATCGAAAACCAAAAGACGAACTGATATAGATCTATCTACCTGTGGCCATTGAGCAGTGTCCATGGATGTTGCAACTGAAAGAAGATAAGGGAAATAAGGAAATTATGTGTTCAAAGATAGTAAAAATGAGCTGCTTTCCTTGAAACTGGTTATAAAAGCAGGAAAACGAATGTTGTTGCCAGTTTGGGTGGACGTCTTATGTATGTATCACCCTTTGTGTCTTCCTCGCTTTATGTGCTGTTTGTACTGTATATGAGAATGTGAGAGAGA
>NW_027069469.1:130736-333375 GCF_002906115.3 Quercus suber | reverse complement strand
GCTGCGTTTTTAAACGCAGCTATAGGTTGCTGAAAACGCAGAAGTAGAACCTATAGCCGCGTTTTAAAAACGCGGCTATAGGTCCCCAGCCTTAGCCGCGCGTTAAAAAACGCGGCTCCAGTGCGACCTATGGCCGCGTTTCGTAAAACGCGGCTACAGGTCCGCAGCTCCAGTGCGACCTATGGCGGCGTTTTATAAAACGCGGCTACAGGTTGAACCTGTAGCCGCGTTTTCAAACGCAGCTCAAGTTCAACCTGTAGCCGCGTTTTTTAAAAAACGCGGCCATAGGCGTGCTCTGCCGGGTTCCGTGCCAGACAAAAACGCGGCTACAGGTGACCTTAGCCGCGTTTTCGTAAACGCAGCTATAGGTCAGACCTGTAGCCGCGTTTTTCTAAAATGCGGCTATAGCCTTGTAGCCACGGTACTTAGGCCGCGTTTACAAACGCGGCTACAGGAAACGCGGCTATAGGCTGTAGCCGCTTTTTGGGGTCTATAGCCGCGTTTTTCAAACGCGGCTATAGACCCAGTTTTTGTAGTGGTGTAATATGCTTGTGTGCTGGTAGGATTGAATTGAGCTGAGCCATGATGCAGGTGAAAAACTAATTAGTCCCTCATCAACTGATTCATTAAAAAAAAAAAACTAGATTTTTAACGGTAAAACGGGTCTCTTTTTCATCTTGAAAAGAAATAATTTTTTTTTGGTAAACAATTAAACATTATCCAATAACTTAAACTACCAACAAGAGTAGCATTGTCAACAGCCCACAAGGTTCTGCAGAGTAGTTATTCTAGTCTGCTGAGAAAGGTAGGACCCCCGATCGATCTTAATAAAAATCTTATACACCAAAATAGGACCCCATCGGGGCCATCCAAACACAACTTCTTTCTTCTAAAAAAATTAATAATTGTGATCAGTCGTTGTTTGGCCATAATGAAAGGATGTATAAGTTTGAAAATTAATTGAAAATATGTGAGAGTTTAACGTGGAAAATAAGAAGTTAGTGTATTATCAAATTAAAAATTTTACATTGATAAAAGAGAGACAATCCTTATTAAATTATAGATGAGATGATTTATTAGGCTTAATTATAATGTAAGAGAAAATGGGTCAGACATGCTTGCAAAGGAGGCAAAGGGAAGTACTATTCAGTGGAGACAAAATTCTTATTCTTTTTCTCTGTATACGAGAAGGTGCACTTTTGTGAGCAAGGAAATTTCGTGTTTAATATTCTTTCTGCCATGCAATTTTCTTTTTTGATAAATAATTCTGTTGGTGTGAAGCAAGACATTACATTTTCAGGATATTTAAGACAAGTATTCGATTAGTTATCTCCAACTTTTTTAATCGAGTTAAACACAGATACATCTTTTTTATATGGCACAAAAACAATCAATAAACTTCATGCATTACTAGTTTATTCTCAAAAGTTTTTTTGTTTTTATTTTTTTTAGAGCATATATTCAACACTGCAGCTCTCCCTTGAATTTATTTAAACAAAACTCAAAGCCTCAATGAGACTTTCTTTTGCAAACATTTTATTTCTCAAATATAAAAATTTTGTTTGGAAAGTTGTATAATTTTTTTCTTTTTTAAAGTACATTGTACAAGTAGATTGAGCTAAGTACAGTCTTTTTCTATATAGCGAAAGTAGTGAATATTTTACTAAAGTGTGTATCAGTTTGAAGTTTAAACCAGCAGAACAAAATTAGTATCAGTTATTTTTGGTGTACGCTTTAAGATTATGTTAATTTATAAGATACAATGCAAAGCCCCTTCCTTTTTCACTTTCAATTTTTTTTTGAGAGCCACTTTTTGTAATAGGTTTTTGTTTTTGTTGGGATAATTGTAATATGTTTTTCTATCTCTGTCTAATATTCTTTATATGATTAGAATCAGTAGATACGCTTACAAACACTCAATCATAATGATAAGGCAAAAAAGGCTTTTCAACATCATAATGATAGCATGCCAAAGCATGAGAAATTGTTGCCATGATCTATCACACATGCTAATCCATACCATACATATAACTTAAATCAGACAGTATGAGAAATTAGTCACTGATTATCAGGGGGGGGAAAAAAAAGAGAGAGAAGAAGAAGAAAAAGAAGAGAAATCAGTCACTCCATAAATCAGACTCTTATGTACATTGTTAATAAAAAACACTACAATTTATGCATGCTTTATAAATCTATAATTTTAAAGAAATATTCACTATAAAAATATATTTGAAGAAATTAAAAGACAACATAGAAATGAAGAATACACAGACATGTAAACTAGACTCAATACAACAATAACAAAACAAAAAAGCGACAGTGTCTTCAGTGAGATTGCGATGTGTGGGGTGTGTGTGTGTGTGTGTGTGTGTTACGGATCCATGAGAAGGGGATGGAGAGCGGATGGAAGACCGGAAGGATGACGGCGATTCGGAGAGGGTGGAAGAGAGGGACGGAGTTTGAGATCAGTTGAGAGGAAGGGGAATCGGAGGAAGGGGGATCGAGTGCAGAGGAAGGGGAATCGGAGGGGAATCGGAGGAAGGGGGATCGAGTTGAAGGAAGGGGAATCGGAGGAAGGTGGATGGAGGTGAGATTGAGTAGTCCGAGAGGTTTTTTGAGGTCGATCGAGATAGGTTAGGGTATTTTCTTCTTCTGTCGAGTTGTGTTTTTCCCCTTTTTTTTTTATACTTCATGTTGAAGCCGCGTTTAATGGTTAAACGCAGCTCTAACCATTAACTAGCTGCGTTTAGAAAACGCAGCTCCGGACAGACTTGAAAAAGAAAAAAAAAAAAAAAAAAAACCAAAACGCAGCTTCACCCTGCAAAAACGCGGCTCCAGGGAGGGCTGTAGCCGGGTTTAGTAAACGCGGCTCAAGGGCTAACCTGGAGCCGCGTTTTTGGAAAACGCGGCTCGAAGTCTAGGCTGGAGCCGCGTTTTTAAAACCCGGCTAAAAATCCATACTGTAGCCGCGTTTTACAAAAACGCGGCTACAAAACGCGGCTAAAAACCGCGTTTTTTGTAGTGCACACATCTAAATGCACGAAAATACCATCATAATGCAAATGTGATGCAATGTATGAGGTTTTTAACACATTTAAATGAAAACTCAACCCAAAATTACAAGAAAACTCATCAATTTTGAAAACCCCAAAATTTTTCAAAAACCCCAAAACCTAGGTTTCAAATCATGAAATGCATGAAGAATGAAGAGATAGAAAGCTCACCTAGTGAAGAAAAACTTGAGGAAGCTTGAAAAAACCTTGAGTAGCAAGATTGGAGTGAGATGAGAGTGTTTGGCAGAGAAAACAGAGAGCTATTGAGAGAGAGATCGAGAGAAATAAGGTTCGGATTCCTGAGTGAGTCATAAAGAGTTCGTAAATGCAATGTCTGGTTATGAATATTGAATATGATATCCTCGTTCTTTGCAATATTTTGTTTTATGGTTATATGGCGAAATTTTTCTGAGCTGTTTGCTAGGCTAAAAGTATGGGCAATGTGGCACCGTATGGTGCTCATGTGCATGTGTCGATTTGCAACTAGTTAATACTTCTGTGCATGTGTCAATATGCAATCAATTAATGCTTCTGCGGGCAAGCATGTGTGTTTGTGTATGTTCATTACTTCTACTGGACAGCTGCTTGTTTAACATTTACTTACTGCATAAGTTGTGGAGAGAACCTGACTTCCCTGGCTTGGTTCTTGATTGTATGATAACAGTCATGATTTTGAACTTAGTCTTGATTCTTCAAAAATCAAGCATCCAATTTATCTTGGTAAACTTATCAGATAGGCAGCTACAGATTAAAAAAAAAAACTTTTCTTTATTATATACTATAATTTTTCTTTGTAATATGTTGAGCTTATGTTGGTGTGCATTGTGTCATAGTTTCTAGCAAAGAGGAAGTGGGTTCTTTGTAATATGAACTCGTCTTTATTTGATTCATGATATGTGTTGAAGTATTAAGGTCTTCAAGTATTTGATTCTTCGTCTTTGTATAGGAGTTTCTTTAAGAGGACGAGGATGGAAATATGGATCTGTTTTTGTTGATGGAATATTTCCAGTACTGAGTCCCATTGCTCAGGAAATTATGGACTTTTCCCTGAATGACCCCGATCATTGGGGCTTATGTGTTGTGTTACTTCAGGTTTGGTTTTGTTTATTGTAGCAGCTTTTTACTTTGATTTCTCCAAACAATTATTAGGTAATGTGTACTTTATATATCGGTGGATCTTATAAGTTTTTTTTTTTTTTTTTTTTTTGTGNAAAGAAGAAGGAAACTTTCAATCAAAATTCTACACAAAGCAACATGTGATTGCAATAACAAGATGAGAATTTGAAAAATTGGAAGAGAAAAAGGGATACACAGGTAAGGAAAATGCAACATTCCCACCTCTCAGCCGCATATAACACTAAAAAATGTGAAATTTCATTCAAAATCCCACATATGACTACTGAGAATTAATGTGAACAAAAACTCCAATTATAAACAAATCTAATTTGAAGAAATTAAAAACCAACCAAGAATTCAGACAAGTGAACTAGATATTTCAAGTTATGCAGCCCACAAGTTGAAACTGTACACCCAACTTCACAGTAAACAATAGAAAATACAGATAGCAATGGTAAAATAATGAAACCAGCAGGCAGGATTTACCAATATGCTTGGTAGCTACAGGGAAGTGAACAAGATACAGATCCAGATAATCTAGCTGAAGCTTCTTCAGACTGTCTTTATAGGCCTCAAAAACATAACCATAGAAATGAATTCCAAAGCTCAATTTATGTGAATTAATGAAAGAATTTGTCATTATCTGAAAAACTTGAGTGTTACCACTACAGAAATAAAGGTCATTAATTCGCAGATAAACTAACCTTTGTAGTAATAAAAAGATCCTCTCTCTTCACAAGTCCGGATTGAAATGCTCCTACAACTTCGGTTTCATTCTTGTAATCAGCTGCAAGCAACATTATTTGTCAAATATCAAATGCCTAATAAACACCTCAAAAGGGAATACATAGTACGATCACCACAGGAAAAACATTGTGAGCATTTTTGGTGGGAATGAAGCATGAAACAATTTCCCACATTTACTCTCCCATTCCAAATCTACTCTCAAGTTTCTGTTCTTCCAACAGTGTTGAATGTCAATGATTTTCTCAATTTTGATGCAAAGGTTGATCAATATACAGCACATACACAGTACACACGTTAAACAAAATGCCCAGAATTCTTGCTCACTATTTCTTTTCTCTCTACAAACCCTAACTGACGCCCTGAACACGATTAAGGACTAAAATGAGGTGTTGAGGTGTTAAAGCAATCAAAGAACAAATACTTAAAAGTTGTAATAAATTAAATTACACAACTTCCCTAAAGAACATTCAAAGCTTTAGATCGCCCCCCACCCCAAAAAAAAAAAATCTAAAATTTTACATTTAAAGCTTTACTTGATACCATAATGCGAGTCTGGCAGATCAGATGGTTACTAGGTCAATCAAACAGAGCGAGAGAGAGAGAGAGAGAGAGAGAGAGAGAGAGAGAGAGAAGTCACCATTTCTTTCAAAAGACTGTCGCCATCTTTACTAAGCTTGATATCACCGGCTCCTCCAACAACCCTGCAACAAAATCAGAGAGAATCAGAGAGATTCCTTAGCCCTAATTTTTGAATCCAAATCTAGAACGAAATTAATTGGGAAAATTGAACATTTAAACCCAAAATCGAAACCCTAGATCGAAAATCGAAACCGTAAACCTAAAATCTAAACCGTAAACGAAAAATGGGGACCCTAAAACACAAAGCAAATCAAAAAATTTAAAAACTTACTCGTAATCGGCCTTGCACAGTGTCTTCAGTGAGATTGCGAGTTGGGAGGTGTGTGTGTGTGTGTTACGGATCCATGAGAAGGGGATGGAGAGCGGATGGAAGACCGGAAGGATGACGGCGATTCGGAGAGGGTGGAAGAGAGGGACGGAGTTTGAGATCGAGTTGAGAGGAAGGGGAATCGGAGGAAGGGGGATCGAGTGCAGAGGAAGGGGAATCGAGAGGGAATCGGAGGAAGGGGGATCGAGTTGAAGGAAGGGGAATCGGAGGAAGGTGGATGGAGGTGAGATTGAGTAGTCCGAGAGGTTTTTTGAGGTCGATCGAGATAGGTTAGGGTATTTTCTTCTTCTGTCTTTTTTTTTTTTTTTTTTTTTTTTGGTGTGAGTGACTAAGAGGAGTGTCCAGGGCTGTTTGTGCACCTGACTAGGTGTGTGAGACAGGAGATTACACACACTTGGTAATTTTATAGGGAGAAATACCCTTGGCAGTAGCCCCAAAATGCTGGCTAGGAGACTTGAACCCCCCGGAGGTTCTATTTATATTTATTATGGTGTTTCATACCACATGTTGGCTTTTTTGTCTTTGGAGCCTGCTACTAACCTTGACAGGTTCTTTGACTGCATCAAGCCTTTGGTCCTGGTACTGTATTTCTCTTAGGTACATCTCTTATCTTATCTTTCTTATGTTGTGCTTTTCATTACCTGTAGTTTTTGGAGCCTGCTACTAACACAAATTTTTGGTTGGTGTTTCTATAAATTTCTACAGTTGTTGCTTTGGTTCCAACAATCTGCTTACCATATAATTCATCCTTTAATTTTTTTTTTCTTTCTTATGTCAGTCTTATTTATACATAAATGCTTTGTATTCTATTTCTAGTGCAGCTATTGCCTGCCTACTTTTATAGATCCATTCTGTTTAGAGCTTTCCCAGCCCTGACATTCCAACTGGCCGTGCTACATTCTGTGATTATCATGATGCTGTAGCTTCTCAGTCTTATTTGTGAATTTGGACAGTTTGAGCAGTTTTTATTATTTAGGTTACTATCACTGAAGTCATTCTTACCTCTGTCTTCTTTTACTCATATTTTGTTTGGCTTGTTACAACGTATGTGCTTAATACTTTTTGTTTCATCTATGTGCAGGTTCCCAAGACTTGTTTGATTTCTGGAAATTGTTAACAGAGAAATACTGTCTTCTTAATTGCATGGCAGCATTAAGCTGGAAATTGCTAACATAGAAATACTGTCTTCTTAATTGCATGGCAGCATTAAGTACAATAAGCATGGCAGCATTAAGTACAATAAGATCTACATAGACGGGTTACACATTTTAATAGATTATGATGGTATTGTTTTCATTAAAGTAAAATGGGTTACACATTTTAATAGAGCAATTTGGGTGTATTGTACCCTGATTTAGTTGTAATCTCACAAATGAAACTCCATGCAAAGTGAGACAACAAAAATGAGCCCTCATTCAATTCTGTGTCTTATGCATGGGTTTAGATTTTGTTGTTTCACATTTTGTATGCAAAAAATGGCATGAATAAGGAATTTTTACTGAAATTTGCAAATTTTAAAATGCAAATTAATTTGATCTCAATCATATATAAAATGTTCGTATGTGGTCTGTTTTTGTATTTGGTAGTTATTTTGGACTTTGGTTATTTCTTGGTTTTTGACTTTCGCAAATGCAAATATGACAACTTCACATTTTTTTCTACAAATCTGCATGCACCCTGCACTCCAAGGTACAGATTTTACTTCTTTTTTGTGATTGGATTTAATTTTATAGGTTTGTTCAATTTAAGTTTATTGGATTTTGCAGATGTTATTTTAGCTTCGCTTCGTATATGTGTCTGTTACTTTAGCTTCATTGTCTTATTTGAACATATCCAAATTATGTGTGTTTGCTTTTTGTTTCAATTTCTATTTATTTTTTATTTTGGGTTTTGAGTTTTATGTAGTAGTCAATGTGCTATTTGGAATCACAGTGTATGGGCATCTACATCATCTTTTTGTTCTTCTTCAATCTCTGGTGTCTTTGACCTTGAATCTCCCTCTATTTTTCATTTCTATGTTTCAGTATATGTGCTGAACGATCAAGCATCCACCCTACAACAATCAAAGACTTCATCATCCTCGCTCTTCTCCACTAATCGATTACACAGGTATGGTTCGTAGTCCTTCAGTAAATATTACTCTGACTCTGCGCGTGGGTTTTTGTCTAATGATATCATTTATGGGTTTTGGTATGAGATTGGGAGATGGAGGCAGCGGAGTAGATGATAAAAGCAGAATTAGTTGTGGTTTTGGTATTCTTTACTCTCTACAAATTTCTAATTTGATTTTTGATTAATCCCTACAAAATTTCAGGCCTGAATTCATCGTTCACAGCTGCTCAAGGGCATTGGGTCATGGAAACTTCAGGTTTGCTAAATTTTTAACCTTAAACACAAGATTCACATTACATTTGATATGTTTATTTGCTCAGAACCATCGTGGATTTGATTTTTGTCAAATAGCAAGCATTATAGTTTTCAACTTCCTTAACAGCACCTTTGTGCGTTATTTTTAAAAGATTGGATCATGATTACTCTGTTCTACACATGCTTGTTTCATTGATGGATATGGAGTTCAAGATTCTTTGTAAGTGATTTAATTTCTTTCATATTCATTATAGGCTGAGATTTTCTGATCATGCACTTTGTTTTATATAATTTTTGCATGTTGTTAGTTTTCAGGCACCAACAGTACAATGTCCCACAAATAATTGCATTTGAAAACTCTAATTCCTACATATGATTAGTTGGATAGTTGTAATATTGTTGGTTCTCAAACTGTAATGATATGTTTGAGAGAGAGAGAAAATGATGTGAATCAAATAAAAAACGCTAACCCTAACCCGAACAGAGAAAAGAGAGCAATACAAAAATTTTATATCTTAACAAAAATTTGTCAACAATTCTTTTCCAATTATAAAAAACTCTCTCTTGAAGTGGGAAACCGAAAAATCCAGTCCCATTTTTGTTTACGGGACATTGTATTGTTGCTGCCTGAAAACTAACAAAACGCAAAAATTATATAAAACAAAGTGCATGATAAGAAAAATTAAGCCTATAATGACTACGAAAGAAATTAAAACACTTACAAAGAATCTTGAACTCCACATTCACCAATGAAACAAGCATGGGCAAAACAGAGTAATCATGACCCAGTCTTTTAAAATTACAACACAAAGGTTGTTGTTAAGGAAGTTCAAAATCATAATGCTTGCTATTTGACAGAAATCAAAACCAAGATGGTTACGAGCAACTAAACATATCAAATGTAATGTAAATCTTGTGTTTAAGGTTAAAAATTGAGCAAACCTGAGGTTTCCATGACCCAATGCCCTTGAGCAGCTGTGATGAACGAATTCAGGCCAGAAATTTTGTAGGGATGAACCAAAAATCAGATTAGAAATTTTAGAGAGAATAATACCAAAACCACAACCAGTTCCGCTTTTATCATCTACTCCTTTGCCTCCATCTCCCAATCTCATACCGAAACCCATAAATGATATCATTAGACAGAAACCCATGCACAAACTTAGAGTAATATCTATTGAAGGACTACAAATCATACCGGTGTAATCAATTAGCAAAAATGAGAGAGGATGATGAAGCCTTGCATTGTTGTAGGTCGGATGCACAATTCTTCAAGAGTGATACTGAAACATAAAAACGAAAAATAGAGGGAGATTGAAGGTCAAGGACACCAAAGATTCAAGAAGACCAAAAAGACAATGAAGAAGCCATACTGAGTAATAACATGCCCATACGCTGTAATTCCAACTATGACATAAACTACCACATAAAACTCAAAACTCAAAATAAAATATAAATAAAAATTGAAACAAAAAGCAAACAAATAATTTGGATCTGTTGAAATAAGACAATGAAGCTAAAGTAACTGACACAATCATGAAGTGAAGCTAAAATAATATGTGCAAAAATCAAATAAACATAAATAGAACAAACATATAAAATTAAATCCAATCACGAAAAACAAGTAAAATCTGTACCTTGGAGTGCAGGGTGCATGCAGATTTGGAGAAAAAAAATGTGAAGTTGAGCATATTTGCATTTGCGAAAGCCAAAAAACCAAGAGATAACCATAGTCCAAAATAACTACCAAATACACAAACAGACCATATACAAAAATTTTATATATGATTGAGATCAAACTAATTTTAATTTTTAAATTTGTAAATTTCAGTAAAAATTCCCTTATTCATGCCATTTTTTGCACACAAAATATGAAACAACCAAATCTAAATCCATGCGCCAGCCATTCACAATTGATAAATAAATAAATAAATAAAAACTTTCAAATAAAAAATAGGAAACTAACCAAACATATAATCCTATTGACTAACATTGAATTGGAGCTCACAGGTTTTCTCTTCAGCCACTGTCCCCAAAAAAAAAAACAAAAAGAATTAGCAATCAGAATTAAGAAGCTTTCTCTATGCATTAAAAATTTATAGATGTGAATGAGTGTAGTGTGTGTTCTGTTTGTATGTTTTTGATTTGGGATTTTGGGTTTACTGTTTCGTATTGCAGAGGTTGTGAAAATGGGTTTGCAAGAATATAGGCTTGCCATAGTTACAGTTTCTTTTCTTTTATTTTATTTTATTTTATTTTTTAGCGTTCTATCTCTTTTTGTCTCATAAATCTTGGGTTTGTGGACTTATTTGTGCTATTTGATTTCTGTAGTTTTGGATTGTGGTTTGTGTTTTGGGTTTTGATTTCTCATGGGTATGGGTTGGTTATGATTTTGCTGTTCTTTGGGTTGATTTCTCATGGGTATGGGTTGTTTTGATTTCTCTGTTCTTTGGTTGATTTCTCATGGATCTGGGTTTTGATTTCTCAGTTATTTGAGTCTGGGTTTTGAATATCTCTGTTCCATTTGTCTGCAATAATATTACATGATCAGTCACGTTTCAACATAAGCTATTTTTATTCTTTCGAAGATATATTTAGTCAATGAGGTTCCAAGTACTACGTTTATTTGTTAATGCCAAATAAGGTCTCATTGGCAGCAATACCAGTAAATTGATTGCAAAATTTTGAAGGCTGGCTTCGTCAATACCTTCTTTTTTCTTTTAAATTTTTTTTTTAAAATTTTTTATGTTTTTACTCTTGCAAAAGGAGGTGCAGTTTTTTTCTTTGCTCTTTATCTATAAATTTATTGATTGCTTTTGATTGGGGTGAGCTAGCAACCACTCACAGTGAAATCAAACCTAAGACCCTTCATTGTGTTTTGAGTTAAAAACGGGTGAAAATGGCATTTTCAAATCTTATTATAACCGACATGTTTGTTATGTTGACATTATAGGACTACTTGTGGCCTTTTTTAGCCACAACAATTTAAAGCCATATAGGGCACATGACAATCTATGCACCCAGTTTGTAGTGCTATGGCTCTGGGATCTATTTTCCTTTCACCAATGGAACCGAAAAATCTGTGACACGTTATGAAATCATATTTTTTCTTATGAATAGTATTCTTCTACTCCCATATTAATTTTTTTTAACAAAACTTGGGAATGTTTACTTTGAAGATGCTAGATTATTCATTTTCTTTGTTTCCTTTTTTGTTTTTTGGTATTGGTGTCTTAAAAGTGGGTTTATTGAGATATAGCAAGTTAAGAGAAGAAAGATTTCCCAACCATGTTGATTAAGGAATGTAGTTGTTTAAAATTTAGCTTGAAAGAGGTTTCTTATTTTTATTTTTTTATTCTTTTTCTTTTGGGTGTCTAAGTTTGAAAAATTGTTGTTATGTGTTTTTTTTCCTAACAATTTTCTTTAAATTCTAGTGGACCCTTAATGTTTTAACAAATTTTCACATATAAATATTCTTGGATGTGGATTTAGATTAGACATTGTTTTATTTGCTTGAAACTAAATGCAAATCAGCTTGCGTATGCTACTTATAAAATAAGTAAAGAGTTTTTTTAGGGATTTTGCTAGAGAGAAGGAAGTTCATCTTTCTCCAATATGAGTTCTCTTCCTTTTGTTTTGTTTTTTTGGTTTTTTTTTTTTCCCTGTATGCATACATACCTATATATATGAATTCTCTTGTTGGATTTCATTTAAAGCACACAGATTAGTCAATAAACATGATACTAAAGACAGTAATGAGCTCAAAGAAGACCATTACATCGATTACAGTGTAGGCTTTAGAGTTTGGGCTCAATTTGGGGATAAATTTTTAATGCATTGAAATCTTCTTAATTCTGATTGCTTAATTGCTTATTCTTTTTGTCATTTTTTGGACAGTGGCTGAAGTGAAAACCTTTGAGCTCCAATTCAATGTTAGTCAATAGGATTGATATATGTTTTGGCTAGTTTCCTATTTGTTATTTGAAAGTTTTTATTTATTTATTTATCAATTGTGAATGGCTTGTGCATGGGTTTAGATTTTGTTGTTTCATATTTTGTATGCAAAAAAGGGCATGAATAAGGGAGTTTTTACAGAAATTTACAATTTTTAAAATGAAAATTAGTTTGATCTCAATCATATATAAAATTTATGTATATGGTCTGTTTGTGTATTTGGTAGTTATTTTGGACTTTGGTTATCTCTTGGTTTTTGACTGTCACAAATGCAAATATGCCCAACTTCACATTTTTTCCTCCAAATCTGCATGCACCCTGCCTCTCGAAGGTACATATTTTACTTCTTTTTTGTGATTGGATTTAATTTTAGAGGTTTGTTCAATTTAAGTTTATTGGATTTTTGTACATATTATTTTAGCTTCACTTCGTGATTGTGTTAGTTATTTTAGCTTCATTGTCTTATTTCAACAAATCCAAATTATGTGTTTGCTTTTTGTTTCAATTTTTATTTATATTTTATTTTGAGTTTTGAGTTTTATGTGGTAGTCAATGTCATAGTTGGAATGACAGCGTATGGGCATCTTATTACTCAGCATGGGCTGCTTCATCATCTCCTTGGTCTTCTTGAATCTTTGGTGTCCTTGACCTTCAATCTTCCTGTATTTTCGTTTCTATGTTTCAGTATCACTCTTGAAGAATCGTGCATCCAACCTACTACAATGCAAGACTTCATCATCCTCTCTCATCTCCACTAATTGATGACACCGGTATGATTTGTAGTCCTTCAATAATTATTACTCTGAGTTTGTGCATGGGTTTCTGTCTAATGATATCATTTATGGGTTTTGGTATGAGATTGCGAGATGGAGGCAGAGTAGTAGATGATGAAAGCGGAATTAGTTGTGGTTTTGGTATTATTCTCTCTAAAATTTCTTATTTGATTTTTGATTCATCCCTACAAAATTTTTGGCCTAAATTTGCCCATCACAGCTACTCAAAGGCGTTGGGTCATGGAAACCTCAGGTTTGCTCAATTTTTAACCTTAAACACAAGATTTACGTTACATTTGATATGTTTATTTGCTCGTTACCATCGTGGTTTTGATTTCTGTCAAATAGCAAGTATTATGATTTTGAACGTCCCTAACAGCAACCTTTGTGCTGTAATTTTAAAAGACTGGGTCATGATTACTCTATTCTGCACATGCTTGTTTCATCGGTGGATATGGAGTTCAAGATTCTTTGTAAGTGATTTAATTTCTTTCATAGTCATTATAGGCTTAATTTTTCTGATCATGCACTTTGTTGTATATAATTTTTGTGCTTTGTATATAATTTCAGGCAGCAACAGCACAATGTCCCGTAAACAGAAATGGGACTGGATTTTTCAGTTTCCCACTTCAAGAGTTCGAGTTCGGTGTGATTAGAAAAGAAGTGTTGACAACTTTTTGCAAAGAAATAAAAATTTTCTATTGCTCTCTTCTCTCTTTTAGGGTTAGGGTTAGCGTTTTTGATTTGATTCTCATCATTTTTTTTGTTTGTGTTTTTGTTTCCGTTTGTCGCCAAGCCCAAGAAGCGTAGGCGAGTCGGGTGAGTCGACTTCACTTTTCTGTGATTTTTTTGTTTTGTTTTCGGAAAGCAATTTTTTTCACTTTTTTAATTCTGTTTCCTTTGTGTTTGTTCATGTGGGTATGCTTCAAATTCTGGAATTGAGGCCAATGATTGCATTAAGGTTTACCTGGGTATGTGTGTTAATTTAGGTTTTGAGTATTATTTATTTATTTGTATTAAAATTTTTGTTGGATCATGTTGATTTTACTGTTTTTTTTTAGTTTATTTTTGGTTGATTGTTATGTTCTGCTTGCATGCATTAGTAGTTAATACATGTGAGAAAATGTTTGGCTAGTGAGAAAATGTGGGAAAATTTTACTGTTTGGGTTCTCTATTTCCCTGTTTGGCTAGTGGGAAAATGTGATATTGGAAAATAGAAATAAAAATGTTAAATGAAATACTGTTACTTTCCCTCTTAACTTGTCTTGCCAAGGGAAGAAAGGATATTTTTTTTCCCGAAATAAATGTCTTGTTGATATGCCAACACCTTCTGCTATGAAGGTCTCATCCTCCTCTCCCCCTCATACACACTCACAGTATTTGTATAAATTTTTGTGCATACATATGTATGTTCATCCAGAGACAGTCAGACAAGTATCCACACAAACACACACTGATGCAGGGAGCACAAAGAAAATTGTTTTAGAATTAATTATTTTTATACTTTCTTCAAGATCTCATTTTTGAATTGGGGTTTTAATGTTGTTGAGAACTTATGTGATGTAATTGGTCAGTTTTGTCTGCAAATTGAACTACCTATTTATTATGCTGGGGCTCCTAGTCCTTAATAATTTGATATGGATTGCTTTCCTGATTTTTATAATTCTGTTCCTGATTGTTGTGATTATGTTGGTATTGTTTTCATTAAAGTGAAACGGGTTTCACATTTTATTAGAGCAAGTCGGGTGTATTGTACCCTGATTTAGTTGTAATCTCACAAATGAAATTCCATGCAAAGTGAAACAACAAAAATGAGCACTTCATTTGACTGTTTACACTATGCACCTTTCACATTAAAACTTACACTTTCAAAATTGTTATTAGGATTTAAGTTCAATCCAGGTTGAGGTTATGAGAGAATCGGGAAATGTAGATTTCTCTGAATATTTTTGTGCTAGAGAAAATATAGTTGAGTTTAAAAGACTTGACAATCAATTGAATTGCTTAATTGTCAGACATTAGTAATGCTTAAAAACCTTGGTTGAAGATGAATTCCTTCTCCCATGCTGTGCTAGAGGTTATATCTCTCTTATATTGTCCATCATGTTTTGAATTTCTTGATTGTATTGATCCCAACCGTCAAAATGAGGACAGTGACTTACTGTGGAAAGACTAATTTCTCTCTCTCTCTCTCAGAAAACCAATTCACTTTATTTCAATTCCTAGTTGAATGCTTATTAATATCATTTGAAAGGATTTGAAAATTGAAATTCTCGTGATTTGTTAACTGTTCCCGATTTGAAATTAATAAAAAAAAAATGACATTGTGGTTAGAATGACTTATGTTCATTTCAGTTTGCCAACTACCTTTAGTAGCAAATTTGATTTCTGTGTAATCGATGTTTGCCCAATGAAAAGATCCTTAGAGCGGTGTTCATATCATATATTTGACATTGTTTTTGTCCTGTTTTGGTTTGCTAGACTTCATTTGTGTTTGGATTAATAAATTACAATTAAATAAGAAAAAATTGTAATTGCTGTTTTTCTTTCTTATATAGCTGAGTTAAACTTTGAATGTGTTAATTAAATTTTTTCCCATTTAAATTCTGAAAATGGAAAGGTAGTGATATGATTGTGCAATGAATGACAGCATGCAATATATTTTTCCCAATGATTCATGCATTATGTCCTTAGACAATTTAGAAAGCCAGTAATTGCATCTCTAGTGATTCAAACATTCTCTATTTGCAATATATTTCTTTCTGGCTGAGACTAGACCATGTGGTGCTGTTTTCATCTGATTCATTCAAAACATTTTTTTATTCTAGAAGTGACATAACTTTTGTTTTCATGGATTTCTAAAAGATAAGATTTTGTTATATTTGCATTTATGGAACAAAGTTAACATTCTGCAACATTGCAGCAAGTCAGTTTCTCCAATTGGAGTCCACTGGTTTAATTTAGATGATTTTTTAGCTTATTAATTATTTTATGTCAATTAGTAGGTCATTATGTACATGTTGGAGCTATCTCTTAATGGTTCGTTGTGCCATTCAAGTTTTGGCATGAAAAAGAGCTATGCTTAATTGCTTTATTCTCATGGCTAGGACTCTAGTAATTTTCTCTTCGAGTTTGTTGTTAATTTCAAGGTATGGCATATAGGTAGAACCAAGTAGTTCCTTCAGTACTTCAAAAGATTGCTTTAAGGTTTACCTGGTTATGATTTAGGTTTTGAACACATATTTCTCTCTCTTTTTCCACCTTTTCTATTAATATCAGTTTGTGTTTAATACATTGTAGTATGCATCAGTGACAGTACAAATTAAGTGTATAAAGTACAAAAGTCCATTAAACCTTGAACAGGTATGAAATATTTTTTTTGCATATTATACTTTTATTTTTTGGGTTAAGGTTCTTTATAAGTGTTATTATGTAATGTTGGTTTGTTACAATTCGTAGTTGCTTTATAGATGTTCCTTTTTGGGTTCTATTTGGAAGATGAAACTATTGAGTATTGATATACTCTAATTTTTCCCCTCCTGTACAATTCGTTGTGCTATGAGATAAAGACTGGTGAAAATTCATTGTGTTTTTTGATAAAGACTCGTGAAAATGGCATTTTCAAATCTTATTATAACCAACATGTTTGTTATGTTGACATTGTAGGACTACTTGTGGCCGTATTTAGCCCCAACAATTTAAAGCCATATAATGCATATGACAATCTATGCACCCAGTTTGTAGTGCTATGGCTCTGGAATCTATTTACCTTTCACCAACGGAACCCAAATATCTGTGAAGTGTTATGAAATCATATTTTTTCTTTTGAATAGTATTCTTCTACTGCCATATTAATTTTTTTTTAATAAACATGGGAATGTTTACTTTGTAGATGCTAGATTTTTTATTTTATTTCTTTCCTTTTTTTTGGGTATTGGTGTCTTAGAAGTGGGTTTATTGATATGTAACTAGTTAAGAGAATAAAGATTTTCCAACCACATTGATTAAGGAATGTAGTTGTATAAAATTTAGCTTGAAAGAAGTTTTTTTTTTCTTTTTCTTTAGGGTGTCTAAGTTTGAAAATTTGTGGTATGCGTTTTTTTCCTAACAATTTTCTCTAAATTCAAGTAGACCCTTAATGTTTTAACAAATTTTCACATATAAATATTCTTGGATGTGGATTGAGATTAGACTTTTTTTTTTTTTTTTTGCTTGAAGCTAATTGCAAAATCAGCTTGTGTATGCTACTTATAAAATAAGTAAAAACTTTTTTTAGGGATTTTGCTAGAGAGGAGGAAGTTCTAAATCTTTCTTCAATGAGTTCTTTTCCATTTTTTTTTTCTTTATTCATACATACATACGTATATGAATTCTCCTGTTGGATTTTATTTAAAGCACTCAGATTAGTCAATGAACATGATACTAAAGACAGTAATGAGCTCAAAGAAAACCCTAACATCAATTACAATGTAGGCTTTGGAGTTTGGGCTCAATTTAGGGATAAATTTTTAATGCATAGAAAGCTTCTTAATTCTAATTGCTCGATTTCTTATTCTTTTTTTTTTCTTTTTCTTTTTTCTTTTTTTGTGGGATAGTGGCTGAAGAGAAAACCTATGAGCTCCAATTCAATGTTCATTAATAGAATTATATATTTGGTTAGTTTCCTATTTTTTATTTGAAAGTTTTATTATTATTTATTTATCAATTATGAATTTCTTGTGCATGGGTTTAGATTTTTTCGTTTCTCATTTTGTATGCAAAAAATGGCATGAATAAGGGAATTTTTACTAAAATTTACAAATTTTAAAGTGAAAATTAATTTAATCTCAATCATATATAAAATTTTCGTATGGTTTGTTTGTGTATTTGGTAGTTATTTTGGACTTTGGTTATCTCTTGGTTTTTGACTTTTGCAAATGCAAGTATGCAGTGCACATTTTTTTCTCCAAATATGCATGCACCCTTCACTCCAAGGTACAAATTTTACTTCTTTTTTGTGATTGGATTTAATTTTATAGGTTTGTTCAATTTAAGTTTGTAGGATTTTTGCACGTAATTTTAGCTTCACTTCGTGAACGTGTCAGTTACTTTAGCTTCATTGTCTTATTTCAACATATCCAAATTATGTTATTGCTTTTTGTTTCAATTCCTATTTATTTTTTTATTTCCTCTTTTGAGTTTTATCATTTTATGTGGTTGTCAATGTCATAGTTGGAATGACAGCGTATGGGCATCTTATTACTCAGTACGGGCTTCTGCATCATCTGTTTGGTCTTTTTGAATCTTTGGTGCACTTAACCTTCAATCCCCCTCTATTTTTCGTTTCTATGTTTCAGTATTAGTCCCAAACAATTAAGCATCCAGCCTACAACAATCCAAGACTTCTTCATCCTCTCTCTTCTCCACTATTTGATTACACAAGTATGATTCGTAGTCCTTCTATAAATATTACTCTTTGCGCATGGTTTTCTGTCTAATGATATCATTTATGGGTTTCGGTATGAGATAGGGAGATGGAGGCAGAGGAGTAGATGATAAAAGCAGAATTAGTTCTGGTTTTGGTATTCTTTTCTCTCTACAAATTTTTAATTTGATTTTTGATTCATCCCTACAAAATTTTAGGCCTGAATTTGTCCATCACAGCTGCTCTAGGGCATTGGGTCATGGAAACTTCAGGTATGCTCAATTTTTAACCTTAAACACAAGATTCACGTTACATTTGATATGTTTATTTGCTTGGAACTATCGTGGTTTTGATTTCTGTCAAATAGCAAGCATTATGATTTTCAACTTCCTTAATAGCAACCTTTGTGCTTTAATTTTAAAAGACCGGATCATGATTACTCTATTCTGCACATGCTTGTTTCATTCGTTGGTATGGAGCTCAAGATTCTTTGTAAGTGATTTAATTTCTTTCATATTCATTATAGGATGAAATTTTCTGATCATGCACTTTGTTTATATAATTTTTGCGTGTTGTTAGAGAGTAATGCAAGCTGGAGAAAAGAAATCCAATTGCTTTTATCTGAAAAATATCTTTTTCTCTCGCAACCTGTATGATTTTGATTATGTTAATTTCCTCTCAAATGTTTTTTTCCTTTCATGATTTGATAGATAATGGTAACTCAACTAAGAAGTAATGTTCTTGTTCACTCTGGAGTAAGTGTTGATTGTCGTATTGTTTATTATTATTATTTTTGTTATGAGAAAGGGACTACTCTTTATTGTTTGAAATTTCCCTTTCTCCAAAATATTTCTCCTATGGTTTTATATTTCAACAAGTGATCTAGTTACAAGTTCCCACTCCATGCTCAAGTGATCTTATATTTTCAACCTTTCTTGATTGGTTCATGTGATGATTTAATATCATTATAGAGTGGATTGGATGAAATTTATTTCACAACAATGATTTTGCTATATTTCTAAATTCATTTGGGGACCAATTTGATCATTACAAAATAATCCCGTCTTTGTAGATAATTTATAATATGATGAATGGCCCTTGGTGCATCCGTAGGGCCAATTTGATCATAACAAAACAATCACCCATCATAAATATATGATGAATGGCCCTTGTTGTAAATTATAATAAATATGCTTGAGTGGATTTTCAAAACTTTCATTTTAGATGTTATTTAAATTTGAATTAAAATTTCTTATGCTGGATGCAAAGTGTTTTGCTCTGTCATCTGCTGCTTCATGTTTACTTTCTAATATGTGTAATTATTATAGGGAGCAAAACATGATCTCCCCTCCTTGATTTTTCCAGACACATACCTCATTTCAAATGAATCATAATAAACAAAATCATGTGTTCTTTTCCTTCTCAGTGATTCTTCCCATAGGACTCTGTTGCCAATATTAAAACTATGCTAAGAGATTATGTTTTTAATTCCAAGTTCCTTCATTATTTTTTATGTTTGAAGATATTAAGTGAAGCATATCAAGTTTTAAGTGATCCACTGCAAAGAGATGCTCATCATTGAGATGGAAAAAATTACATACCTAGATGTGTTTTTATGCTTGCACTTGTGGAAATATTGTGAGTTGTCATATGCTCATATTACTGCTCCTTTGTGTTTCATATTACTACTATATTGAAGAACAATAAGTATTCTACTATCAGAACAATATTTGAATTTCAATTCCATTTCCTCTACTGTTTCGTGGAATGACTTTTTTTTTTTTTTTTTTTAACACAAATTTTGGTTTCATCTACAGCATTTATTATATTGTTAAACCAAACAAACCCACTCATCTTGCTGGAACTAATAGTCAAACACAAGATAAAATTTTCATAAACTTAACTATGATCACAATTAAAATAATAATGTTATTGGAAACACTTGCAATAGAACGAGATGTTAGTTTATGAATTTGTCTTTAGCTACTTGAAATTTGTCAAATGAAAAGTTACATTCAATGATGCTTGGTATGCTGTTGAAATAATTGAAGCTGAATTTTATGAATTTGTCTTTAGCTGCTTGAAATTTGTCAAATGAAAAGTCACATTCAATGATGCTTGGTATGCTGTTGAAATTATTGAAGCTGAATTTTGATCTTGAGTTTGAGACACAACCCTACATATGCAGACAATTTTTTCCTCAAGAAAATATTTTTCTTATAATAAAGCAGTATTACACTCAAATAGTCTTATATTCATTTTAGCTATTAGTATATGCTCTTTTAGGCTATTTGGATTTTAGTAATTCTGAATCATATGGACTGGTTGTGGAGGGGTATATTGAAACACTCTAAAATCTTGGGGGTTCCGTAATATCCTTTCAAATCACAAGATTTCTTTAAGGGTTTGCATTTGTAAGTACTAATATTTTTATGTTTTATTTTCATCTATCAGTTGAAGGTTTAGTTTTTTGCAAGGGTTTGCATTTTTACATTTTAGGATAATAATGATGGATAAGGTTTAAAGTTATAGCAGTCATTAATCTGAGCATCTGTTTGATATGAGTAGGGTGTTTAAAATTTTAGAAGTTTCATCATGGTCCGTTTGTTATTTTGCTTAGTCAAAGTCTTCTGCAATTACTTATAAATTATGATGGATGAGGATAAGGGTTAGATTAATGTTGTAGCTACTACTTTTCTTTCATATCCCAATGAATTTTAGTTACATAAAGGGAGGGAAGTGCATACAAATTGCAGTTCTTCATTAACGGGAGAAAATATATACTAATTCCTTTTAAATAAATTATACTTTTTAGATAATAATTTTATTATGTTGCAGTCACTTTTTTCAAGTGTAGATTAGGTGAATAACACTGAAGAATTCTGTTCTACCATCATGTATAAAGACAAAAGGGTCCACGCAAAATGCAATGGCGTAGCCCGTACCCTGGGTCAATGAGAATCTAATTTCCTTGGGAGTTTCAAGATATTGTTGTGAAAGCTATATTAGTGGCTGTTGTATCTCTATTTACTGCTGATTGAATAACAACTTTAATTTGCGAAAGATGGGGTGTTTAATTTGCGAAAAAGGTAGTGTTTATAACTAATTTGGATGAATTTAGCAATAAAATTATCTCTGAAGATAGTTAAATCATTAAATTATAATAATCTCTAGTATTTATTATGAGCTTATTCCTTTATATTTGTGAGACAAATTGTATGCTCTTGATATTTTTTCCACTTTGGCTCTTATTCTTTATGTTTGTTGTGCTCATTTGGAATATAAGTATCATCTTCTGTTCTAGATTATAGAGGAAAAAGAATATATGGTTTATTATGGGTTTGAATATTGGATCATTCTTTTCATTGGATTTGTGTTTGGACAACTTTCAGTGAGTTCCTTTGAGCGTTATGAACACATATTACTCTCTCTTGTTCCACCTTTTCTATTAATATCAGTTTGTGTTTAACACATTGTAGTATTAAATTGTTTTTACTGATGTCTCTCTTACTCTGGATTTCCGTGTTGAGTGAAGGCTTAGTCATTGGCAGCTTGGGAAAGGTTTGATATTGTAGGTCTTCTAAGGTAGAAGTCCAGTTGCAGTTTTGGGCATATGGGGACAAGCAAAGCTGCAATGTACATAGATTATGAATCAGTGATGTTAATAACAACTACACCTTTGTGCAAACGAAATTGCAAAACTCCAGGTATGAAATAAAGATTTTGAACTAAATGATACGGCCTCTAGGTAACTTTTAGTTTAGTTTTTAAATTTTCCATTCCACTTATTTTTCAACCTTGCACTTGCTGTGCCATGACTACACAATTGAAGTGCTCATCACCAAGAGCATCAACAACCTTGACATTGTCCTCTTTAGCAAACGGATTGGCCTGATGAATATGGAGAAAGCTACATCATGGACAACGGTACTAATCTTTCTCCCTCTCTCTTAGGTATTGGAACACCAATGTTCCATGTGTTTTCCTCTTGCCTTTTTAATTTTGGCAGATTACTATTTTATTTGGTTTCTCAATTTTATGAATTATATTTTTTTTGTTGGTTTCTTAATTCTCACGGATTGGATGTGTGGAACCCAACTGTTTATGCACATGCAATCTATTTACAGATTTCTTTGGATTGGATGTGTGTAATTTTTTCTTTTTTTAAAATGTTGTGGCTTTATTTAAGTAATCATTTTAAAAGGCTGAAGATGATGCTGCAATCTATTACTTCACTACTTAAAATTACTTTTATCTGAATATTTAAAACAAAAATGGGAATGATTTGTATTAGCACTATAATGCCTTGCTTTGGAAATCACCTTCAGCATGTGTCCTCTTTTGATATTTAGCTCTTTGGTAGAACTCTCTCATATTTTCCACCAATACCAACGGTAATGAGACAACCACAAGTAAACCAGTTTGGAGAAAAATTCCTCCAATCCACAGTTAATATTCTTTTCTTTTCTTTTTTTTTATTCGTAATCCACTAAGATGTAATGGCTTTCTCTTTTGCTCTGTTTCTTTCTCCTTCAACATCTATTTAGTTGTTTGAATCTCTTTCTCACAATTATGGGTGGTTCTACTTTTGTTTTTATTGAATCTAAATCTTTTGAGTTTGCTGTTGAGGAAGGGGGTTCGTTTTTCTCTTTATGTATCTATGAAAGAGGTAGGCAGTTCACTCATTCTGTCTGTATAGGTAAGGAGAGTGCGAAGAGAATTTTGTTTCACGTTGAGGAGTTGGCAACTAAGCAACAGACAGGTCAGTTTGCGAGAACGGTTCGGGAGGGAGATAGAACTTTTATCCTTTAGTTGGGTTCCAATGCCCATGGCTCTTTTTTGTTGTTCTCTGAACTAGATAAAGGCCACCGGAGGGGTTCCATTGTCATACCGGAAGGGAACTTGGGGAGTGGCTGGAGAAGATTTGGTGTCCATTTGAGGAAGATTATTTTTCCAGTTAGCCAGAATCTCGGTGTTCAATCTAGAAGGATCACCATGAAGCCGGTAGGGGTGTTAGAGAGAAGTTCTAGCAAAACCCAGAAGGTGTTGTTTACAAAGGGAAGGAGAAGATGTCAGGTTTTCAAAATTTGAATCAGGATTTTTCTTGGAGAGGGAATTCGGATTGTAAAGGAGAGTGATGGGGAGGTTGTCACGTCAGTCATTAAGGGCGCTGCGTGTAGTAGTGGTTATATTTCGCTGACCTTGGATATCTCATTGCGAGTGGAACGTGGGATTGATGGGCAGTGGCAGGTGATTTCTTCTAAGATTATTGAGGTGGGCCCGGTTGCTGTGAAGCCCATTTGGAATAATAAGCTACACAGTTTTAAAAATGTGTTAATGAAAGGAAGTGGGCCAAGGCCCTATACTGCTTGGAAACCCAAAGCCCAAGTTGGGCTTCATAATACTTTGTCTAATAAGCCTAAGGCAGTACGTGTTAACTCTAAACCCAACTCCTTTAAATCCAGTGAAACTCAATCAAAAGTGGCCTCGTCTACGCTGTCCGCTCCTACTAGCTTCTCCAACGTTCAGTTGTGTGAGTCTTCACCTCAGCCTAGCGAATCAGTTTGCCATGTTTCGGGGATCGGGTCTTCGATTTCGGAGTGTGCGAAAGCTACTTTTGCATGTGAATCTCCTCTTTCGGTACCTCTTCAGGTGGTTCCAGGCTTGGGGTCTTCAGCGGCTCCCACTGTTCATGGGCTTCCACAAATACTCCCAAGCAAGCCGCCAGTTCTGCTGCCACTCAACAATCAAAAGGTGGGTAGTAGTTTACCGATGAGTGTCGAGGTTGGAAGGGGGTTAGAGGAGGGGAATTTTGAGATTGATTTGGCATGTTCGTCTCAGCAAGAAGAGGGATCGATGAAGCCAGACCAGATTTTCACCAAAGTTCCACAAGATTTTGGTCCAACGCTCAATGATTTTGTTGGTGACTTGAGCAAAACATGGGGTAACTCCAATGATTGGATGATTGAATTTCGGGATGGGAGGAAAATAGTTACCGCTCTCAGCATATCATTCTCCTAATATAGTGTCAGACCAGATTGTTTCGGAGGGGGTAGTTAATTTAGGTATGGATTCTCTTGTTAACGAGGGGCAAATTAGTAGTTGGGTTTCTGAGTATGATGGTGTTGTGGGTTCTGTTGCCTCTGAGTTTGGGTCAGAGGGTGAGACTGGGGACTCTGAGGTGGGTTTGTTGGATTGGGAACATTTAGGTGAACCACTTGATGTGGCACCTCTGGCAGTGGAGAACTTAGTGGTTATGGAGATCCCTATGGTAGAGGAGAGAGGTTGTTCGGTGGATGTCGACAATTCTAAGTTGTCACTTTGGGTAACTAATAGAATAAAAGCTTTCCAGAAATCTATTGGGACCTCGCTAGAGGGGTTCGAAGAACAAGTTACAGGTTTGCTCTTAGCTCTAGAAGAGCGAAGAAAAAAGAGGATGTTGGATGTAGCATCTCAGAGGAAGATGGTTAAGACTAGGCATAAAGGGCATCGTGAATTAAAGAATTTATTGAGTTCTTGGGGTGAGGAAAATAAGTTAGAAAGGAGCAGGAGCACAGGTAGGGATCGGACTATTGTAGTGCATCAATGAATTTAAGAATTGTGTCTTGGAATGTGAGAGGGTTGAATGAGCAGGAGAAGCGGCTTCGGGTTAGCAATTTGATCTGCAAGTGGAAAGTAGATATTGTTTGTCTGCAAGAAACTAAGATGGAGGTAATTAACATGGGTGTCATTTGCAGTTTGTGGGGAGGTCATCATATGGATTGGCTCTATTTAGGTTCTGTGAGTGCTTCAGGTGGGGTGTTGTTGATGTGGGACAATAGGGTTGTGGAGAAGGTGGAGGAAGCAGTGGGTCGCTTCTCTGTCTCTTGTAAATTCAAAAATGTGGTGGATCAGTTTGTTTGGGCTTTCTCTGGTGTTTATGGGCCCAATTGTGATAGTGACAGATGTCTCTTATGGGAGGAGTTATCTGGCATTTGTAGTTGGTGGGAAGTGCCTTGGTGTGTGGGAGGTGACTTTAACGTGGTGCAGTTTCCTTCTGAACGTTCTGGGTCCACATATTTTACTTCAGCTATGCATAGGTTTTCTGCTTTTATTTCAGAGCTTAGCCTAATTGATCTTCCTCTGGTTGGGGGGAACTTCACTTAGTCTAATTCTAGAGAGGTGGTTTCTAGTTCTAGATTGGACAGATTCCTTCTGTCAGCTGACTGAGGGGAGAAATTTCCATCTGCTTGTCAACGTCGTCTCTCTAGATTGCTTTCAGATCATTTTCCTATTCTTCTGGAAGGGGGGAATCTTCTTGGAGGTAAGAAACCTTTTAGGTTCGAGAACATGTGGCTAAAGGATGAGGGCTTTTTGGAAAGGGTGTGTTCTTGGTGGGAGTCTTATCGTTTCCGAGGTTCTCCTAGTTTTATTTTGGCTAACAAACTGAAGATGTTGAAATTGGACTTGAAGAGATGGAATGTGAAGGAGTTTGGTAATATAGGTCTCAGGGTGCAGAATTTGTGGAAGGATCTCAAGGTGTTGGAAGTTATCAAGGAAGATCGTGTTCTTTCAATGGAGGAAAGTTTGGAAAAGGATCGAATTCGGGGAGAGTTAGAAAAATCAACTTTGTTGGAAGAAATCTGCTGGAGGCAGAAGTCTAGTGCTCTTTTCCTTAAATAGGGAGATAGGAACACAAAATTTTTTCACCGTATTGCTAATTCTCATAGAAGAAGCAATACCATCGATCGGCTTATGGTGGAAGGTGAGTTATCCACGGATCAGGGGATCATAGAGGGGTGCATTTCTCATTTTTATAGAAAGTTATACTCGGAGAATGAGGTTTTTAGACCTCTTTTGGATGAGATTGCTTTTTCTAGCATATTTGAGGAAGATGCCAATTGGCTAGACAGACCCTTTGATGAGGATGAAATTTCTAGAGTGGTCAAGGATTTCAATGGTGATAAAGCGTCAGGTCCAGATGGTTTTTCAATGGCTTTTTTCCAATCTTGTTGGAGCTTGTTGAAAAATGATATTATGAATATGTTTCATAATTTTCATGCTCATGCGGTGTTTGAAAAGAGTCTCAATGCTACTTTCCTTGCTCTCATTCCTAAGAAAAATGATGCTGTGGATGTTAAAGACTTTCGGCCCATTAGTTTGGTGGGAGGGTTATATAAGATTATTGCTAAGGTGTTAGCTAATCGAATGCGAAGGGTGGTTCACGGTATTATCTCAAAATCTCAGAATGCCTTTCTGAAAGGTCGTCAAATTTTGGATTCTGTCCTGATTGCTTCTGAGTGTTTAGACAGTAGACTGAAGGCAGGGGTTCAGGGGGTGTTGTGCAAACTGGATATTGAGAAAGCTTATGACCATGTGAATTGGGAGTTTCTTCTATTTTTGTTACAGCAGTGTGGTTTCTCTGATAAGTGGAGAAGATGGATCAGGTGTTATATATCTACTGTTAAGTTCTCCATTTTGATCAATGGTTGTTCTTCTGACTTTTTTGGGAGTTTTAGAGGTCTGAGGCAAGGTGACCCATTATCCCCTTTTCTCTTTGATATTGTCATGGAGGCTTTGAGTCGTATGTTGGACACAGCTATTGTGGCAGGTTAGTTTTCGGGATTCTCAGTGGGGAGAGCTACTGGTTCCTTGTTGACAGTGTCCCATTTGTTGTTTGCGGACGATACTCTTTTTTTTGTGATGCTGACAGTAATCATTTAACAGTTCTGCGTGAGATTCTCTCTAGATTTGAGGAGGTGTCACGGCTAAAAATTAATTTAGATAAGTCTGAATTGGTTCCAGTTGGGGATGTGCCTAATATGCTTGAGCTAGTGGAGATATTGGGATGTAGAGAGTCTGCTCTTCCGCTGAAATATCTTGGTCTTCCGTTAAGTGCCTCCTTTAAAGATAAGACGGTTTGGAATCCTATTTTGGAAAAGATGGAGAGAAGGCTAGCTGGTTGGAAGAGATTGTACTTATCCAAGGGGGGCAAGGTCACACTCATTAAGAGTACTCTCTCTAGCCTGCCTACTTATTTTCTTTCCCTTTTCCCTATTCTTGCTAAGGTGGCCAAGCGGATGGAAGATTTACAAAGAGACTTTCTTTGGAATGGTATTGGTGATGATCGTAAACTTCATTTAGTAAGTTGGTCGAAGGTTTGTAGGCCAGTGAAGAATGGAGGGCTTGGCATTCGGTGCTTGAGAAGGTTTAACACTGCCCTATTAGCCAAATGGTTGTGGCGTTATGGTGTGGAGAATGATGCTCTTTGGAGAAGGGTCATTGGGGCAAAGTATGGGAATGAGTGGGGTGGTTGGTGTACAAAATCTGTGTCTGGAGCATATGGTGTTTGTTTGTGGAAGTCCATTAGAAGAGGTTGGCTGAATTTTTCTAAGTTCCTTCGGTATGATGTAGGGGATGGTTGTCGTGTGAAGTTTTGGGTTGATGTGTGGTGTAGGGATCGTCCTCTTAAGGAGGCATTTCCTGATTTATATAATATTAGTAGGACAAGGGATGCTTCAGTCTCTGAGGTTATGTGCTTTGCTAATGGGAGAATTTTTTGGGACCTTCAATTTCGCCGCCTAGTGAATGATCAAGAGTCTCAATCTTTGGATTCGTGTATGAGTCTGATTTACTCCACCAAAGTGCGAGGTGTTGGTTTTGACAAATTTTGTTGGAAGCCGGCCAATAGTAGGGGTTTCGTGGTGAGCGGGTATTATCACTCCCTATCCCCCTCTACCGCCATTCCCTTCCTGTGGAAATTGATGTGGCAATCGAAGGTTCCCCCCCGGGTAGCTTTTTTCTCGTGGACTGCGGCCTTAGGCAAGATTCTAACTATAGATAACCTTCGGAAGAGGCATTTTGTTGTCCTTGAGTGGTGTTTTATGTGCAAAAGGTGTGGGGAATCTATTGATCATCTCCTCCTTCATTGTCCTTTGGCCTATGAGATGTGGAGTATGGTCTTTTGTTTGTTTGAGGGTTGTGGATTTGTTGGATTGTTGGTCATGTAACTTCAAGCGTCATCGCAATATAGTTATATGGAGGATGGTGCCGCATTGTTTGATGTGGTGTATCTAGTGGGAACGAAATGCCAGAAGCTTTGAGGGTCACGAGCGGTCCATTCTTGAGTTTAAGTCTTTTTTTTTTTTTACTCTGCTCGAATGGTGTTTAGTTATACCATCTTTTTCTTGCTTTTCTCTTCCTGTTTTGATTGATCATTGTAATTTGGTTTCTTGATGTTTTTGCCGATCTAGTACATTTCCTATGTACGGGGCTGTGTTCTTCTTTAATATATATCTTCCATTACTTATCAAAAAAAAAAATCTTGTGGAATAGATGTGTTGAACACTTATTATATATATGTACGTGCAATTGACCTATGTAAGCTCTACATGCATATTCATATTTGTATATTCATTTTGTGTTTGCCAACTGGTTTTGTGTGTGACCTTGGGTCCTTGCTATCGAATTTACTTTGTCTCAAAAGACTGAATACCTTGTTTGTTATGTTGAGTTATTTTGGATTCGTTTGATGGTTTTCACTGTTTTTGGTAGGTAAACTTTGGCTTTGGGAAATATTATTATTTTTTAATTTTCTGTTAATAATGCATATTCACACTTAAAAGCTGTTGAGGTAGTAAGTGAAGGGTTCCAGTATTGATTAGCTTCTTATATCTATTTTTTTTATAGGGTACATATACTTTATAGGAATTTACTGTTGTTAAGGTATTTTGGCTGCTTTTTGTTTAGGTGAATTTCATGTAATATGTGGTTGATTGGATGTCAGTTGACCACAAGCACTTGCATGCCTTAAAATAAAATCCATCATCTGGTATGGTTGTGCATATTCTAGCTCCTACTCTTGGTAATGTCCTATTCGAACTTATCAATCTTTGAAGTCTATATAGTTACATGATAAATTATCTCATCTTGGGGTCTTTCACATCTTAATTCCCTAGAACCATTATTGTAACGACCTCACTCTAACTGTGTAGATATTGTCCGCTTTGGGGCCTATACCTCTCACTGTTTTGTCCTCCCCCAAAACACATAATAGTGGAGGAAAAAGCATCTACACACATTAAAGGGAGGTCATTCTTTATAAGCACATCTCCATGTACTTTCCTAGGCGATGTGAGATTCCATGGAATGCAAGACCTCTCCTTTTTGATCACTACAATCCACCCCCTTCTAGGCACACACGTCCTCACGTGTGAAGCCCACACTTCCGGCTAAGGCGTAACTCTAATACCATTTGTATTGATCCCGTCCTAACTATGTAGATATTGTCTACTTTAAGGCCTATACCCCTTACGGTTTTGTTCTCTCTAAAAGCACACACAACAGTGAGGGAAAATTCCTCTACACATTAAAGGGAGGTCATTCCTTATAAACACATCTCCATGTGCTTTCTTGGGCGATGTAGGATCCTATGGAATGCAAGCCCTCTCCTTTTGGGTCACTACAATTATTATCCATAAATTCAGCCATTAGTGCAAATTGTTGATTGGCTTTTGAAAGGTTAGGCCTAACAAGTTTTCTTGTTTTTTTTTTTTTTTTTTTGGCTTTTAGCATGATTTTACGAACAATTTTGTTAGTTGACAGGTTTTTACAAACTATTTTGTTATGTAACATCTTGAATCTATGAGACTTAAGCTCGATGAAGGAACTCGAGTTTCAAAGACTTGAGTTCTAAGGTGGCAAAAGTTGATGTGGATAACTAATTCACATGGAACTCGAGTTTCTAAGACTTGTGTTTTGTAAAACCCATCCCTTTTTAAAACTATTTTTGGGTTAACTCTTTTGGAGTCTAGCCCGCAAAATGTGGCAAAAGGAAGGAAAATCTATGGGCCGACTCCATGGTATCTGCCCCTTAGGAACCTATGGAAGCACACACTAGAGTAAGAGGCAAAAACTAATTGGTAGATTATTCGATCAACGCTTCTCTTCTTTCTGCTCTCTCTTCTCTCTCTCATCCTCCTTCTCCTTTGTTCTTCTTAGGAACCCATTCTCTCTCTCACATCCTTGTCCTCCTTCATTTTTTGTAGGAACCCACCAACGTCCAAGCCCATGAGCGCAAGCGATAGAGCTGAATTTGTATTGCTGGTGTGTTGATTTATTTAATCAGTTGGCAAAGCTGCAGCGAGAGAGATTGAAGGAACTCGAGTCTCTAAGACTCGAGTCTCCTTTGTCTCCATTCCCATCTAAGACAATATCTTCCCTAGCGTCAATAAGAAATTAAAACTAAATAGAGAGATTTGTTCTCTCTTTTCAACTCTAGTTCAATTGAAGAAATAAGCGTTAGATATTTCTATGAAAAGAGAAGAGAAGAGATGAGATGGACGGTGGTGGCAACTTACAACCCACTTACAATAGAGGGAAGGCTTTAAGGATTGTAAGGGATGCGGAGTTTGCATGATTAAAGCCCTTATTAGTCATCACTGATATCTCTCTTTGTTTTTGTTTTTTATTTTTTTTTTAATATTATATCCTTGTTTTTTCTCTTTTCATATTTACTAGATTGAATTTGATTGTTTTTCATTGGTGCAGATGTTGAAGAGTTTTATGCTTGATTTGCTCCTCTTTGTTTGTTTGTTTTTTGGGAGATTGCTTTTGTTTTGCAAATTATTATTATTTTTTTTTTTTTTTAAGTTTGTGTAGGCATTGATCTGAGCCTTTAATTTTGGATATAAATTCAAAATTTGTAATTTGTAAGGAAGTTTTAGATTATGATTCTCTAGAAATTTTTAATTTATCATTGAGAATGAATTGTGGGTTCAAGGAATTTGGGTCTGATTTAGAAGTGGCTTAGTGTTTCGAATGCCTATTTGGAAAAGAATTATGGGCATATGAATGTGAGGTGATAGATAGGAGATTTTCATTGATTTAGTAGACTAGGTGGTGGGATTGATATTGCGCTTGGACTTGGTCTTAGTGATTTCATATTTCACTTTGGAAGAAATTTTCAAGTTTTGTGAATGAGAGGGTTTTATGTAGTAGAAAGGAGTTGAATTGAATCAAAATGTCATGTTTTGTGAATGAGAGGGTTTTATGTAGTAGAAAGGGGATGAATTGAATCATAATGTTGTTTTGAGATTTTGTATTTTAAAGTTTAGGGGAAAACACTTGCAAAGAATTATTTTAAAAAAAAAAAAAAAAAAGTTTATGGGAAACTAAGAAGCGGATATAATTTTTTTATGCATTATATAGTGTGATGGGTTTGTGCATTGAGATTAGAGTTTGGGATTTTCTCTATAAATATGAAATTTATCATTGAGAACTAATTCATGGGTTAAGTGAATTTGGGTTTGATTTAAAGGTGGCTTGGTGTTTTTGATTGTCAGTTTGGAGATTTTTACTTATTTGGTAGACTATTTATGGTTGTAATATGGGTATTGAACCTGAACTTGGTCTTAAAATTTTGGTATTTAGCTTTGGAAGACAATTTCAAGTTATGTGAATGAGAGAGGTTCAGGAAATTGAAGGAAAAATGATTGATGGGTCATTGGGTTTATATGCTAGGAGTTATGGATTGTTGCAACAACAGATTCATAACAGTTTTCTACAAACTACTTAAATAACACTAATGCTTGTGGTTTTTGGATCCAGTTTGGCACTTTTGTTTACTAATTTGTGTTCTTCTAATCCAAAGCTTCTGTATAAGGTTCTAAATATATTACAGACTTTTGGGTGTCAATGTCAATTAATTCTTGTTGGGTTCTATTAGATTTTACCCATAAGATAATTGTGGACAAGTTGAGTTTTCCATGTTTGAAAGACTTAATCTTCATCAAATTATATAGAGGCTTGAAAACATGATATTTTTATTTTTAATTTAGGTGTTTCATATGACTTAGTTTTTGGCATTTTGGTTGGTTTTAATTTTGGTGATTGGGTTAGATTTAGAATTAAGGTTTTGATTTAAAATTGGTTTTCAAAAGTCTTATGCTGTTAGTCATTTGCTATTATTTGAATGATTTAATTTAAAAGAGATTGCATTAAACAACTTGATTTCTGTGTCATTTCCTTGCTAATCCCTACTCCAATCCAAGATCTTCTTTACAAGCCTGGCTCTGAAAATTGTTATTGTTAAATGAAGTTAGATAGATGACCTGGAAATAGTTTGTATAAAATGAAGCCAATTTATACAATTTTTCATGGATAAAATTCTATCAATTTGGACAAACCCTAACCATGGCAGAATAGGTTTCATTAGATCTCATATCTTTTTCCCCTTTATGTATATTATGATTCCAAGGCTTTTTTGTTCTGCTTCTAAAGACACTGTTTATGTACATTGCAGATGGAGAAGGCGTTCTTGATGCAACCCAAGGTTTTCCTCATGTAAGATCTTGCGCTATGTCCCAGCTCCTTTATTTTCTTTGAAAATTTGTGATGTTGTAGAGTGAGATTTAAGATTTGGATTTGTTTCTTTTGATTTCTGATGATTCCTTATGTAAACAGTTGGAGTTTGTGTGATTAGCAAGAAAGCTATTTACTTACTTGAAAGTGGTTTAGAGGAAAAGTATTAAAGATCTGAATTTCGAACTTCTAAGATTTTAAATAATGATTTTTTTGGAGTTGAGGTTTGCTTAGGTTTCCACTATCTCATAAATGCGCTTTTCTACTTTATTTCACTACTAAATTTGGTCATCTTGGTTGCTTCCTTTGTTCCAAACTTGTGCTATAATTTGGTTGTTGGTTTTGGTATGTGGCCCTATTTATAGGTTCCAGAAGTTCATATTTGCTATGTTGATAAAACAACATTTTGAAATTTAGTAATTTTGTTGTTAATTACTTCTTTAGAGATGTAATTGTTCTTCATCTTTAGGATTTTTTGTTTGTTCTGGTTTTTTGTTGAGTTGTAATTTTGTTGTTGTTTGCTTCTATTTTTCTTTAAGGTTTTGCTCTCATGAAGTTTTGTTGGGTAAGTGTCTGACCTATGTTTATATTAAACATGTTCTAGTTGAATTTTGGCTTGCCTTAAGAATTTGGGATTGCAAATCAATTTTTTCATCTATGTTGTCTTTCAAAATTTTAATTCATTCATCATATTGCTCTCCCTTATAAATTAAATTAATTCCGCTCCTTTTATTTATTCTCTCTTCGATCTAGACAAACAAAAAAAAAAAAAAAAAAAACTTTTCTCTATTGCTTTCTTTTCTCTCCTCTCTGTTAGAGTTATGGTTTTTGATTTGATTCTCATCATTTTTTTTGTTTGTGTTTTTGTTTCCGTTCATCACCGAGCCCAAGAATTGAAGGCGAGACGGGTGAATCAATTTCACTTTTCCATGATTTTTTTGTTTTGTTTTCGGAAGCAATTTTTTCACATTTTTTAATGCTGTTTCGTTTGTGTTTTTTTCATGTGGGTCTACTTCAAATTCTGGAATCGAGGCCAAATATTGCACTAAGGTTTACCTAGTTATGAGTATTAATTTAGGTTTTAAGTATTATTTTTATTTTTATTTTTTTATATTAAAATTGTTGTTGGATTATGTTGATTTTAATTTTTTGTTTCTTGTTTTTTTTGGTTGATAATTATGTTTTGCTTGCATGCATTATTGGTTAATACAAGTGAGAAAATGTGGGAAAATTTTAAACTTGGCAAGATATTAGAAAATAGAAATAAAAATGTTAAATGAAATTATGAAAAACTGTAACTTACCCTCTTAACTTGCCTTGTCAATGGAGTTTTGTGACTCATTCCCTTTTCCCCCATTATTTTACTCTTTGCACTTCTAGTGCTGCACCAAACACAAACATGCACATCACACACACACATGAAGACACAATTCTATCATTCCTGTGAATTTTTTTTTTTCATGACTATTACATATGCAAAAAGAACTTGGAAATTTTTTCTCATGACTATTGCATACGCAGAAAAACTTGGAAATATTAAAGAACTTATAATTTGTATTATTAGATATATCAAATACTTGGTAGAAAAACAAGGATGCGAGTAATGAACCCTTAATCCCATATTCCTGAACCTCTCTCTGTGCTTTGTATTACTGTGATGTGTATGTTACTTTATGGGCACTACTTTGTGTTGTAACTGCATATTTGTGCTCAATGTAAATTAGTTGCAGAGTTTAGAGAGAGAATTATGAAATAATAACATTTGAAAACTCTATTTCCTACATATGATTAGTTGGATATTTGTAATATTGTTGGTTCTGAGTGTTTCATGCTTTAGATAACCTCATAATGATCCCTTTTTCTTTCTCATGTTTTTGCTTTTTGTAATGTAAAATTTCACTCTATAAAGAATAAATAACAAGTGCATGCATCTTTTAAGTTAGAATTGATGATCATAATACTGAATGATAAAACAAAAATCAAATGGTGTGTTTTCAGTTTTCCTATAATCTATAAAAATGAAATTAACCATAAATTATGGCAATAACTCCTATCTTTTTAGATGGCCATGCTTGTGGTAAATCTGGTACCATATTCAGTTAGTTATGTGAGAGAACATTGAAGTATTGAACTTAAATGGGCTAATTAAGCAGATGTGAAATTATTTATAAAAAATATAATAAAAGTTATGGCGTGTTATACATGATATACTTTTGGTGGCACTGGCAGCCTAAGCAACCAGTTTAGCTTTCATAACATAGAATAGTCAATGAATGGGAATTGTATGTGTTTTGTGTAGGTTAGAATTTTTATATTTGATCATTAAATTCTGACCAAAAGGTTGCAATCTGAAATCCTATGCGTTTTGTTAGTTTTCAGGCAGCAGCAGTACAATGTCCCATAAAAAAATTGGGACTGGATTTTTCAGTTTCCCATCTTCAAGAGTTAAGCGTTTTGTATAATTGGAAAAGAAGTGTTTGACAACTTTTTGTAAAGAAATAAAAATTTTCTATTGCTGTCTTTTCTCTATTCTCTTTGTTAGGGTTAGGGTTGGCGTTTTTGATTTGATTGTCATCATTTTTTTTGTTTCTGTTTTTGTTTCCGTTCATCGCTGAGCCCAAGAAACGAAGGCAAGTCGGGTGAGTTGACTTCACTTTTCCGTGATTTTTTTGTTTTGTTTTCATAAAGCAATTTTTTCCACTTGTTTAATTTTATTTCCTTTTGTGTCTATTCATGTGGGTCTGCTTTAAATTCTGGAATTGAGGCCAAAGATTGCATTAAGGTTTACCTGGGTATGAGTATTAATTTTTTTTTATTATTATTAAAATTTTTGTTGGATTATGTTGATTTTATTTTTTTATTTTTTATTTTTTTAGTTTATTTTTGGTTGACTGTTATGTTCTGCTTGCATGCATTAGTAGTCAATGCATGTGAGAAAATGTTTGGCTAGTGAGAAAATGTGGGAAAATATTAATGTTTGGGTTCTCTATTTTCTTGTTTGGCTAGTGGGAAAATGTGGGAAAATTTTAAACTCGGCAAAATATTGGAAAATAGAAATAAAAATGTTAAGTACCTATAAAAAAAATGAAATAAAAATGTTAAAAGAAATATTTTAACTTACCCTCTTAACTTGTCTTGCCAAGGGAAGAAAAGGACATTTTTTTCATGAAATAAATGTCTTGTCGATATGCCAACACCATTTACTATAAACGTGGCATCCTCTTCTCCTCCTCATACACACTCATAGTATCTGTATAAATTTTTGTGCATACATACGTATGTTCATCCACAGACAGTCGGACAAGTATCCACACTAACACATACTGATGCAAGAAGCACAAAGAAAATTGTTTCAGAATTAATTATTTTTATACTTTCTTCCAGATCTCATTTTTGAATTGGGGTTTTAATGTTGTTGAGAACTTTATAGGATGTAATTGGTTAGTTTTGGCTTCAAATTGAACTACCTATTTATTATGCTGGGGCTCCTAGTCCTTAATAATGTGATATGGTTTGCTTTCCTATTTTTATAATTCTATTCCTAATTGTATGGATTATGCTGGTATTGTTTTCATTAATGTGAAACGGGTTTCACATTTTATTAGAGCAATTCGGGTGTATTGTACCCTGATTTAGTTGTAATCTCACAAATGAAACTCCATGCAAAGTGAAACAACAAAAATGAGCCATCATTCAGTTTTGATATCACTTATTGCAATTATTTATACTAACTACTTGATTTTTGGAAGCAGCGCTTCAGTGCGGTTATGGTTCCTGATTCCCTGAGGGAGGGTCTTTGCACTCCTGCTATGCATAGCTATTAGCAGGCTGTAATGACCTCATTTGAGCAAGAGTTGGCTGACAGTCGCAGTTTCTCTCTCATACCTCCTGAGGGACTTAGTATGGTTGTCTCTCCCAATCTTCGATTGCTCCTTCCTTCCAGGTTCGTGTTGGCTTATGCCAGGAAACAGAGTCGGTCTGCTATCTTTGAATGGGATGAGGAGAAGAAAGGATGGTATTGACATACAGGTGATTACCCCCCAAGTTGAGAAAAGAAAGTTAAAATAGTAAACATTCCTACACTAGCCAAGAAAGTTCCTGCCAATCTTAAATCTGCCAGCAAGCCTAAGTCTGCCACTCCTTAGCCTCCCATAGGTGCTACTCCTGCCAGCAGAACACGAGGCAGTAAGAGGAAGACAACTCCCCATCCTGCGCCTACCGTTCAGCGAAGAGTACGTCACTTAAAAACTTTTTTCTTGCTTTGTCTTTCAAGTACACATATATATACTTTTCTTTTTTTGACTTTTCCTGAATCCTGACATGCTTGCTAACTCTTTTCTTTGACTCTTTCTCTTATCCTTTTTTCCTTTTGCAGTCTAAGCACAAGGAGGATACGTCAGCTGCCCATCCTGTTATGCTCGAGGAATCTGAATCGGAGGTATATTTCTTCTTGCTCATTCTCTCTTTTTTTTTCTTTATATTCGCATGTGTTCAGTCTGCTACATGTTTTTGGTTACCTCATTCGCTCAAAAGTTACTTTGATCTTCATATCTCCTTCTTTTTTCCTTTTAGGATGAGCCTGAGCCTCTTTCTATATATCGCCCTACTATTGAGCTTTCTGTCCCTATGGGCACACCTATTGAGGGACTTTTTGGTAGGGTTAAGTTTGCCACACTTGCCCCTTTTGCAGCTACACGTGGAGTTTTTGCTGAGGCCACTACCTCTCCCATTGGACCGGTACCCATAGATGAGGGTACTCATATTGGAAAGGTTAGTGAAGTCACCCGTACTCTTGCCATGACACCCCTACACCTCTTGTCATCTCCATCGGCGACTCCTTTACTGCTCTTTCTCAAGATGTGAAGGACGGTTCCTCTCTAGTAGTTATTCCTTCCTCCATTCCTGTTTCTGCCACCCGTGGGCCTAATGCTGATTTGTCCTCAGAGAAGTGAGGAAATCCTTGAGGATCCTGAGGATGAGCCTATCCTGGGAAGGAGGATTTCTGAATCCGAGGAAGAGGAGCGTGCTCCACCTGAGATTGAATTCATGGGTATGTGCTTTTTTTCCTCCTTTCTTCTTTTACTAAATACATTTTTTCCTTCTTTTCATTTGCATGTCTATTTCTCTGCTTGCAGAGACCTTTGAAGGGCTAGGAATTGCAACAGACATAGGGGTGTTTGCAGCAATTACTCATGCCGCATCTTCTGTACCAGTTTCTGTCGTCCCTTCTGTTCCTGCCTCTGTCTTCCCCTCAGCCCCCATTACCGCCAGCTCTGATAAATTTTCTTCTTCCTTCACTTCTTCCCCGTGAGTCTTTTTTTTTTTACCAAAGTTTCTTATTTCAAACCTTGTGCCCTTTTGACAGGTCCACCTCTTACGGTGCTTTCTCAGTTTGAAGTGGTCAGTAACTCTACCACCATTCCAAATCCTGCGAGCGAGGCTACAGCCTTCTTTGCACGCTTCGACCAACCTGAAGTCAATGATCTCGGACCTGCAGATTTCTGGGGTTCCGGACCTCCTTACATAGACTTTCATTGCTTTAGAATCCCTGAGGACTGCTCTTCTCAGTTGGTGACGATCTACAGCAACCGCGGGGACTTCATGCATGGATTTCGACTCGATTGCTCTGCTAGGGAGCATTTCTTGAGGATGTTGGGGAGTGTACTAAACGATATCAAGCACAATTTCGTTGACACTGTCTCCATCGAGAGGATCTTGCAGTGGAATGCTGCGGTGCAGGAGCTTGTGAGTGTTGGTTTTGCTGTGAAGTTTATCTTAGATCACCTTCGAGAGATAGCCCGAGCCGTTTTCATGAGGACAGTCCAGCCTGATGTTGATGCTATTAACTCACGTCTTGAGATTCTGAGAAAGGAAGTGGTAGACTTGGAGGACCGTCGCGAGCGTCTCATCTCTAGCACAGGTGGATCCAACCATTTTGGAGATCAGCCACTCATTTCTGGACTTTATTGAGGATGATGCATTTTCTTCTTCGTTTTGTTGTTTCCTTTACTTTATTACTCTATTTAGTAAATTATATTTCCCATAGCACTTATTTGGGCTAGTTTGCTATAGTTTGGGTTTATAATTTATGATGCTACACTTATGATGCTACACTTTGCTAATGTTTTTGCTTTTGCTATGACATCTGATGATAATACTTCATGCTTTTTATTGTATCTTTATGAAAGCAAGTTACAAAATTTTGTCTTGTGACAGTCACTTGAGAGATGAAAAACAAAGTAAAAGGAAACATAAAAGCTTTTTCAACAAAACAAAAGAAAGGGATAATCACATAACTTTTCTTCTCATGCATAGTAGCGTTTCAATTATTTCCCATTGATGGGATCCATTAAGTCCCTGTCATCTATCTGGGTCAAGCGGTAATATTCACTTGGATGTGCCTCTCTTATCACAAGGGGTCCTTCCCACTTCAATGCAAACTTCGATAGTCTTGTCAGGCCTCTTCTAACATAGTCTGCCACTTTTAGAACAAACTGCCCTTCCACGAATACTCACTCTTTAGTCAACCTGCTGTAGGCCTAAGTCATTTCTTTGTCTGTATCTGCAGCTATGCTCTTAGGCCTTTTCTCTTTTTTCATCAAGTCCTTCCAGGTCTTCGCACCTTTCTGTCGCAAAAACTTCTTCTTCATTCTCTTTTTCTTGCATCTGCATGACTCTCAAGGATGGGGTCATTTTTTTCGTTGGGCTCACCACCTCAGTTTCGTAGACCAAGGAAAAATGTGAAAAACCTGTGGCTGACTTAGGTGAACTTCTATAAGCCCAAAGAGCGTCTGGCAGTTGCATTGCCCATCCTCCTGTATACTCTTGGCTCATTTTACTGATAATCTTTATGAAAGTCTTGTTAGTTGCCTCTGCTTGCCCATTTTCTTGAGAGTAATAAGGTGATGACCGGTGATGCTTGACTTGGTAGAACTCTAGCATTTTCCTTACATCACTGTTGACAAAAGGCATACCATTGTCACTGATGATCCTGTGGGGAATTACAATTATATTTTCCTTGATAAAGTTTGCCACTGCTCCTCTTGTGGCCTTACGAAGTGGTACGGCTTCTACCCATTTAGTAAAATATTCTGTAGCCACTAGTATCCATATGTATCCTCGCGATGGTGGATTCACCGATCCAACCAAGTTAAGCCCCCAAGTGTGGAAGGGCCATGATGTGACCATGCTATGCAAATTCTGCGAATGAGTGTGAATCAAATTGGCCTGTACTTGGCAACTGTGGCACCTTTTTACAAATTCTGTTGTATCCTTTTTCATGGTAGGCTAGTAGTAGCCCATTTGCAGCAAGCATTTGTAAAACTTTTTCTTTCTCTGGTGCTCCCCACACTCTCCTGGGTGCACTTCTTTCACCATTTCTCTTGCTTCTTCAGGGCCCAAACAACTCAAGGGGTCTCCATCATACCCTTTTTTGAAAAGGACCACATTATGCATAAAATAACGTGTTTCCAATGTCTTAAGCTTATATTTTTCACTGTGCTTTTGCAGCAGGATACCTTCTGTCAGGTATTGTATAAATAGGCTTCTCCAGTTTTCGCTAATGAACACAGCGTAACTTTCCTTTCTGTCTATCGCAAGTTGGCAGTGCCCACACTGGGTTTGGACTTGGTCTGCATCTTTACCCATGTTTAGCCAATAAAAGCCTGCTCTTTGAAGTCTGTGGTAAAGGCTGACTTCCTCGCAGGATTTGCAAGTCTTGTCATGTACTTCTTTCAACTTTCTCTGGGTCTCCTTTTGCCCCACGCATCTGGACAAGACTCTACCCGACATCCTGCGATATAGCTCTCCCCTCACCAGGGCGTAGTCTTTAAGTATTTTTAGCTCCATGGCTTCTTTTTTCCCCATCAAAGCTTCCCTTATGGGTATCCGCCAATCCCCTTCACAGTGTTCTTCCTAGAATCTTTCTTTCAACATTTCAATTATGGATTCTTCTCTCTTGCTGACCTCTACTCTAGTGCTATCCCCTTCAAACATTATTTAGGAACCTAGTGCGACCAGCGCATCGGCAAACCAATTTTCGTTCCTTGGGGCATGTTCTTTTTCAAAAGTTAAAAATTTTTCTTCCATTTTCTAGGCTATTGCTCTGTATGGGGCTAGGCTGGGCTCTTTTAGGTAGAAACTCTCTTTGGTCTGGCAGACCACTAAGTTTGAATTATCCAGTACCCTTAAATGTTTGATTCTCATTTCAAGAGCTGTGGCCAGCCCGGTTAGATATGCTTCGTATTCTGCCGTGTTGTTTGAACAAGAGAATTCCAAATTAAATGATAGTGCTACTGTTTTATCTTCTTTATGGTACAAAACTACTCCAACTCTTCCAGACTGGGCGGTAGAAGACCCATCAAATTTCATTACCCATTGTTCTCTGACCTACTCTGCCATGGCTACTTCCCTTGGGACTTCATCGCCCAGCAGGAATTCTTCCTCTCCTGGAAACTGTGCCAATAAGTCTGCTATAGCCTGGTTTTTCACTGCCCTAGGCGCCCCTATTCTCAAGTCATACTGTGACAATTGTAATAACCACTGGGATATCCTGCCGGAGAAGATTGGTTGCTGTAACAAAGTTTTAATGGCATGGGACTTGGTCATCAGCCATACCTCGTAGGCCAAGAAATAGTGGCGTAATCTCTGTAAGGCATATACAATAGCCAAGCACGTCCTTTCTGTCCTTGGGTAACGAGTTTCTACATCTTTTAAGGCACGACTGATGTAGTACACTGGTTGCTCGACGCCGCTTCCATCTTCTTGGGCAATTAATGCACCAATGGCATATGAATTGGTGGCCATGTAAAGCATCAGTGGTTTTTTGTGGATAGGGGCCTGCACTATGAAGAGGTTCATCATGATCTACTGCAACCTCTTGAAGGTCGTCTGCTGCACTTCTCCCCATTCAAAACTTTGCCCTTTCTTGAGCAATTTGATGAAGGCCGAAGTGATTGATACTAACCCAAGGATGAATCTCTAGATATACAAGATTTTTCCTAAGAAGCTCTTTAGTTCCCTCACCGTGGTTAGAGGTCTCATAGTTGCAATGGCCATGACTTTGGCTAGGTCTACATCTATTCCTCTACTGTGAACTAGGAAATCCAAGAATTTCCCGGAGGATACTCCAAATGCACATTTGAGAGGGTTCATTCTCAATTTAAAGGTTCTACATCTTTCGAACACCCTTTTTAACACATGGAAGTGTTCTTCTCTCCTCTTTGATTTAACCACTACATCATCCACAGTTTTCTAACTCCTGATGCATCATATCATGAAATATGGCCGTCATTGCTCGTTGATAAGTTGCATCTGCATTTTTTAACCCAAAGGGCATCACAGTGTAGTAGAAATTTTTTATGAGTGTTCTGAAAGCAGTTTTCTCCGCATCCTTTTATGACATTCTGATCTGGTTGTACCCACTGAAACCATCTATGAATGAGAACATGACACTTCCTACCGCAGAATCTATCAGTAAATCCATATTTGGCAGTGGGAATTCGTCCTTCGGGCACGCTTTGTTGAGATTTCTGAAATCTACACAACACCTTATTTGGCCATTCTTTTTCCTCACTGGTACTATGTTGGATAGCCAGTAGGGGTGTTGAATGGGCTTGATGAATCCTACGGCCAGCAATTTCTGCACTTCTTTGACTATTTGCCCTTTTATCTTAGTGTGAAATATCCTGGTAGGTTGAACCACTAACTTGGCCTGCAGGTCCATATTCAACGTATGTGCTACTAACCCAGGGTCTAGCCCTGGCATTTCACTGTAGTCTCATGCAAACACGTCTCTGAACTCTTTCAACAACAGTACCAGTTCCTCTTTCTCTTTTTTCGTCAAACTTGCATTAATTGAGATGAGCCTCGACCCTTGCGAAGCAGACCCTAGGTCAACTTCCTCCATTTCTTCTTCTGCTATAACCTGTACCTCCTTTTCTGCCATAGCTCCTTTGCTCTCCTCCTTGTCACTTTCTTCCTCTGAGCTTTCTTGGACTCTGCAACACGTCAAACTCTCGTGCTACCCTTTCTGGGTAGGGCCCGTCTATGTTTCAATCGCGAGCCCCACGTGCCTTCATAATTTGTATACGATCCTGCCATCCGGCCCTCGGATTCTGACACATTGGGGTGTGTCATCAAATCCTGTGGCAGGTGCTTCTTTCCTTTTCCTCTTCCTTGCCAATAATTCCCTTAGATCGGGTTCTGGGTCATCCTGGACATCTTCCCACTTATGCACGAAGGTGTCTCGTGGCTTTGATACTGAACTTTCTCCAGACGGAGCCCATTGGTCGTAGAACATAGTTTCTACTAAGTGGGTTTCTGCTTGCTCGAATGGTGAAGGGTTCGCGGCTATGCGTATCATCCTGCCATTCAATCTTCCTTTCACACATTGGTGATAGGTGGATGGGACCAGTTGGTGTTTGTGTAATCACGGCCTCCCCAAAAGCACGTGATAGGACACTTCTGTTTTTCACCACATGAAACTGAGCTAAAAAGGCTATAGGGCCTACTTTCAACCACAACTGAATGTGGCCTGCTGTGTACTCGCCCCTTCCGTCGAACCCTGTTACTTCCATCGGGCATCCTTGAATCTTCCTTTCTAAAATTCCTGCTGCTTGTAGAGTGCTCAATGGGATGAGATTCACAAAAGCACTTATATCTACAAGGGCTCTTTTTATGAGAATTTGGTTTATGGATGCCACCAGATATAAAGGTCTCCTGTGATCTGGGTGTCCTACCTCCATATCTTCATCACTAAAAGTGATCTCAGTTGATTCCTGTAAGAGAGCCTTATCATATGATATTTCTGGCGATAGGCATTCTACTCCTGCACTGGAGGTAATGCTCACCAAAACCTCAGTGGTTACTTTTCTTTCCTTTGCTGAGAGTCCCAACAGGTCGAACAAATTTTTGAACTTAGAGCTCTGTTGTAGAGTGGTAATGGCCGCTGCGAGCAAGGCCAAGTTTTCTTCTTCGCCTTCTCCTAGATCTGTGCAAATTACCACTGCTACTACACCCTTCCCTTTGTGGTTTGGGAATGAGTTTCTTTGGACTTTCTGTTGGGACAGTTCTAGCGTCCCTTCTTTTATCTTGCGGTGGACTAATCTGCGGAGTGCCCAACATTCTGCGGTAGAATGTTGGATATAATTGTATAAATGACAAAAACGTGGGTCCCTCCGTTCTTCCTCTATAGGCTCCCTAGCAACTTGGTTAGGTTTGAAAATTCCATCTACTATCCATTTGTCTAGCAGTACGTCTAGCTCCTTTGACGTGCATAGTATTGGCAGGGGAGTGTCGTAATCTCTCCCGTCTGTCTTTCTCCTCCGCTCACCAGTGGACACTGCCATGGCTTGCAGGGCACTTCTTTTGTCTGTGCTCGACTTTACGAATTAGGCCGTTTTTCTCGCCTTTTGCAACAATTGGGCAAACTGAGAGATCTCTAAGTTCTCTAGGACTGTCCTGTACTCCCTAATCATATTCGTCATGCACATCTCTACTAGTGTCCTTTCTTCGCAGTGGTCATAACAGTCGAGTGCTATGTCCCTGAATCTCTTGATGTACTTCATCAAGTCTTCACCATTCTTTTATTTGGTCACTTGTAGTGTTGCAAGTGTCATCGTTTCTTCTCCGTGGAAGTATTTGGTACAAAATACATCCACCATATCATCCCATGTTGGGATCGATCCTGGCTTTAAGCTAATATACTAGGTGTAAGCCCGGTCACACAGTGATTTAAAAAATTCTCGAAGACATAAGTCCTCGTCTACAGCATAAGGACCAAGCATATCAATGAACTTGCTCACGTGCTTAACAACACTTCCCTTCCTGCCATCATATTGTGCGAAAACTCACGACTCATACCTCTCGGGGTATGGTTTACTGAGCACCCTTAGTGGGTATGGAGGCCTACGTGCGTAGAATCTCTCCTTTGGTCCCCTAGCTTCTCTCCTACTCCAAGAGAATCACTACCTCAGCCATATTAATAAAACATTGATCCGCGTTCTGTGGGACACCTCCCACTAGTGTCTCTTCTGCCGCATGTTCTGGATCATGCTGGCTTCCTTTTTCTTTCGTCCTGTCTGTCTTCAATTGATGGATTTCTTCCATCATTTGTTGTTGCGAGTGCTACAGAGCTTGTAACACCTCGACGAAGGTGTTGGCATTGTCTGCGGGGATTCTTAGAGGTGGTTGAGGTCCAGCCCTCATTCCGTTGACACCTTCGGTTTGGTTAGGCTGTTGTTAGTAAGGTGTCGTTGGCCTGGACTCTGCTTGCAAAGGCACGGTAGTCATATTTCGCGTCGTCCTGCACTTCGGAGGCATTTGTTTGCGAGGGCTCTTGTCCCTAATCTGTTTCTTAACTCCCCAATGGAGTCACCAATTTAATGTAGGGGCCTTTTGTGTTGTGGGTTGGGCTGGGCTACCTCCTGCGATGATGGGCCCGAGTGTTCTAAGTAGGAGAGTTAAAACCGGTCCAACTGTAACTCATTTTAAGTCAGCTTGTGTGCAAACTAGGCCTCATCTGTCAGGAGTGCACTCATGGCAGGCAGAGCTATTTCAAATAGGTTACGGCAAGCAGATATAATAACAACAGAGAAAACAGAATTCAATGACCTTTTCTTAATGGAAAAATGACCAAGTAATCTCTATCTTTATGACAATCACAGTAGTAGCAATGGTAGTTGTAACAATAGCTTTTACAAGAGAAATAAAAGATTAAGCAATAATATGAGTCAATCAAGAATGAATGTCAAGTCGAGCTTAGGTCCGTAAGGGCAAAGACCAAGGAGGAAGAACGCATCCCCTCAATGAAACTAATCTCCCAAGAAAAAGATCCTCCTATGAGGATTAATGACTTTGAGGGAAGTGGACCTAAATGGTTAGTGCCCAAAGCAATCTCTTTTGTTTTCTTATGTCAGAGAAAGTAGGATTTCGAGAGGGAGAGAAAGAAATCGACCTACTAGTGCATGCCTATTGTATTGTCTCTCTCTGTTTTCTTATGTTTTTCTCTCCTTTGTTTTTCCTATTGTTTTTCTTTTTGCTTCCTAATACCCCTTGTACTTACCCCTGCCAGGCAGAGGCAGGTTTGTTTTGTTTTGTTAGTGTGCTGTGGCATTCTTTCCTACCACGGTGTAAATGCTTTTCTCTCTCCTTCCTTCATGGCATGCACCTGACGGTCCCTCTTCAACCTTGCCTCTTTTAGGTGGTCTGTCATCCCAGCAGGACGTACCTCCTAAAAGGGTTTGAGCAGGAACCGTGGAATAGGTCATTTTCCCTCTCCCCACCACCAAACCACACCCCCTTACCTCTTACCTCTGACCCATGGCCCCCTACGTCCCATATTGGCTGGGTACAAGTTGGTGATGCTTGGGCCTTACGCGTGCTTTCCTATTATGTATGTTCAAAATATGTCTGCTGCTCATGTGTTTGCCGCGGTTTGGAGCTTTGCTTGCACAATTTGCCACACCTCTTCTTTCTTTTATGTGGGCTGTTTAAGAATTCACTATTCCTTTATGGGTTGGGCTTCATTTTGATACTAGGTTTTACATTTCTCTTAGCCCGTTTCTTGATTGCTATCATGTCCTGCCACACCATTCTATCATTCCTGCTGTAATGACTTGGTCCTGCCGGTCTTTCTATTAGACCTGCCGTTTACTCTCTTCCCCAAATGGCTTTACATGGCAATGGGCTTTCTTACTTAGGGGCTCCTGTGTCCCCTTTGTTTTTCCTTGGCATCCTCGGCCCCTTTACTCGTTTCGAGCTTCCTCGGCCCTTTTCCTCATTTTCTATTCCCATGGGCTTTTACTTATTTTATTGGGCTTCTCTGGCCCAATTACTTCATACTCATCCTTGGGGTTTGTGAGTTTGCCAACAATCTCCTACTCTATTTACTTACATTACTTTAAGCCTGCCGCAGCCCATTCTTTCTTTTTCACATCATACACTGCCCATAAGTTTGTTACTCTCTCTTTCCGGGCTTCTTGAGCCCATTTGCTCCCTCAAGACCCATTTATTCATCTTATGGACCTGTGACCCATTATTCTTGCCGCTTGGGCTTAATGGTTTTATTCTATGCTTGCCACTTCTATTTACTGCCTATATTATTGGGTTGGGCCTTCTTCATTTTTTTGTGTTTTACAAAAATGACCTTCAACACCATCCAAAGCCACTCCTCAGCCGTCCCCTGTGAACAATGCATGAAGTCCACCTTAAGATTAGTATAGCGGATCATCTCAGTAGCATACCTCCTCCCCAGCAAGTCCACACCCAACCTAATGCCCGACTCGTCCTCTAAACTAATCGGGATCCCATCAAATCATAAGTCAGTTATGCGATGGAAGTCATGAGAAGTGATGGTCATCTCCTGGCCTACAATGTGAAAGGTGTGGGTAGGTGTCCCACCACCTCTCAGCCAAGGTCTACTCCAAGACAGCACTGGTAGACCCCTCAGGCATCAAATGGATAACAGTCTCAAAACCCACAGCATGGATATGGCCTTGAGTCTCCTTAGGAAGGATGTTGTACCACACCAAAACCTGGTTTGTACTTCCCCTACCAGAATATAGGCTAAAACCTACAAAAAGATAATGGGAATAAATTAATGATTAGGTGAAGGAAACGTTGAGAAAATGATGTTGGATGCACAATAGGATGAAATGGGACATGAGACATACAATTAAGTGCAAAAAATGGTGGAGGATGATGTTAAAATTGTAAACAGGAGAAAAATGGATGAAAAAGAAGCTAAAATGCCCAAATTAGGGTTTCTGCCTAGTGCCATGTTTACTTAGAAAAGATCTTGCGTACACAGAATTTTGCACGTGTACGCAAGATGGAACCTGTGCACGCATAAACTGAAGAGCAGATACATGCACATAAGAACAAGCCTGCGTACGCATGAATCCAAGTTGCACAAGCAAAAACAAGTCTAGGCATGCAGGCCCAAATCTATGCACACAAGAACAAACATAGAAGGTTGTTCTTCGATATCTTCCAAGTTTTCTCAACCTAAACATGTTTCTACCCCTCCTAGAGTGTCAAGTTTTCATCTAAACCCATCCCAAAACAAAACCCAAGCAGTTACAGGCTCATAAACATATTAAAATGGAAGATCAAATGAAAACTCGAAAAATGAGAAAAGTTTGAAAAACTTACCGATCCGGCCCTTGCACCATCTAAAAGGTGTTGTTGTGATCTATAGGTTAAGGGAGGAGCCTTTGTGAGCCTTACCACTCCATTCTAGTGAGTAAGATGGAAAGAATCGGTGGAAATGATGTAAGAACACTTTTTGGACTTGGGTGCCATTAAAGGATATGAGAGTTTGAGAGAGAAATTGAGATTAAAGAAGAAGATGAGGGTTAGATTATGAGAAAATATGAGAGAGGCAGAAGGCTTTTGTAGAGAGAGTTAGAGAATGTGAAGAGATGGGGGAGATGAAGAGAATGAAAAGAAAAAAAATGGTTGGTAACCGTTGGAGAAAAAAATGAAGAGGCGGGAACACACTCGTAGTTTAGCACAAAAAAAAAAAAAATCAAATATCCCCATAGAGTTCCCAAGAGGCTGGAAATGCAAAGGAAAATTAAAAAAATACACCCAAATATGATAGAAATGCCCTCAGTAGGCAAGCACAAAGGCCGTAAAAAGCATCCCCAGTGAATGAAACCATTAAAAATATTCCTTGTGGATCGAAAGCATCAAACATCTCTCTGTAGACCAAAATCATCATGAAAACTCCTCCGTAAGTCAAGATCATCAACTAAAGCCCAAGCAAATCTGGTATCATAGATAGACTCCCTCGTGATTCCAAGGCACAGAAGTAGCTCCCTCGAGAGTTGCAAAGCAGAATTTCCCCAGTAGAGTTTGGTAAAACCCCCCTCGATGGTGGAGTCAACATCAATCCTCAGTGAGTCACAATAAAGAAGAAGATAATCATTCCCCAGTGGAAGGAAGTTCCCTAGTGAACAACACACCATCAAAAAATCTCCAGTAAGCTACCCCCTCCTCTGTGGGCCATACTCCATCAAGACTTCATGGTAGGTTGGAATCATCACCAAAACACTTCTCAACTGAGTTATACTCCCCAATGAGTCCTCTAGCATCCCTAATGGATCTTTCATCCAAAAATAGTTAAGCAAGTCAGAATACAAAAATTATGCACATATCCTCTAGGAATTGAATATGCAGACAGATATCTTATGCAAGTTATAATTGGTGCACATATCCTCTGGGAATTGAACATGCAAGCACGAAACCCCATACAAGTCAGAAAGGAAGTACACAGAACTTGTGCGCGTATCCTTCTAGAATTGAATATGTAGGCACAAATCCTATACAAGTCAGAAATTGTGCACATATCCTCCAGGAATCAAATATGCAAGCACAGATCCTATACAAGTCAAAAAATGTGCACATATCCTATAGGAATTGAACATGGAGACATGGTAAAAGAGGTAGAGATAGAGATAAAGACCAAGATCACCCCGAGACAAGAGCCTTAACCGAACAAGTAGAGATAGAGATGGAAGACAAGTACTACCCGAAGAAGTTTGAGGCAAGAGCCCTAGACAGACACCACAGATATATATATATATCCTTTTAAGCTCATAAGAGCACCTTTGTTTGGTTGTTTGATCTCTTAAGAGCACACTTTTGTTTGAGCTCATAAAAGCACCTTGGTTTGTTTTTTTCTTTTGAGTGACTCTAGAATAGTGAGTCACTCGTCTTTTGCTTGCAATTGGCAAAACAGGTTCTAGGATAGTGAACCTGTCGTTTCTCATTTCTCAAGCAACAAAGGTGGGAATTCGGACATACGAATCCCACGTAACTCTTCGGAGTTGCACCCTGCTCCATGTATGCATGATGTGTGTCATGTGCGTGGGTTGGGCCTAAGCCGTACGTCGAAACAAAATGTTTTATCTCTTATTCTTTTGATTCCGTTAGCGAAACTCATGAATCAAACGAGAAACATCTATAAACACCGCCTTTTGTACCCCTTACGACTCCGGCTCTCATTCCCCAATGATGCCGAATTCTAAGACCCAAGGTTGATTTAGAGTCCAATCAGATATTAAATTGACTTGAGAAATGTTAAAATGAAAAATATAACTTTTAATGAACAAATAAATCTATTTTTGAAAAAATAAGGCCAAGGAAACCCTTGCTATGCACACGCAAAAATCGGCCTGTGTACCCAGCTTTCTGCATGCACATGCAGGCCTAATCTTGCACACGCATAACGAATTCTAGAAACTAAACTAGACAAGTTTTCTGCATTAAATTTGAGGTTTGGAACAAATCCCACGTCGTCTGGGAGTCGTTCCAAACCACTATTTTTACATTATAAGTAGCCATACATGGTATATTTTCAAAACACACAAAAATTCCACAGGAAAACACTAAGATTCACTAAAAATAGTTAATCAAAGTGGGAGTTTTTTTACAAAACATCCTCAAGTCAATTTGATTAGGGCCTTTTCTAGCCTTGATTTTTTGAGTTTAAAATTACTAATTGCTCTTTTATTAGATTGTGAATAAATTTGACTGAAGGGAACGGTCAAAAATTAATCTTGAAGAGCTTTTCTTTAAGGTATAGTTCTAAACCTTTTCTTTTATTTTATTTAAGTTTAATTCTGCTTTTGTTTGTTTCTTTGCTTGTTTTATGTTTCAATATGTTTATTTAGTTTAGATTTAGATAGTTGTATGTTTTAAAAGCATGTTAGGTGGCTAGAATTTGTGTTTAAGAGTTCTGCCCTGCTTTTGTGTTTTTAGGGTTTATAGGCAAGAACTCACTTGCGCATAATTTTGCCTGTGCACACAGGGTTGTTCATATGTGCGCATGAACTTGCCTAGAGACCCTATTTTTTGTTTATCTGTTTTTTCTTCTACTTTCACATGTATACTTCTGTTTGGCCTCTTTTCTATATTTTTATGCTTCTTAAGATTTTATTTCACATGTTTAATTTTTGGTTTGTCCCTCACATGTTAGAATTCGGGTTTGTCTAGTGTTATATTATTTTGATGCCATGAACACGCATTCACGTACTCATGCATAATGCCATAGGTGCTGAGTTGCTACAAGGTAAATGAGGTGAGTGATGCATTTGTGATATGATCTTGCTTAGGTTTGATGTTATGATTGTGTTCTTGATGCCTTGGTTGATAACTTGATTTATCTTGTTTCCACCTTGATTTAATGATTCATATGTTTCAACCTTGGATGGGATATGATGAAATGATGATAGTAACATGCTAGGATCTATGTTATGCTATGTCATGCTAGATGAATGTTAGGGTCTATGATGTGATGAGATGCATGTATGTTAGCCTTTGTTTGATAAACATGATAGATGTATGGTTAGAGATGTTTGATGTCATGTTGATTGTTAGATTTATGCTAGTGTGTGTGTGAGATATAAGTTTTGAGTATGTCTTTAATAGGGTTAAGGCATAAGACACAATGATGGGAAGCCAACCTTAGGGTTGTATGGTTTTGGGTGCCTAACACCTTCCTAAGACCTACCTTAACTCTGAACCCATATCTCTGAAAGTAAGATCAAAAGGTCATTCCTCAAGAGGATGTTATATATATATATATATATATATACCCCCCCCCCCCCCCCCCCTATTGTCCACTCTAGTATGTATTAATTAAGGTTCTCAAACCTAGACCGGACCGTACAATCCGACCCGGTTAACCGTGAACCTTTCATCATTGCGGTTCTTTTAATCCTAAGAACCTTTCTATGGGAAAAAAGCATGAAACCACTCAAACCACAATCGAACCGTATAGTTCTGAGAACCGTAGTTGGTTTGCACGGTTCCTTTTTAAAAAAAGGTTTATAGCCATTAACAACATAGTTCCGGAATATATACCGTATTTAAGCCAGAAAACATGTATCAGTCGGTGAAGAATTTGAAAAAAAAAATCGTGAGAGAAAAAGAAAAAAGAAAAATAGAGAGCCACGTTTTACATTTTAAACGATTTTCGCCTAAATAAACTCATCATGTCGCAACAGTCACCACCATGTCGTTGGTCCCACCCCTCACAACTGGTCACTCATTTCACATATTCTACTTCTTCTTCTTCTTGTTCTGCGTTTCACATACTCTGCTTCTTTTTCTCCTTCTTTCAGTTTTCTATGTGTTGTAATGTCCGCCCCTTCACTGCCTTGTTTTTTGTTTTATGAACAAAACTTAGTTACAATATTTAGGCGTTGTTCCTTAGATTCCCCTGTTAAAATTCTGTCATGTGAATTTTTTTCTCATGACATGAAAGTGTATTTTTTAGTTAAGTAGCCATATACCAGAACATACGGTACTGTAAATAAGTTTTGTCCTTATTTTATTACATATAATTTCTTAGATTTGTGAGCCTTTCACGTGACTAACATTTTTGATATACTGTAATAATTATTACATTGGAATAGAAATAAGTATTACAATGAATACATTAAGTTGGAATGTAATAAGTATTACTATTCATTAGTTTGGTGACTATTTAGGAATAAAATCCTGAATATGCATTCACAATTTAGTAGGGTAGAAAAAGAATGTGTAATTAAATCATTTTTAAGTCAAATTTCCTAAAATACACTTATTTTAGGGTGTTTAAAATAGAGCTAATAATTAATAATAAGGAAAATTTATTTTCTTTCCTTTTGAAAATGTGGCAACTAATGGCTTTTTAGGAAATTTTTTTAAAAAAAGTTAATGTATAAGGTGAAAAAATAGATATTCAATACTTTTAATAAGGAATAGTTATTCCTCATTTTGAAGAATAGTTATTCATAAGGAATAACTAATTATTGTAATAAAAACATAACAAAACAACCGAATAGTTATATCATAGGAATATTTATTGCATTACAGTATCTATTACAGTCTATCAAACATGCCCTTAATGATAAAACTAAAAGTTTCAGCCTCTGGGTCATTCACTCATTTGTGTTGACTTCTAATAAGCCTCCTCCACTTTACATTAATATGATAATATCTAGGTTTTCTTTTTCTTTTTCCTTTTTTCTCCTTTTTTTTTTTTTTTGCATTTTTTTATGACTACTCTTATTAAAATCTAAAAAATATTATTAATTTTTCATTTATATTATTATTGAACTAATACATGGGATTAAAGAGATTGACATGTTAGTGAAAATATGAACTTATAATAGGTTTTTTTTTTTTTTTTGAACTTATATTAGTATTATCACAAGTTTTACTAATCAACATTTAAAGAAATATTATATTTATTTTGCTTAGAATTTGATATTTCTTATTTGTTTTGTAAAAGTTACAATATGAAAATTACATTTGATAGATAGATCTCTATCTTTACTTGGACTATTTTAGTTAATTTTTTTATTATACTAATTTAAGATGTTTAATTATATTTTAAATAATTATTAAATTAATTATAATATTGTCACAGTTTGACCTCATTTCAACCTTAAAAATCTTAAACTTCTCTTTGTTACAGTTCATTGAACAGTTCGGATCTGAAAACCATGTAATTAATGTGACAGAGGACAAAGGAATGAGAGCCTACAACCATTAAAAATAGAAACGAGGGATATGCCAGCATACTGCCTTGGCATTGAGGAGTGTTGTTTGCTAGAAGAAGAAACCAATGTGAAGCCTTGGTATTTTGATATCAAGCACTACATTCAGACATTAGAGTATCTGCCAAGTCACGTAGAATATATGCACTAAAAACTCAACGCACTCTTATCTAGGTCAAAATTAATTTTTCTACATAAGCAAGCTCAAGATAGGCGGATATAGATTTCACCTTATGAGGAATAGGCTGTCGAAACAGCAACACAAGCAAGACTTTTGAAGTGCGTCAAGCTAACTTAAAAATTTAATTAAAAAAAGGGATCCCTAATTCGAAATATGAAACAAGTTTGTAATAAGAGAGTCGACCAAGGGATCAACAATCTTCCTTCAGTAAAGGCCCATCCGGTCTAAACAGTCATGGACGAAAGGGTATGAAGTAGAATATTTTGCAAAGTTTCTAAACAAAAAATGAAAATTTAAAAAATTAATGACTAAAAACAAATTTTTTGGAACCATGATATTTTATCCCATAACAAAAAATAGGAACCTTGTTTTGTTTACAAAAAACATATTTTTTTTGTCACTTGAGTGGCATTCTTGTTTCTATTTTCTATTTTTGCTAAATAATTGTAAGAATTCTAGAACTATTCAAGTTAATCAATTATTTTGCAGCAACTACTAAATGATGTATAAATAGAACCAGTGGCAACGCCACGTTCAGGCCAGGGTGTTCCCAGGAACACCCTGACCTGAAATTTTTTTTTTATATAATAATTAAATTTTTTTATTTGTTTACCCTTTAAAAAAAAATTAGGAACACCCTTAACCAAAATTAGGAACACCCTGAACAGAGCAAATCAACGACAACAACCAACAGACGACGCCTCCGCCTCGAGCAACGCTGCAACAGAGCACATCGGTCATCACATCGGGCCTCAAACTCGAGCTCCAGAACCAGAACACATCGTGCATCGAAGATTGGAGATCGGTCTTCCTCGCCACCAGGAGATCTGTCAAACGTTGAGATGAATACTTCTGCAAAATCTTTTGGAAAAAAAAAAAAGAGCACGATCACGATGCAATGTTTCTGCATGCATTTTTGTTGTTTGTAACTGACGCTGAGGAGGGAGAGGAAGAGATTTGTTAGGAAGAGAATGAAGAGCCTGGGAATGGCGGAGAGGAAGAGACTTGTGAGAGAAAAAAAAATGTGTGGATGAGAACCATTCAAGACAAGAGTGAAAAAAAAAAATAAAAAATAAAAAATAAAAAAAATAAAAAAACCTCTGAACGTCTGAACTAGGAAGGGATAAGTCAAGGCATTGGGCCTGGGCAATTTAGGAATTATATTTTTTTTTAATCAAGTAATTTTCCATCACGTCACTTTCGCTTTTGGTACTCATTGATTAATATATATTTATATACATAGCTTGAGTCAAATTAAATTATTTGCATTAATGTTTCTCAAAAAAAGGATTATTTGCACACTGTATGTTAATGCAACTAATAAACAATAATTTAATTAATTAATAATTAATTAGAAGAAGCAATTAATAAACAATAATTAATAATTTAATTAATCAATACATTATAAAAGACAAACAAATTAAATTATGTTAGGCTAAACAACAATTAATAATTTTATAATTAATGAAACAACAATATGACAAATTATAATTTATAAAAGACAAACAAATTAACGAAACAACTAAACAATAATAATTAATATTTTTATTAATATTTCAAATGAACTTATAGTTTATTGTTTATTCTTTTACTAGAATTATGGACAAATATTTGATAAAAAAATCACGTAGAAGGCAATTGTAAACTTTATGTATTTGCGTGTTTTTTTTATTGTTGTTGTTGTTGATGAGAGGCAAAAATGTCCCTCAAAAGGTCGTCCACAGGGCTCGTCCAAATCATGGGGAGGTCGTCTACGAAACTTCAACACAGGAAGGAGCTCCACCAATGGAGTCAATACTCGTTCTTACCTCCTTCATTCTGAGGAACAAGGACGAGGCATTGTGAAAATGGCCCGTCCGTCCATTCCAGCAACCGTTCCGCAGTAAATAATCAGTTATGAAATCCAAGTATTACAACAGCCATGGCAGTTGCGAGCGGTTACTCTCAAAACCCGCAACAACTGGAGAAGTTACAGGGTAACCGTTTTTGCCGAACACTATATAAAGGGCACATTGGCAGAGAGGCGAGGTATGAAAAATTCTCCCAAAGAAAAAGAAACATTTTCTGAGTAGCGCTTTCTTTAGACGACTAGTGACAATATTAACTTTGCCATCGGAGGACCCTGGGCCGGCACCCACCGGTCTCCTCTGATCTAATTTTGTTTTACAGGATTCTCTCCAAAATCAAGACCCGGGGATCTTCAGCCCACTGATTTCTGTAAGCATATCAGTTGTCAATGTAAATTTTTTTTCTTTTTATTAGATTGTGTAATTTATGCTTATTGAGGAATACCCTAAAAAAAATTCCTAGAGTCGCCATTGAATAGAACTTAATTTGATCATCACACACTAGGAGACTCCAAACTTTGACATGTCCAGAATTAGTCTATTTTCAACCAACTTGATGTAGGATAGAATCTACAATTTAATTTTTGTAATTATTTAAATTTTGGTTTTTTTTTTTTATGTAAAAAAACGTCATTTTAGATTTAGGTGGTTTATTTCCTTGTTTTTAGGTGCTTTTAATGCTTTTTTAAGTCAAATTTGGTTCCTGTTATGATTAGATATCAATTAGGAGTTATTTTAGAATATATTTTCTTGTCTGTCAAGTTTTATAGAGTTCTTAAATAAGCCCCTAAGTCTGTACAGGTTTTTTGAACAATTATTCAATCAATAAAATTCAGACTTTTGCCTTTCTATTTTCTGATGGATTCTAGACCATTTTTTCTTGTGGATTCAAGGACCCTTGTGGACTCAAGGAACCCTCGTGAATTTGAGGTTATTTTCAGGAGCAAACGTATTTTGTTTCTTGTTTTCTAGAGGTAAATGTGTTCTGCTTCTTGACACTTCCGCATTCCACATCAGTTGGTATCAAAACCTTGACTTATCCTGGTCTGGTGGCTAAGGTATGAGACAATAGCAATTTTGGTAACAGAAAACTTATCAAGTATTATGTGACGTATAGCTAGTACTCACAAATATCTTTGCTAAGATGTCATCGCTGGAGTATGGAAACAATAGGGATAAATGTCACATAAACATAACTCACAAGCAACCTATTGGTAAGCAAATTTCATATAGGTCTTATAAGAGAATTGCAAGTTTTAATAGTTAGTTTTTAAAAGAAGATTTTCTTGATTGGTTACTTGGTCTAGAAGATTTATTTGACTATGAGAATATTTGTTATGAGAGAAAAGTTGGACTTGCTTTGTATAAACTTAGTAAGTATGCCTTATATTGGTGGGAACGAGTACAATTTGATAGAATCCAACAAGATAAAGACAAAATTTGTTCAGCGCCAAGGATGAAAAAGATGCTAGCTATCAAATTTTATCCTTTGAATTGTGAAGAAATCTTGTCATATACAATACAAGATTATTATTGGCCAAGAATTTCACACTTAAATTATTTGAAGAGCCATATACTCCACCATTAAAGGAAGAATTGCATGTTAAAGTAAATATTGTTCTTGAAGATTATGTAAAAGTCAAAGAAAAAAACATAGAGATTTTTGAGGAAATTAATGAAGGCCTTGTTATAGAAGAAGAACCTAAAATCAAGATTGTGGAGGAGATCAGTGAAGACCCTATTATAGAGAAAAATCTTGAAGTCAAGATAGTAGAAACCATTAAAGAAGAAATTATAGAGGAAGTTATCAACAATCTCGATGAAGTCAAGTTAGATGATTGCAACGTTCAAGCTCCTATTATTTTGGTGGGAGACACCGAAACAAAGTTTATTGATTTAATTGGAGTGGAAAGATTTGATGTGATTATTGACTCTTTTTTTTTTTTTTTTATAAGAAATCACACAACATAATATTAATCAAACAACAATATCGTTTACATCATGAAGAATTGCTAATTCTAAGAAATTAGGACAATTCTCCATCCACAAACACTGATTAACTATGCCCATGGCATACTTTGCTAATAAATGAGCTGGGGTATTTGCATTTCGCTTAACATGAGAAAAATCAACATTATTGAACTCCAAGGAAGCTTCGCCAATACCCATAATGACTGCATCAATTAAGATCGTAACTGAGGAAGAAAGATTCAACGCTCTAGATACAATTAACGAATCACTCTCAAGTATGAAATCTGTAATCCCAAGCTGCTTCGCAAACTATAAACCAAATTCAACGGCCTTCGCTTCCGCTTCAAGTGGTCCCAGAGGTGCATGAATTTTTCTGCATGTTGCTGCTACAAAAAGCCCATTCCAGTCCCGTACAATGACTCCAACTCCCACAGAATTCAGCTTTGCAAACACAGCACCATCAACGTTGAACTTGAAAACCGATATTGGTGGTGGACTCCATCTCTGAACAAACTGAACTGACTCCTGCGCACTCGGTAATAATTCATTAGCAGCCCGGAACTCCTCCAAATATTGCACAGCCCATTGAAGAAGCATTCTTCCATCCTTTCGCTTTTCGCCATGACAAACATCATTTCTTTTACCCTACAATGCCCATGCACAAGTCAGCAGCAACTCAATATTTTCTAGTGAAGTCTTTTCGTCCAACATTAAACACCATAGCATCTCCTTGAAAGAACCAAGACGATCCTTCACAATGGGAAAAACCAGTTTCGACGAAGACCATAGTTCTTTAGCGCGGGAACATTTCCAAAAGAAATGGATTGAATTCTCAACCTCCTCATTGCATCCATCGCATGTATCAACCTGCAAAACATTTCTTTTAACAAGGTTAGTTTTCAAAGGTAGGATATCTCTACAAGCCCTCCAAGAGAAGTGCCTTATTTTATGAGGTACGTTGATATGCCATAAACGTTTCCAGAAGCTGCGTTCTTGGCTGCTATCTGAGCTTGAAACCGTGGATAAGGCTAAAGACATTTGAGTTGCAACCCAGTAGGCATTTTTCACCGAAAAAGCTCCATTAGTGCTCCAAGCCCAAATCTATTTATCTTCTGGCAGATTAGAACTTAAAGGAATTGCTTTTATAGCCTCTGCTTCATGCGTCAAGAACAGAGCATCAATGGCAGCAACCTTCCAAGAAGCCTCTTCCTTATTTATCAAATCTCCGACCTTCATATCTCCTGGCATAAACAACTTGGGGGATGAAACCATGAATGTAGAAGGCTTAGGCAGCCATCTATCACCCCAAATCCTGATTTTCTCACCATTTCCAACTCTCCAACGTATACCATATTTAACAAGAGGTTGAGCAAACATAATACTCCGCCAAGTAAATGATGGATTGTTACCCAAAACAGCTTGTGAAAAATCACTTGTAGGGAAGTACTTAGCCTTTAAAACCTTATACGCCAATGTGTCATGACCTTGTTGAAGCCTCCACCCTTGCTTTGCCAATAAAGCCATATTGAACTCCTTAAGCTTTTTAAAACCCATCCTGAACGGTTTTAGACCCCTTAAAACACAACCAGATTGGTTAGCCTAGATTAATTAGCCAAGTTGTTACTTAGTCAAATTATGCAATTCTAGGTTAAAGCAATCAAATAATCATATCAAAGTAATAAAGCAGCGGAATAATAAAAGACACAGTGATATGATCACCCAGGAAACCACACGGTAAAAACCTGAGGAGGATTTGACCTAGCTATCCTCAAGGTAAACTTGAATCCACTATGCAAAAGAATCGAAGTTCATACAGAAGGACTACAAGCTCCCCGTTTGACTTCCTAATGCTACTCACCAGTAGAACTTACTGACACGACCACGTGCAAGCTCTGAATCCACGAACTCCTTCTTTCTTGGATTCTCCAATCAGCTACAAGCACCCCCGCTTGTTATTCTTTAAGCTTCAATGGCAGCAACCAAGTTGATCATCAAGCTATTGATACTATCTCTAACTTGAAAACCCTAAGGTTTGTGTAAAGGAAAGCTCATCTAGATCTCACAAGAGATTTACACAAAACAACAACGTATGAGCAACAATACAACTGAAGAAGCCTTCAAAAACGTGGCTAGGGTTTAGTTTAAATACCTAGGGTAAAAACATAAAACCCTAAACATTTAATGAAGTAGGGCTGAGTCGGAAATTCTGCAAATTAATCAACCTGTGCGATTTTCGATCGATCGAGTCTATTATTCGATCGATCGAGCCAGGCCGAAAGTCCCAAGTACTTCTGCAGCCACTCGATTCCAACTTTACAATAATAAACCAACTTTGAGCAAGCCTAAACGAGACTAAATACATTATTTTGATCATGGTTTGCCAACATTACAAATTAGAGTTCTAAATACATAAAATCCTAAGACCTTAGAACCTAACACATCCCACCACAATTCTTCGGAGCACATAATTTTCCCAACTCATCCAAGCTAACTTCCTCTCTTCATTTCTTTGCCCCCACCAAAAATTACGGATCATACTCGTCAAATCCTCACATAGAGAGTCGGGCAATTTGAACACACTCACAGTGTACGTCGGAATTGCTTGTGCCATAGCTTTTATCAACACTTCTTTTCCCGCCTTAGAAAATAGCTTCTCTTTCCAACCAGCAAGTTTCTTACTTAATTTGTCCTTAATAGAATTGAAAGTATTTTTCTTATTCCTTCTCACCAATGATGGCAAACCAAGATATTTTTCATGGTGCTTAATCACTTGGGCCCCAAACCTAGCTTTGATGATTTCTTGAATTTCCATAGGAGTATTACTACTAAAGAATAAGGATGTTTTAGCACGATTTAATTGCTGCCCCAAAGCACACTCATACACCCTCAACACCCTTTGAAGAGCATCACACTCCTCCAAAGAAGCTCTACAAAAAATCAAACTATCATCGGCAAAGAAAATATGGGATATTTTGGGACCCCTACGACAAATTGCCAACCCCCCCAAACTTCCATTCACCACCTATTTCTTAATAAGAGCAGAAAGTCCTTCCACACATAACAAGAAAAGATATGGGGATAGTGGATCACCTTGCCTAATCCTCCTACTTGGAACAATATGTCCTTTAGGCTTACCATTAATCTTCACGGAATAAGAAACAGTAGTGACACAGTTCATAATCAAAGCACACCATTTATCATTAAAACCCAACTTATGCATAATTTTATCCAACTATATCCACTCAACCCTATCATATGCCTTACTCATATCAAGTTTTAGAGCCAAATCACCCACTCTTCCACTCTTCTTTTGACTAATATGATGCATCATTTCATAAGCCACAAAAACATTATCAGTGATTAACCTACTATGCACAAAGGCACTTTGGGTATCACTAATAATAGAAGGAAGAACCTTTTTCAATCTATTAGTAATGGCTTTTGAAGCAATTTTATAAACCACATTACAAAGACTAATGGGTCTAAAATCAGTCACCAATTTTGACTCTTTACATTTAGGAATAAAGACAATATGTGTATGATTAAAATTCGGTGGAATGATACCTGAATTGAGGAAGGCCAAAACGATTGAAGTAACCACACCACCAATCTTAGACCAAAAATGTTGATAAAACAATAGAGGCGTGCCATCTGGTCCAGGGGATTTTAAAGGGTACATTTGCCTTATGGCATTCTTCACTTCAACTTCTGTCCTTTACAAGTAACTGATTCATCCTAGGGGTGACTTTTTGTTGAACTGCATCTAAAATTTCTTCAAAATCCGTAGGATCACTACTAGTAAAAAGCCTCTCATAATACTGCAACATCAATTCCTCCACATGCTCATCTCCATCCAACCACCTACCATCCACATCCAACAAACCCTCAATTAAATTCTTTTTGTACCTTGCAGAAGCTTTCTCATGGAAAAACCTAGTGTTCCTATCCCCAGATTGCATCCAATTAATTCTTGATCTTTGCCTCCACATATCATCTTCCTTATCCATCCAACAATTCAATTCAATTCTAGTGTTCTTCAAAGATCGAATTATATCTGGTGTTGAAGGCTGAAGCTCTAATCATTCTAGCTTTCTTTGTAGATTCACCACTGTTTTTCCCACATTACCAAATTCACTACCATTCCACACCTCAAGTCTAGCACGACAACTCTCCAAACATCTATTAAGGACATCACCCGACCCACCATACAAGCCCTTATCCCAAGCTTCCTCCACAGTCGTCTCACATCTTGGGTCCTTTAACCACATAGATTCAAATCTGAAAACTCTACCAAACCTCTTTTTTCTTTGTTTTGCAAACAACTGAAGAATGAGAGGAGAATGATCTGAGGCCGAGGAGGAAAGATGAATAAGCTTAGCCATTGGAAATAAATGAAACCACTCCACTGTAGTCAAAGCTCTATCTAACCTTTCCCTTATTTGAGACCCATCCTCTTTTTGATACAACCAAGTAAACAATGGCCCTGTGAACCGAACTTCTTTAAGACCACAACAATTGATAGTGTCAACAAAATATTTCATTTGATGTCTTGTTCTTATACTTCCCCCCTCCTTTTCTGCCATGCTAGTAATTTCATTAAAATCTTCAATTGCCAACCACAGCAAAGAGGATGTCCCATGCAAGTAATTAAGTTTTTGCCATGACTCCCATCTTTTAGAAGTATCAGGTTCACCATAAAATTCAGTAAGATGCCACCAACCAATACCATCTCCCCCATCAATATGTGAATGAGAATAAGTTTGAATATCAAGCCTAATTTCTTTCTTCCAAAATAAAGCTAAACCACCACTACTTCCCCTACTAGGCACAATAAGACCATTCTTATATTTACACCAATCACGGACCTTAAGCATCCAATCCAAACCAAATTTTGTCTCTATTAAAAATACAATATTGGGATCTTGTTTATTGATTACCTTTTGCAAGGCACGAATTGTCCGACAGTTCCCAAGCCTTCGGCAGTTCCAACTCAATAGACTCATGATGCCCGGCGGGGTTGCATAGCAACCTCCGTCGATATAATCTAATCAACACTAGAAAAAGCATGTAAACCTTCACTGTTACTCACCTTATTTTTCTTGTTTGCCAGTTCTGCCTTCTCTGCTTCACGAAAAATTTCTTTTCCATTCCTCTTTGGACCAAGCACTTTAGTAAGAGCCAAATCTGAAGAAGTCCGTGCCTTGTCTTGAAGCCTCTTCCACGTTCCCTTCTTAAGCCCAGCCACTCCAATAATAGCTTTATTATTATCCTTTGAATTGGGCTTTTTAAACATAACATCATCTGATTCACTAGACAGTGGGCCTTGTAAAGAGAGCAACCCGCTTTTATTATTAATTCCACTTCTCTTGGGCATACCTTTGACCGGATTACTACATACTTGCCCATTACCCTTATCAATTTTAAAGCTAACTCCATCATCCTGAAGACACGAAGTGCTACATGGCTCCGCCTGTTTTCCTTTTAAAGCACGTTTGCATGAAGTTACATCTTCATCCATCACTTCAATATCCACCAAACCTGAGTAAATGTCCTTCTTATCCTTTAACTGCTCCACTTGGATAGATTTTGAATTCAAAATAACCGGCTCTGATTGGATAGCTTGATCAAGTTCAGAAATTAACTCCTCAAAATCAGGAGTATGTTTCCCAGCGGTTAATGCAACCGTTCCTACCTTCGCTCCCAAGCCAATCTCGGAACCACCCTTCAACGGTTCACCAATCACAGCACCTCCCTTCGACGGCACACCAAACTCAGCACCTCCCTTCAATGGCACAACACTACATCCACCCTCAACTAAGCAACGATTCTGCCCTAAAACCATTCCAACATTATCAATCACTTAATGAACCTTATCCCTTTCAATCTGCCTAGATGAAACTCCATGCCTCGGACCCTCTTGCACACCAATCTCCCTACTCTCAAAACTTCCACCAGAATTTGCAGTAGCATAATTCTTACGAAAACCTGCTTTCAACCACTCACCGTAAGGAAAACCTTGCTGATGATCAACATGAAAAGAACAAACTCTAGCTTCATGACCTATCCGACCACACTTAAAACAAAGCCCAACTAATCTTTCATATTTGAACCCAATACAGATTTTATCACCTTCAGGACTTGCCACAACACCACCACGACGTAACAGTTTCTCCAAGGGCAATTCAACTCATACTCGTAGAAAACGGGCTTGATCTGATGAAAAAGCTTTCAAATCTACCTCCACAACCGTACCCAAACCATTACCAATATCTCTCCCAACCTCCTCTGACAATAGATCAAAAGGAAGCCCCCATATCTGGACCCACATTAGTATTGAATTAAACTGAACAGAAGAAGCAGTCATACTCCTCTCCCACCTGCATAACACCAATGGATGATCCTTAAAACTCCAAGGACCATTTGCTAATACCCACTTTAACTAACTCTCCATGGAAAATTTAAACTGAAATACCCTATCTCCGACATCAACAATACGAACATCTGAACCCATCTTCCACACAGAACGCAGTAAAGCCTTTGCAGCACGTTGGTTAAAAGACTTGTTTGTGAGAAATCTCTCGAACAGACTGAGAGAACATTCTTCCAATATCCTATCTCTATGCACTGTCCCAACCCTAATAACCTCCCCTTCCTCTTCTGTCAACGTAATATTTTTTAGTTTTTGAACAAATTCTGAATCCATAACTGAACGTAATACTGAAAGAATTCTAGTAAAACCAAACTACTAGCGAAAAAGAAGAAACACACGTGATTATTGACTCTTATTTGGTGAATATTGTTAATTGCATAAAAATCAAGGGACAAGAAGTTCAAGTTGCCCAATTGATGACTTTCAAGTTTGGCAAGAAGACAAGGAAGAAGTATTCAATGTATTTGTTCTCTTAGCATGGAAGATTTCAGATTTCAAAGATGAATTCGATGTCAAGTTTGTTTTTGGTGGAAGGGTATGATGTAGAACATAATCTACAATTTAATTTTTGTAATTATTTAAATTTTGGTATTTTTATGTAATAAATCATTATTTTAAGTTTAGGTGATTTATTTCCTTGTTTTTATGTGCTTTTAATGCTTTTTAAGTCAAATTTGATTCCTGTTATGATTAGGTATCAATTAGGAGTTATTTTAGAATATATTTTCTTGTATGTCAAGTTTTACGAAGCCTTTAAATAGACCCGTAAATCTGTATAGGTTTTTTGAACAACTATTCAATTAATAAAATTCAGACTTTTGTCTTTTTATTTTCTAGTGAATCCCAAATCCTTTCTCTTTGTGGATTCAATGACCTTTGTAGACTCAAAGAACCCTCATGAATTCGAGGTTCTTTTCAAAAGCAAACGTGTTTTGTTTCTTGTTTTCTAGAGGTAGACATGTTCTATTTCTTGACGCTTTCGCATCACGTATCACAACTCTACTCCCCTCCACTCCCTCTCCCTCTCCCCTCAATTCAAACAAAGCCCTTATAGCAAGCCCGCTTCAGGCAATGCTTTTTCTGTAACATAAGCAGCAGCTTGAGGCCATTACTCACCATTAGCATTTGAACAGTATGTTCAAGATAACAGCGTTTATGGTTCGCATTTTCTATGTACCATGAATGAAAAATACCGTTTGAGCTACAAAAACTGAATGAAGGATACCAATCTTCTAGGCGAATACTAGTCGATTAACTTTATCAGCATTAAATAGAGAATCTTCAATGCTTGCTCCTTTAATAAAGTAAAATGTAACGACTAAAGACCTGTTTAGTGGAACTCGTTACAAACTTAGACATAGCCATAACAAGATGCTCACCAACTTATGAAAGCAAAAAATATGAAAAACACAAAATTCGGAGAAAATTTGTACTCTATTCGTTAATTGTCAGAAGCAACACGAGTCTACCAATATATACTGTATCAAAAATAAATTTATGGACAATCCACAAAGAAACAACATAAGCTCAAGAACCAACATAAGCTCTCAATCCACCATTTGAAAATATTTAAAAACAACCTTCCAAAACACCAACGAATTCACCATTTGGAAATATCTTTCAATCACCAGAAGATGGTAATCTGTATGTGCGGGTAATACGGATCTGGTGCAAAACAATGATTTAGTAGCAGTTAGAAACCTAAAATTCATCATGATTCACTTTTCTTTCTTTTTTTTCTTTTTTCTTTTTCTTTTCTTTTTTTTTTTTTTTTTATTTGGGTGGGAGGGGCAGCTGGACACAATTCCACAAGTCAGAAATTACTTCTAAACAAACAAACAAACAATGATTTTCACATTCATGATTCTATCATTTGGATAATTCCTTTTTCACTTCTCTTTTCATAAAATACCAATTGTGTTAACATGAATCATGATTAACATTCGATTTGAGTACAATACCATGACATAGATCTTGCAACTTACCTAAGAAAAGCTTGCAATCGAAGCTAAGGACCTGATAGACGCCTTAAATAACAACCAAACTAGGTAAATTCAAGTCCATACCTAAGGTGTGATGATGATTACTAACGAAATACGATATAAGTCAACAGGATTGATGGCAAAATCGATATCATACCTACCTAATAGGCCAAGTACCAATATTGATCAGATCAATCTATAGTTTGATGGTAAAAAGTGTTTAACGATAATCTTGAGAACAGAAAAGATCCACCAAAATGAATTGGTAAGCCAAAAATTAGAAAGACTGCCACTCACCATCGTGTATAATCATTTAGATTTGTCTGTTAGTATAGACCAGGATCTGGCAAGGTGACAGGCCAAAAAGACATATTAGCATCAATATATTACCTGGGCAAAAGCATAAATTGCTCGCAAGATTCTAGCATAATCAGTTCCAAGCATTTGAATGACAATATCTGCCAGAAATGTTCCCCAAAGCCTGCACAAGATGCCAGTGAAATAAAATTGTCAGAGATGACAATAATTCCTCAAAGGAATCAGAAAGAAAAAACTTCAAGATCAAAAGCAGATGTTGCAGTCAATGCATAATCAATGAAGCCAAAAGAGACTTCATAAAGACTACGTGCTTCAGATTTGACTCCCTGCAGGCTTACAAATGCAGGACATAGTTGAGTCAGATACCAAATAAAAACTAAGCAATTATGAATGAAGCATCATTTTTGGCAAAGATAGTCTTCAACTCTGTAGTTATGAGAATGCACATTTTCTTACTCAATTTAGGACCATTATTTGAATGGACATTTATCAGTGAAACCACTTTCCCTAGCATTCAGCCCCTTAAAAAGTTAATACATACATGCATACATATATATAATAAATTAAATTTATTATAATAATAAAAAAATAATTAAAAAAAAAAAAGGAGAAAGCAAATCTTCAGGTGAGAAGAAATGAAAATTATGAAAGACAACCAGAATCAAAAAATTATATTAAAAAATGCAGAGCAGAAGAGTCAATACATTGGACCAAGTAAAGACATCATGCTTCTAAAACCCAGATATCTTGATGCAGCACCAGCAAAGCCCTGTCACAGTTACAAACTGACAAAGATGAGAAGTTCTGATACCAAAAAATGCAGCACCAGCAAAGCCCTCTCACCCCTCCACTATTATAACACATTTTTTAATATATTCCTTAATACAGTAATATACCTCTCCGTAAGAGTACATAGCACTAACAGCAAATAGAAACATCATAAGGATCAAATCAACTGTTTGCAGCCCAAGGAAGAAAAGAAAAAAGTATACACCTGCTTTGCTGCAAGCAAGGCCGCTCTAGACTCAAGATTAATAGCAACAAATTGTCCACCCTGAAAACCAAGAAAGTATTAACGTCAAGTGAAGCCTTGCTGATGTAACTATTTGTGATGCCCCAATTTAATTGATTGTGTTTTGTGGGTGTGTGATGAGTCCCACATCAGGCATATACAAGGTAGATCTTGACAACTGCTCAAGAGTTATAGGCCTTTATTTTTGCCATGTTTGAAGTACAATGAGCAATGCCTAGGAGAGTCATTGATATACTTTCTGGCAGGCAAAGCTGGTTCGGAAAGCATAAAAGCTCTTTCAAACATTTAATGATGCAGAATTAACTGTTGTGAAGATGAATTATGGCTTATTGAGATTGTTGTTATAGTGGTCCCAAGCTGTTGGCTCAAGTGATATGAATTCTGTTGAGATTTTGACTACCTTTCTTGTCGTTTTTATATTGGAGTGTGTACATTTTAGAAGAATTTTTTGTACTTTCCCAGGGAACATGAAGTACTAAATTGACAGCTTGCATTAAATTTGTATTGGTAGCACTCCACATTCAAATTGGACTAAGACAGCCATTTCATAAATTAGCAGATTTTAGAAAGTTTAAAAACTAATTAAGCTACAAACTACCAAAACTACACATTATATCCCAATATAAGATACATGGAACCACCACTCCCATATCTTGAAATCTTGAATTTCAAAATGCAGTCGACTCCTAAACCTAAAAACACTTAATTTAATAGACACCACCAGCATACAAACTTGAATAGTAGAAAAGATAAGACTAGAGAGAACAATGTAACCAGAAAATTTACCCAAGTGGTCCACACATCAAGTTGGGACCAATGTGGATTTTCTTTTCTTTTCTTTTTTTATTGGTCTTTAATGTAGAGATCACTATCTAGATTTTTTTAGTCTAAATTAGCTAAAATTTATTGAAAATCTAGTAGTCCCCATCAATTTAGTACTCTTGATTTCTGGAATGTAGAAGAGTGATTGACAGCTTAAACAAACAGAGCCCATTCAAATCTAGAAAACATGCTAAAATTAATTTTTGGAACAAAGAACTATAATAAATAAATATTGAAAAAGTATAATACGCACACGAAGTTCCTCACATTGAATTGAATACATTTCAAAAACCTTGTTTTTTCCTTACAAAAAAATAAAATAAAAAAAATGAATACATTTCAGAGAGGTTTTTGAAATCTGTAGGCCTTTGTTGATGAACACTGCATAAGGCAATACATATTGCCCATGTTTAAAGCATGTGAGAGAATATTAAGGACACGTTTGGTAAACTGTAATAAACATTATAATGTAATAGATATTCTTATGGTATAACTATACAATTGTTTGGTATGTTTTTATTACAATAAATAGTTATTTCTTATAAATAGTTATACTTTAAAATGAGGAATAACTATTCTTTATCAAAAGCACTGAATGTCTATTTCTTAACCTTATGTAATAACTTTTTTTTTAAATTTCCTAAAAAGCCATTAATTGCCTCATCTTCAAAAGGAAAGAAAATAAGTTAGATCCTTATATAACTTTTATTTTCTCTTATATAACTTTTATGCAGTTATTAATTTTAAACAAAGCACATATATATTAATTATTAATACATAATAAGCTATCCTTCTCCCACTTTTTTTTTTTTTGAAAAAAAAAAAGTTAAGCTAGATCCTCAAAAAATGTAAATATAATTTTATAAAATAAGAGTATTTTAAAAAATTTGACTTAAAAATGATTTCATTCCACCTTCTTTTCATACTCTACTAAATTGTAGATGCATATTCAGATTCTATTCCTAAACGGTCACCAAACTAATGAATAGTAATACTTATTACATTCCAACTTAATGTATTCCTTGTAATATTTATTCTTATTCCTATGTAATAATCATTACAGTGTACTAAACATGCCCTAAATCATATTTGCAGCAAAAACGGTAACAAACTATTTTTAAAATTTTGAAATATCTTTTAAGAAAATTAATAAAGTTGAAGCCATAATAAAGAGACATATTGCTTCTATAAAAAAAAAAAAAAAAAAAAAATCATAAAAAATTATAAATAAAAAAAAAACACATACACATTGGAATAAGACAAATTCATTATGGCTACTTTGCCAAACTACGTATCTACGATGTCAAACTTATACCTTTTTAATGAATTCCTTTTTCATCTGATAGTTGGCAGCTTCTAAGAACACCTTCCCAGATAATCTCCTTGCTAACTACCACAAAGGGAAAACTACTTCAGATATTCAAACAAAAGACCAAAGAAATAAACTGACATAAATCATTTGCTTACCACTTCATAAATCTTTGCCAAAGTAAACATACCACCACCCTTCACATCAAAAAAGATAGGGAAAAAAAATAGATCAATCTCAAATAGAGAGGACCAAAAGACTTGATTGTAAAATAACTAACTGTACCCTCAACATCATTGACCGAAGCTCTTTCATAGCAGAAAGGGCATGCAGCTTCCATTGACTAAGTCCAAATTCTAGACTGCCCTGATCATTGGATGTCTTAGAGAATTCCCCTAAGCTCAGAAAAGTTCTTGATTCCTCGCTGCAAGAATGTAATGAAAATTTTAAATCACCACAATACAATTTTATTAAGAAGAAGTCAACTTTTTGAAAGATTACTTTTAGTAAATTACATACGTACCCAAAGGGTCTTAAACCCACAACCTCACCCTCCGCCATGTTGAGGCAGGGGAGGTCTCATTTGCAATAGGCTCACTGGAAACTTTTTCTAAGAAATAACTAAGTAATGATCTTTTAAAACTTTCTAATGTTCTGACAGACAGCAATCAACAAAGATCGATTAATGAATTATCAAACTAACAAAAGTGCAACACAAGGGTTAACTGATTACTTTCCTAAACCTTTTTTTTTTTTGGATAAGGAAAGGTTTTATTAAAAAGGAAAAGGAGATGACACATAAAAAGATGTGTACAAACCCTTTTTAAAGAACACAAATCACAAATAATGGGAGTTAAAAAATTCAACAAAAGACACAGAAGGGACACTGCCTAAGGCATCAGTTCTTTCCTAACAGCATTAACTTGCATTTCTTCAGACATCCAATCGTCCATGTAGTGCCATAGGCTAGCACTAGATTTTTCTTTCCTATGCAATTAGTGGTCTATGTTGCAAAATTTCTAAGGAATCTAAGTTTAACTTCTAATCTTAGTTAGAGTGGCGCCACCTGAAAGCTCCCTTTTAGTGATAAGTTTTTACAATATAGTCATACTTCTTAACCAAAACAAAATAATCACTTCAACTCCAATAATTTGATAAACAGATTAGTTAACAGTCTAACATCTATAGTTAATAAATCCATTTATATTGATCTTAGGATATTTCTATCAGTTTATAGATTTGTGATGATCAAAATCACCCCACGAGCACCTTGCACAGTCCACTTGCTCAAGTCCCATCTGTGAAATTTTTCAATCTCTACCTAGTACCTACTTGAGAATAATGAGACTGAGAGATCTAACAGGATAAGCATTCTAAAAGGATTTAGAAAATTCTGGAGAATTAATTACGAAAAGTACCTTGAGTATTCCTGCAATAGATGAAGAAAAATTTCTACCTCAAGATCTTCAGTTGACAATTTGCCTGAGCATCGAATGTTCAACTTTTTTCTCACTTCAAGCAAGACGTTTCTATATGATGGTCTCCATCCCCTATCAACAACATCATATGAAAAGAAATCGAGCCAATACTTAAAATGAAGCCCAAATTACAATGTGCAATAAAATTTTGTTCATGAGAACAGAAATTGAGATTCACCGACCACTTTCCATAAAGAGGACCAGTAAGTTTAGTTGTAATGTGCAACTTAGACCATATCAATAAAAGCAGATATTGAGGCTAGCTAGTTGCAATTTTACAATGTCATTGCAATTACCTTAATGTAGAGCGGGCATCAGACGCAAGAAATAAAAAGCGTGACTCTAGCGCTGCAATAAAATCTTGTCGCTCTTCAAGATCTTCTTCAATCATGGCATGGTCCACATCCGCTCTGCTTGTTATCGATTTTAGCAAAGGGCTGAAGTAGCTGAATATCAACAATATTAAAGACCAAATATATCAACATCATGCCAAAATCAAAAGAAGAAGAAGAAGAAGATTTTCGTTTACCTGGGGCCAAAAAGGATTCTTTCAAGCTCATATAGCTCAGAGTCGGTGGCAAGTTCAAGCACTGACCGAAGCTCAGGGTCAAATGCACCTGCATAGCATACCACATCATTTTAGAAATACAAATACAAATACAAATCCAAGTTAGGAAACAGAGTGAAAAAACAAAAAAAGAGGGCACCTTGCCCTTGCCCTTGCCCTTCTCTTGAAATAGCTGCATAAGCACAACAACCCACAAGCCTTAGACCATTTGTACGCCCAACAACCTGCAAAATCAAGAACCCATTTACCTTGAATATGAGAGTTTACTTCTTTAGACTGCACACCAATTTCTAGCACTAATTTTAGAAATTTACAAATATACGGAAGGAAGAGGAGCAAAAGAAAAATGAAAAGCGTACTACTACCGAGTATGCAGCTAGTTTGGGAATTGTGATTGGTAATGCTGAAGCCAAGGAGAAATGGAGTGGCAGAGCTGCTGCCGCTGTTGCACTAGTCATCCGCCTCCCCGATAAAAATATAGACTAGAGCTGATCTGATCTGTTTGGAATTGATGCCTCACACTCACCCACTTTTTTTTAACTTTAGTTTTCGTTCCCCGAAAAAACAAAACGACCTTTCAAATAAATTTAAGGAGAAATGGGCATTTGTACTTGATTTTAAAACTATATAGTAAAATATTCATATTTTAAAAACAATTTAGTAAAATACTCTTATTTTTAAAATTTAATCTTAACAAAATTGAGTTTTGTGTAAAATTTAATATCATCAAAATCAAGTTATAAGTATATTTTTAAGTGTAACTCAACATTAGTAAGTAATATTGAGTTTCACTTAAATTTTCAAAAAAATTTAAATGATTGAATTTACCTAAAACTTGATTTTTAGAAAATCAAGTTTCAAATCAGGAACACGGTATTTAATAATTTTAAAACAAAAATATTATGCTAGATATTTTTTAAAAATAAGAGTAAAAGCTCATTTATCACAGTAAATTCAAGCTAATTTTTCCCAAACGTTTTAAATATCAATTTAATCCTAACCTTTTTCTTTTTTTTTTGGAAAATCCTAGCTTTTGTTATTGTCTCATAATAAAATTTTTATTAAGTTATGGATAAAAAATATTGTCATGATAAAAAAAAATTATTTTTATACTACTTGAATTTTCACGTGATGGTATTTGGAGTTTAATTAAAAATAAAACTCCAAATAATTTGGAGTTTTTTTTTTTATATTATGGTATTTGGAGTTTAAAAATAATTCCACGTAATGGTATTTGGAGTTTAATTATTTTTTAAACTCCAAATAGTTATTTTTATATTATGGTATTTGGAGTTTTTTTTTTTTTTTTAACTCCAAATAATTAAAAATACTACTTGAATTATTTTTATACTAATTAAACTCAAAATACCATCACAAGGAAGTAATCTTAGAGCATTCACAATAAGGTTGGTATAATTGCTAAAATGCTATTTTAGCAACTAAAACACTTAAATGTAGGCTACAATGAAGTTGTTATAGTTTGAAAAATGGCAACTGAGCTACAGTAAATATTTTATTTCTCTCTCTCTCTCTCTCTCTCTCTCTCTCTCTCTCTCTATATCTCTCTCTCTCTCTCTCTTCTGTTTAATATATATATTCTCTCTCTTTCTTCTCTCTTCAGAGCCGAGCGTTTCTCTCTTTTTTCTTTTTTCTTTTTTATCTTCTCTCATGCCTACCTCTTCTTCCCTTTCTTCTATTATTTTTTTAATTTCTTTTGCTATGGTAGAAAATCTCTCTCTCTCTCTCTCTCTCTCTCTCTCTCTCTCTATTATTTTCTTTTCTCTCTCATTCTCCTCCTTTCTTCTTCTCTCCTCAAACTCAAATATTTTATTCTCTCTTTTGTGGTGGTGATGGATGTTGTGGGTGTTGTTATGATGAGTTTTGTTGGTCGATTGTGGGTGTGATGTTGTTGGGTTTTGTGGCTGGTTGTGGGTGTGGTGGAGATGGATATTGTGTCCAGTTGTGGGTGTGATGGCGGCTATGGCCATGATTGTGGTTTTGTTTGGGTTGCATGTTTTTTTTTTTTTTTTTTTTTTGTGGTGGATTTTGTGGCCGATTGTAAGTGTGGTTGTGATGGGTTTTGTGGGTTTTTTTTTTTACTGGTGGTGGTGGTGGTGGCGGCGGCTGGCAGTGGGTGGGCAGCAAAGAAGAGAGAGAGATGTAGTAGGCATGGAGGGCAGAGAAGAGAAAGTGATGAAGAAGAAGATAGAGAAAGAGGAGAGAATAAGAGTTTATAAATAAATAAAGAATTAATAAAGAAAGTATATTTAAACAAAGTAAAAAATAAAATCTTTGATGTTAGATGAATTGTAAAATGATTTGTTAGAACTTAAAATAAATAAAATAAGTTTTTGACACGTTAAAAGCTAAAAATTTTAAGAACTTGCTGTGAATGCTCTGATTTAAGGTTCTAGGTGAAAATATTAAGATAGTAGTTGATGCAATTACTGAGACAAAATATGTATGACGTTATATTAATAACAGAAGTTGGGAAATTTTCAAACGTATAATGATCTTGTAGTTGATGCTATGGAGTATCTATTTTATGATAATAAAAATAGTATCAGTTATGGGATTAAACGAAAGTAATATTACACAAAGGAGAATTTGTCATCTCACTAAATTTATAAATCTCTTGTTTCTTTTTTCAGTCAGGTATAGATAGAGAGGGGAGTGAGGTAGGAATCAAACCAAATACATGAGTACCACAAAGTACCATTTGCCAATCACTTCCAACTCTAGAACTAGAAGATAACAGCATATGCAAGACTATTAACCAGTCAAATCTGCCTATATTGGGAGCACTTGCACGCCCAGTGAGATATTATTAGAATAAACAGGGGTAGAAGATATTAAAAGAATGTATTGCAAAGTCTTGATTTGAGTAATGATACAAACTTTTTTGCCGTATTGTCAAAAGCACACTTGTTATCCAACATGCTGCTTCTGAAGCAAGAAATCTAACGAACCTTGCTTCTGCTTTTAATACATGAGGCGCTACAAAATTACCTTTGGAACTTAATTTCTCTCCATTGCCTATATAAAAGAGGAAAAAACATGGCAAACGACTCTTGACGAGGATCAACCATCTACTCACACTTGATGGACCGATAAATGTGACGCACAAATAGTAAAGCTGCACGGAAACCTACAGTTCCAAGCATGAGGAAGAAACCATAGCAGATGCAAGCCATGTAACCAAAGAAAAATGAGGTTTGCATAAACCCAGACATATCTGAGCGTGCATAGTAGTAGTACAGGCAATAGGCATAGATAAAGATGCCAGTTGATCCACCACATAGAAAAGATCTGTAACAAATTCAAGCATAGAGATCATCAATCTTGGATTCAATATATTATTCTCCATTCTAGACATTCAGAATCCATACAGTTTGACATAGGGAAAAGCAAATGAAAGACATTAATGCAGGCTAACAACTCTACTTCACTGCAAATCAGGACAAAGAAAGATAATAAGCCAACTGTCATAAAATCTATCTCAAAAATCAAGTCAACACTTAAAAAGTGATGGTATATAATTTTTTTTTTTAATGGAATAACATGATAGTATATATAACCTAACCTAAGAATTGATGCAAAGTATGGTAAAAATGATAAATATAGATTAATAAACAATCAATCGATGCATGAGATAAAGAACGAAAGTTTGTTTGATGGTTGCAATTATTAAGTGAGGTAAATATGGGGAATAAATAATTGTAAAGAAATGAATAAAAATTACGCAAGCATTCTTGTTCACATAAACTTTACAATTAACTAATAGCCACACAAACCAATCCATAATAAAAGAGACTGCAAATGTCATGCCTAAGCTACACATATTTATACCTCAAACCAACATGTTCTCAGTAATTTTTTTATACCACGCAAATCCACAGAGAAACTTATGACCTTTTATCTTTGATTACTTTAAACTTATCAAACACAATGGCTTGAAGAACTACATTGCAGTTTCACATAGTAATTAATTACAAATCATTGACAATCAAAGTTGATACGTTGTCGGTAGTCAACAACTCCTAATGCAAACTTTAATGCAACAACACCTATACTACAATTGTCAATACATTGATCCTATAACAAGTTTTTCACATGTACACAGGAAGAGTTCTAACTTTATATATGGTCAAGAAAGAAGAATACAGTCACCCATTACCACAACCCCCTCCCCTTTCCCAAAATAAAGATACTTCCATAACCAAAGGGAAAGAAAGACAAGAACAAGTCATGGAAAATTTGAAAATATTGATATAAATTCCAGAATGAGAACAGAAGCAAAATCAAATCAATTGAAGAATCAGATGACAAATATTATTTAAGTCAGCAAAACATCAACACAAGTAAATAAAAATGGGTGTTTACCTCCACCACCATTCATGGTCCTCAGCAGCAAGTTGGAAGTATGTCAGTGCCACAGTAATGAAAGCAGTAACTATCAGGAGAATGATGAAGACAATAAACAAGATGCTGTATATGGTATAAATCCTGTGACCCCAAACACTGGCAAATATGTAGTAAAGTTCAATGTAGATAGCACTGAAAGGCAGAAAACCTGCCATTGCCATTTGCGGAATCGTTCCCCGGTACCATGGCAAAGGTGGAATCTCTCTGGGATACTTGGTGGTGCGGACAGGAGCTTGGAATTCAGCCTTGCTATTCTTCCCAGCAATCCCACCCAACACCAGCAAAGGCGATGTTACAAGCGTCCATATAAGAACTATCACCACAATTGTGCCAAATGGGAGAGCAGCAGTGGCATTATAAGCAATTGCTACAGTATTCAGGAAGCAGAACATAAGAAACAGAGGTCCGCAAAAGAGGCATCCCGTCAACATTAGATTCCTAACCTGTTGTCACACCAGAATACTGAATATCAGATTATGAAACAAGTACAACTTTAAAGGATGCGAGTTAAAATTCAAAAAAACACATTAGATTCCTAACCTGTTGTCACACCAGAATACTGAATATCAGATTATGAAACAAGTACAACTTTAAAGGATGTGAGTTAAAATTCAAATTTTTTTGAAGAAATGAATACATAATAGGCATGTACCCAGTTTGTTCCCTCTAGCTGACAGTAAAAGGAGGTCGCAATATAGCCCGCAATTCCTGATGTGAGAGCATATATGACCACCAGTGCAGTAAATAGAGCTCCTCGGTTGTATGGATAAAATACACCAACAAGTGCTAGTATAAAAATGAATACCGTACTGCATGGAATGGAAAAAATAAAATTACTTACATGACAATAACAAGTATGAGGAACCGTCTCAGTCTCAGTGGTAATGAAAAAGCAACTACTTACAGGGTAAATAGTTGGGTACCAGAACCAAGGGCAGCTGCAAATACAGACTTGTACTTGGGATACCTGAATACATCTCCATGGATGTATTTCCATCCAGTCTCTTCCTGGTCTTCAGCTGATTCCTCATCATGGGCATATCTTTATTATTTACAGGAAAAACAAAAATATTAACAATTGAGTCAAGATCCTAATGAAGAGAGAGGCAGATGAGATTATATTCTTACTTAACAAAATCATTTTTAAGGACTCGCATGAGTATGGTGGCAAGAAAGCCGGTTAGAAGAAGCACTGTGACACATGAATTTATAATGGAGAACCAATGGATCTCGAGATGATGAGGAAGCGAAGAAGACTGTGAGTACTTATCCATCCTCTTCTCATAAGGGACGCTCGTTTCTTTCCATCTGACAGTGTATAAAAAATCGACGTCGACGTCGTCTTTATTGTCATCAGTAAGGTCCACAACATTGCGTGCGTCTGTTTGAACATTGATTTCGATGACGCGGTCCTTGTTGTAAAAGATGTTAAACTGAATGTGCTTATAGAGAAAATATTTGTAGTCGCTTGGCTCTTTGCCTTCTTTTTCGACCTTGCCAATAAAACCCCAAAGGGGTAGGTCATCGTAATACATCTGAAAGTAGTAGTCCTTGTTAACGGCATCTCGGAAACGGGCCACCTCTTCCTTTGAGAGTGTTTTCTTGCAAACGAGCTCTGAGTCTTTCTCAACTCGGAAATCAAGTTTGTAGGGAGCACTCACTAAACGATCGCCATTTAGCACTTCACCAAGAGCTTCCTTTTTGTCTTTCACATTTTCTGGAGAGCAGAATGGGAGATCAAAATACCGGTATGTTTCACTGCCACACACAGATACACAGAGAGTAATATCATCATTAGCTTACTTACACCACAAACAACCAACAGAGACCATTCATTCCCTAAATCATCATGTCGTCGAAGATTGGAAGTTTCATCATACATTTCATTTGATTTGATGATGTTGTGGTTTTCCTTTCTTTTGACCTTTTTTATAACTAGAAATAGAAATGGGAAACGGTGTTTTCTTTGACATTATTATTATCTGAAAGAAAGAGGATATCTAATCTCTTCAATTCTACTAGATCCAGCTCTAAAATTGACAAATCCATTAAATCTAAATCTAACAACAACAGCAGTAGCAGAGAGGCAAAACATAATAGTAAAAAGTTGGAAAACCAAAATGATAAAAACACAGAAAGTGAGGTGAGGAGAGGTCAGATCCAGCTCGAAAGAAGAAGAAGAAGAAGAAATGGAAATGGAAATGGAAATGGAAATACCTGGGATTGTGAAAGGGGCCGACCTTGTTGGCATAGAGAGGCACTGCTTCTCCTTCCTTGTAACGGTGATCGGATGCACTCGACCTCACCTGATCCGCACCAAACAGCACCATTAACAACACTACCACCGCCACACTCTTCTCCATATCTCTCTTTCTCTCTAAACCCTTTCAGAAAGAGAGACAGATCTCGTTTGTTTTGGTTTTGGTTTTGTTTTTGAGATCCAATCGGCAACAGGTTTTTTTTAATTAATAATAAAACGAGATCTAGAGAGAGAGAGAGAGAGAAAGGCGTTGATGACAAGTCTCTAGTCTCTCAAATCTCAATTGTCGGCTTTATGGGGAAATTTTTATTATTTTTTTATTATTAATGAAAACACACACAAAGTCGCAAAACTGACACTGAAAGAGATGGAGCGCCACACAGAGACGTGCGTGCCTCACCTAAACGGGGCCGTTTCCTGACTTTTTTTGAATTTGTTTGTGAATTCACTTGTGAGAGTAGCTGTAGCACCCCACCCACCGACGCGACGGTGCGTTTTGCTGTTTTTGTTTGTATTTGTATTTTGTATTTGTATTTGAGGTGGTGGATGCACGTGATTGGCGTTTTGCTTATAAAGGAAGCTTTTGATGAGATTAGGGGAATGTGAGATCTCTCAATTGGTAGCTCGCCAGTCAACGCCTTGGAATGATGACTACGCACTACCTTCCTCCCCCCCTCTCCCGGATCTCCCCTTTTTCCCTGATATCTTTTCATCCGCGGATCCTAGCCCACTGTTTTTCAAAAGCCCATAATTATCAACCTTCGTTTCATTCAGCCCAAATTACTTTTATATTTATATATATTTATATTTATGTTAAGAAAATGCTAATAAGAGAAGAATCAAACATAAAATATTCATTTCTTTTTCCCTTTAATAATTTTATAGTTACAGTAAGGGTGGGGAATTTGAATTAGATATGTCCCTATTGAAAACACCATAAAGTGTTGAGTAAAACTTGCTTTTTAGATAACCAAATCGAAAAAACCAAGGGAAACTAAAAGGAAAGATAATTAGATATATAGTTAGATGTCAATGAAATATATTTGGAAATTTTTTTTATAAAATAAATATAACTATATATATATATATATCCATCAAGTTAAGTATTACAATAGCATTTGTAATTTTTTATGGTATTACATTACACATATTTAGCACATTTTAAAACATGGCTTTTAGGTTACTCTTAAAAAAAGTAAAAAGTGCCTTTTGGGTCACCTAATAAAATAAATAAATAAAAATTTTAAAAAAAAAAACCAAAGGAAAAGTAAAGGTAAAAAATTGATGGAGCTTATAATGGGTAATTATTAAAATAGTAGAATTTATAATGTGCATTTAAGTTGTTTTTATTATTTTTTAGTGACACATGGCGAGAAGATTGACATGTATCAATAGCTATCTACCATGTGGCATTTGAGAAGTGACATATACCAATAGTTGTCTACCACATGGCCCTTGAGACGAATTATTGTTTTGTGCATCGTGAATGAGACACGTGTCGCCATTTTATGTATCCACTAGTTTAAGTGATCCAAATTTTATAATATATTGAGTAATGCTACGGATACAAACTATTTTAGAATATTTTTACAAACTGTTGATGTAGCAAATTCTTATTAATTCTAATTTGGACCCATCACTAACATTACATTTTATTTACCAATAACTATTTGAAAAATGCTAAAGCCACATCAGCTGTTTGTTAAAATATTGTAAAATAGTTTGTATCTGTAGCATTACTCTAATATATTATATACAATGAATTTTCTTCGAGATTTGGCTATATATATATATATAATACTCCATTAACTTCCTATTAAAAAAAAAATACTCTTTTAACTTTTTACCCCCTTTTTTTAGAATCAAACCTTTTACCTATTTTTGGTTAAACTTCCATACACTTTTTTTTTTTAGAAACAAACTAACTAGTACACACACATTTAATTATACTCTCTTATCAAACTCAAACACATTACTTAACCCAAAGTACCACTGCAAAAGGGGAAATTATTAAGTACTCCTGGAATACCATAAATGCATATTCCTCCCTTCTCACATAATTGTGGATTCCACTAATTAAATTCATGGTAGAACCCATAATTCATGTGAGAGGGGAGAGTACGTATTTATGATACTCCGAAAGTACTCAATAATTTTCTCTGCAAAAGGTTCTAACTCTTGTAGTAGTAGAGTGTACACTTTTTTAGTAAGTTTTTAAATCAGTTCTAAAAGGTAGGGCCTATAAATGTGCAAAACAATTTTTTTGTACAAAGTTTCATAAATTACTTCCATATTTGTGCCACATCTAAAGAATTAAGTCATATTTTTTTAGGGAAAAAAGAAGTTAGTCTATACTTCAAAACAATGTCATTTTGAATTTTATACCAATTATTTATAATATTATTTTATCGCAACACATTATAAATTTATAATAACACTTTAAAAAGTTATTTTTTTTTAAATTAAAAAAATTATATGATGTGAAAAACAATTTGTATTGTTGGCGCACAAGTAGTTATAACAATAATAATATAAAATCAAATAAACATTAAAAAAAAAAAAAAAAACCAATTAGCATTGTTGGTTTTTCGCAGTTGTTCATGGACCTACATGATTTTTCCATCTTGAAACACTCCAAAAGATCATGAAAGTGTGCATAATTCTCTATAACATGATTGTTGAAGATGAGCGGGATGATAATAAAGTGGTAGACTTGGATTATGAACAAATTGATGGAGTGGATAATCCTCCTATGCCATGAAAAAATGATGGATTTATGGCATACATTGAGAGTTATGGACGCATTAGAGACTGAGAAATTCATTCTCAACTCCAGTTGGGCCTCATTGAACATTTATGGCAATTGCAAGGCGAGTCGTAGGAACTTCCTTTTTTATATGTTGAGAAGCATGAGTCATAGGAACTTGTGCGAGTGTGTGAGTTTTATTGTAATTTGGTTGGAGTTATGTATGTAAGTAATCTATGGACTACATTGTTCTAACTATAATATGTGTTCTATTTTATATGGCTTCTTATAAAGTTCCTCCATTTCATAGTTTACATTGTTCCAAGATTGCTTCCAGACAATTGAGATTATTTTTTTTCTACAAAGATAAATTTGTATATATATAATTTAGTTTAAAAATAATAATAATAATGTTGTTATACTAGACAATAATAGGCTATCATGACGTTTGAGAAATTTTTTTTAGTCAAAAGATAAATTTGTATATATATAATTTGGGGTTAAAACAAAATATTATTATTACACTAGATGATTATTTGCTATCATGATGATTGAGAAATTGTTTTAGTAAGAAAAAAATGTATAAGTATAATTTGGGGTTAAAAAAATTACTTGGTTACACTAGATGATTATTTGCTATTATGTGGCGGCAGTGGTGGTGGCAGTGGAAGAGTCGGTGACGGCGTGGCGGTGGAAGAATTGGTAGTGGCGGCGGCGGAGCGGTGGAAGAGTCGGTGGCGATAGCGGTGGTGGTAGTGGTGGCGATAGCGACAACGGTTGTGGTGGTTGTGATTGTTGTTTATTATAATAGATATATTATTTTATTGTAGTGGATGTATATTATTTTATTGTAATGTTTATATTATTTTATTGTGTTAAAAACTAAAATAGATCCACCGCTGCTGAATGTTTTGTAAAGTGATAGGTAAAATAGACAAAATAATTTTTTATAGTACCAAATAGCTTAAATTTTTAACTCTACTACTGCTAATGCTCTATTGAATGCTAGACAAGGACGGAGCCATATTGTTTGTGGTTATCAATGCTTCTTCAATCTACAAAAAGAACTGCAGAAGGCCCAGCCAGCATTGCCATTCTAGGCATTCCAGAACTTCTAAGTGAAGAAGCAATCTGGAAAACATGTAAAAAAGAAAATGACAATAATTTTAAGAAGCATGTTCGAGGCCAACTAAAATGCCCACTACTAGAACTCAAGTTTTAACTTTTAAGGCATTACTTAACATGATTATCAAACCAGCAAATGAAAGACGCAAATGCGAGGTTTCACAGATCCATTTGGAACCATTTTTGTTATATTATTAACTTCATTCTTTTGTTTAACGTGTGCGCAATGAAAGTCCTGATTAGATTGTTGTGTTTCTTGTTCTGAATAGCATTTCCTGCTATAGTTTGTGTCACAAAGGGTGTCCCTGTTCTTGTACCTTTGAATCTACAAGCACCAGTAGAGGACCAAGAAATTACCCAACTCATACATCTGTAACACTTACAATGGGTAATGTGTTTGGTAGGTAAGAAAGTGCAACTGTGCAAGAAAACAAAAGAAAATAAAAGAAATTGAGATTTTTTTAATACATTTTCTTTAACTTTTTTCTTTCCATTAATTTTCAAGTTTTTTTTTTTTTTAATTTAAATCTAATGCCTTTTTTTTTTTTTTCATTAAAATGCTTGGGTGGTTTTTTTTTAATGTTTAATTATTTGATTTTATATTATTATTATAACCACATCTGCACAAACTGACAGGAAAAAAAAAAGAAAAAAAAAAAAAAAGAAAAAAAAAAAGAAAAAAGAAAAAAAAAAGAGAAGGGTTAAAGTGGATAAACTTATGACAACGGGAGTAAGAGTTAAGATGACTGGTTGCTGGTGTTGGCTCAAGACCCCGACAATAAGTGTATAAAGTGTCGAGTGTAATGAGATCCCGACACTTTCGCTCACCCAACGGGATCTCTGTTACTCGACGGATAAAAGCTTCTTACTTGTTTGTAATATGCGGACGAACACTAGATGAAAACAGATAAAATAGACGATGCCAGAAACTTAAAGCAGATTAATTAAGGAAAGAAACAGACGGGATTAGCCTGAATCCTTGACAAACGCCCATATGTTGTCAAAACCATGGGGCATCATCTCCCACTCTTCTTGACGACATACCCAGTTCATTCGTTTAATAAAGAAATACCTGCCCTTCTAATTCCTATTGGAATCAGGCATATCAGATACCAGCTTCAACCCTTCTTCCTTGCAGTAAAATGGTATATCTCCTGGGACAAGGCGATATGTTGGGGTCGATAGCACCAAAAGAACTTGTCAATAGTTAGCTAACAGTTCCTGCCATTTAGACAACCCCACAAAATCTCAGCCCCAATGAATATTCTCCAAGCGTTGGGGGCAATTTCGCTGATGGACAAACCCAAAAAGTTGGCCAAATGGCGGTGGAGTGTTATTAATGGCAGCCTCAACCCTACTGTGAACATGGCATCATACATGCTGACATTCGTGGTTCTCCCTGAATAGCATTTCTTAAACTTCCTAGGGAGATGGATTGGGATATCGTTCGGGATTTGGTAACGGTCACGTAAAGTATTGAATACCTTGTCCGACATCATCGACAGAAAGCCATTAACAGTCCATATCTTGAGGAGGATGAAAGGATGGTCATCTCCGAGGTTTCCCAAGGTACTCTTTAAGGCCTCCTCATTACCGTCATTTTTGTCTCCATCACTCTCTATCTCCTCTTCCCCTCCTTCATCCTCGCCTTCATCCTCACTTATTTCTCTTCCCTCATCTTCTCCTCTACAACTTTTCACTTCCTCGTCAGGAGATTGGGTTGATGTTTCCCTCTCTAATGACTGACAACTAGGAGAAGCCCTCATCGGGCTCATGTCTTGAACAGAAGACCTCATTGTAGCCCGCTCCCTCATGGACTGACGACTGTTTACTCATCGCCTCTCTCGACATCTGACTACCTACAAGTGATAGAGTCATTCTAAGAACCTAAGTTGATGGCCTCACTATGGAATTGATTAACTAGGAAAATGAAAATAAAGGGTAAAGGGAAAAGAGAACTTACAAGTAAACGGTTCCTTGAGAAAGGATGGTCTCAAAAAGATGATGGTAGTAAAGGTGACGAGATCAATAGGCTGACAGAAGCAGGGTGTTCGGAAGGTGACAGGCTCTTTCTCTCAAGATTAGTAAAAACTAAAGTGTAAGAAATGAGGGGAGAATTGAGATATATATATATATATATATATAGAAAATGCACGGAAGACGAAGCGACGTCCTCGACCAGAAGCGGGGCCAATTAGCTCACGCCACGTGTTCATGCATTTAATAAAGGCTGCTTGAGGTATCACCTATAAATACCCTCACCTTTCTCCCAAACAAATAATAATAATAACTCCATAACCCGTCAGCTAAAGTTGACGAGACTATGAAGTAGGGGGCAGCTGATAAGGGTAATTTCGTAATTCACCTGTGATAAGGTAAAAGAAGATGGTCCCACCTGTTAGCTTTTGCTCATGAGGGATGACGATGGCATAAGGTCTACCGTTCCACCTCGAAGTTGACGACAACACTTTGGACGACAAAACGAGAAGCTGATGGGAAGAAGGTGAAAGGGATATGTGAACCTTTGACGGGTCTGACGTGGCCTGCCTTGGTCTCCACGCATGCGTGTATAAGGAACCATCTTGTGTACCACGCTCAACCCTAATCGAGAGAGTCCTATAAGGAAAGAGTTTTGCAAAATAGGCAACTAAAAGAGGACCTCTCCTACAAGGAAACATCTTCTTAACCAAGGTACAAATGTCAACCCTATGCTACTATAAAAACCCCAAGACCCTCACAAACTAAGGTACACATAATTTACCCCAGCTCTGGTACTCTAGAGTTGTGAAAAAGTTCTCTGACTTAACCTTTGGAGGGTCTTTGGTTGGTACCACACTGGTACTCTCCTAGGGTTTCTCTTTGTTGTTGTTTCACAGGTCTTGTTTCGAGCACGTGAGTATTGAGCAGCTTACTGACGATTTTCGGCATCATCAATAAATAAACTTAATCAACCTCTTTCTCAAAAAAAAAAAAAAAAAACTTAATCAACCTAATTTATAAATAATAAAAATTGACACACTTGACAATTTCTTTAAATAAAATTTCTTTAGATCTATTGTTTTATTATTATATATGTGTGTGTCGTATGGTTTCGTTTCATTTTGGCTTTTCTACTCGCTTCTTGTTTCTGGGTTTTTGGTTTTTGATTTTTAGTTAATACTATATGCGTGCTTGTTTGAATTTTTCAATCTAAAAATAGATTGGTGATCAGTGGGGTTAGAGTACAATTGATTTAGGCAAATGGGTTTTTTTTTTTTTTTTTTTGTTTGAAGCATTTATAATAGAAACATTTGCTTCCATTTATTCTTTGATTTTGTATGGTTTGTTAGCAATTGGATGTGTGTTACATAATTGGTTTTGCATTGTTCTGGGCATGGTTGTTAAACTAGATGATTGCTTGATTTTGGGTTTGCAATAAGATATAAAGCTAGTGGCTTTTGTAACAATTCTGAGATTTTGGGTTTTGCTATATGATGTATATGATTGGCCACAAGAGTAGGTTATAATTGATTTGTTCTTAATGGCATAAACTTCTATCAACTGTGGTTTTACGTTCATTTCTTGGTAAATATATGTAAGGTAAAAGATTCATTGGTTATAAAACATCATTGTTGGCAGGACACAATCTATTGCCAAATAAAATTTAAGAACAAACCAGGTTGCATATATTTAGGGAATGATTCATTCTTGATTCTAATATATTTTATCTTTGTGTGTGTGTGTGCGCTTCTTTTTTGCATATTTGCTTTATGTGCCAGGCCCTTGTTTTAGTCATTGATATTGTTATTAAAATATGTAGCGGCAGCAATGGTGGGAGTGAGTATTATCAGAAAAGAATAATAATAATTAAATTTAATGGGAATGTCTGCCACACTTCACACTCTATTCAGAATTATCCACACTAATCTTCCTAAATTTGTGTCTTGGTTGCTGCCTTCATTAGGATATGTGTGTTTTAAATTATACCAACTAATAACTACTCATCATGTAGTTAATCATTTTTTGTTTTTAAAAAAGTAAAAATCTACAACCACTCACCTTTCATCACTTATTTGGTTGCTGCCTTTGCTTTTTGGTTGTGTGGTTGGCTTTAGCTATCTTGTTTTAGTTTTGTGTGGCTAAAGAAAAGTTAAAAGAGCCCATTATCTTGGTTTTGTTATGTAAATGGATAAACAAAAAATTCAAGCAGCAGTTCTTGCCACAATTGCTTCTGTCCTTGCTATGGGAGTTATAATATTAGAAGATATTAGGTCCAGGAGATTTATAATTAGGCAACCTCGTGCGAAGCGGGATTATGAAAGAGAAGGTTTTATAAGTGATATTCTTCATCGAGGTGACGCATGTTGCAGGTACGTGAGACTATCTACATGCTTGTTACAGAGCAGGTGTTGATGTTTTTGCATACTATTGGCCATAATGTTAGGTTTCGAGTCGTTGCTGCCAGGTTCCATAGATCAATTGAGACAACTTATTGATATTTTAAAATTGTCCTTAAAGCTGTTTCGCAGTTATATAGGCATGTTGTTAGATTACTTGACAACTTTACAACCCCAGAGATAAGGAATAATAGAAGGTTCTATCCTTATTTTAAGGTAAACTTTTCAAATTTTGTTTGTTGTTTTTTTATTTGTTAGGTGATTTTTGAAACGAACATTACTTAATATTGGTCATCATTAGGATTGTGTGGGAGCAATTGATGGAACTCATGTCCATGCATCTGTTCCAATCAAAATCCAAGGAAGGTTTCTTGGTCGAGAGGGGGGGACAACACAAAATGTGTTAGCTGCAATTTCATTTGATTTAAGATTCACCTATATGTTAGCTGGTTGGGAAGGCAGTGCTTATGATTCTCGTATTTTAAATGATTCACTTAGTAAACCAAGGGGACTTAAAATACCATAAGATATTATATAGAGAACTAGCCTTTATGTTTGGTTTTATGCTGGAATTTTTTATAAAAAAAATTGATTCATAATTTGTAGGTAAATATTATCTTGGTGATGCTGGTCATGGAAATAGACTTGGAATCTTGTCTCCTTATCGAAGTGTTTGATATCATTTGAAAGAGTAGTGATCATCCACTTGAAAATACAAAAGAATTATTCAACCTTCGTCATTCTTTGTTGCGAACTACCATAGAGCGAGGGTTTGGAGTTATAAAAAAAATGTTTTCATGTCTTGGATGCAGAACCATTTTGGTCTTTTAATACACAAGTGGATGTAGTTTTAGCATGTGGTGTTATTCATAATCACACCATGGGGGTTGATCCTAATGACCCGATTATGCAAGCTGGAACATGTGAGACAGAGTCTAGTGATCGAGTCCAACCTAGCCGACATGAAGCTATAGTGGAAAGTAGAGAATGGAATAATAAGAGGGATGAGATATGTCAAGCAATGTGGGCTAACTACATAATTTGGAGACATGCATAAATTTATTTAGTCTAAGCTGTTTGTAGTTATTTGTTGATGATGTATTAAGCTTTCTATGATTATGTGCTGTCAACTTTATTTGGCTTTGTATTTGGTTGCTAACAGAGCATAAGTGGATATCTTGTACACTTTATAAAATGTAATAATTGAATATTTTTGTGGGAAAATAGTTAAAATTGTTATTTGGTTCCTCAAGTTCAAGTCAACTTGGCTTTGCATTGTTTTTGGATGATGAATTTTTTGTTCCATAGTTTCAAGTTTTATTTTTGTAATAATGTTTTATATTGTTATTATAATGGTTGTGATTCATTAGATTGTCCTTTTGGCTATAGCAATGTCCAAGAACAAGGGGAAAGAACCAGGATCTCAACTTAGGTGGACACAACCAATGTGTGACATGCTGTTTAAAATGTTGGTTGTTGAGGCTGAACAAGGCAACAAGCCCTCAAACAAATATAGGCCTCAATCCCTTGACAAAGTGGCAAAAGAAATTGGTGTGAAGTTTAATGTAGAGTGTCATGCATCACATGTGCATAACCGTCTTCGTACGGTTAGAAGTGGAAACTCATTCAGGATATTCGAAAAAAAAAGTGGATTTGGTTGGGATGATAATTTGAAAATAATCACATGTGATAATCAAACTTATGGTGTTGAAGTGCTGGTATGAAATTTATATAAATGAGCTTCACTTTTTTTTTTTTTTTTTTTGAGGATCAATAATGATTTATACATTTATTATTAAATCATCCAATTTATTGACATTGTCATATTTCTTTGAACAGGCTCATCCCACTCATGCACCATATTTAAATAAAAAAATTGAATAGTATGATGAGATGGCTATTGTTGTTGGTAAGGACATGGCAACTAGTGGCTTTTCAAAGCAATGGAGTGAACATTCTCCATTGATTAAAAATGAGACCCCACAGAATGACATCCGAAATCCAGAATTTGTAGGTAACTCTGATACATTGCCAAAAGATGCCCATGAAGCTTCCAATGGAACTTCATCTAAGGGCCGCCATAGAAAGAGAACTTATGCAGCTATGAATGAAGATAGTCCTTTTAGTGAGATGATTGAACAACTCAAACAAGTTGTCGTAGCTGTTACAGCTCTAAGTCATGGCCCAATTAATACAAATGAGCTTCATAAAATAGTGATGAATGTTGAAGGATTTGAAGAAGACATGCTTGATGAAGCTTTTGATCATTGGTTAATGATGAAAAGGTAGGAAGAGCCTTTATGGCTAAAAATGATAGGATGAGAAAGCTTTGGTTGGAGAAATTTTTCAACAAAACCTTCTAACTTGAAGTTGCTGGATACGTTGTGTGAAACATGTTAGTGGTACCATGGTATTCTTTAGGTTATTAATAATTATGGAACAATTTCAAATTTTGGAAGATTATGTGTTAATGTTAGCTACATTGTCATAGTCTTTGGGTTTTGTTGTTGTAAGTGTGCTTATGGATGGTTATGCAACACTGATTGACATGTTTTGGAGTTAGTATTGAATAATGTTATATTTTGGATTCATTATGATTATGATAATGTTATATTTTGTTCAGATATATTTTTGCAGGTTTTGCTGTATTGGTTTCTAAACTATTCTGCAGGTTCTTTCATTTTGTTAATTCACGATATGCAGTTGGTTCTTTCTCCGTTGGCAAGGGCCAGAAAGAGAGAAAGCATGGTCGGCGACGTCTCAAATGCTTTATAGAATTTTTAGCTTCAATTTAGTACTGTGGACATGTTCTAGGACCCATGTGGACATTTTACTACTAGAAGAAGGCAAAATGATGTTTTGCTCTGCTGAACTCCTTGTGTAGCTGCACTAGTCATGATTATTACAAGAAGTGAACTCACTAGATATCTGCATGGGGCCAGAAGCGTTGGGTGCCAGCTGTGGTCTTCAATCTTTGTTGTTATATATTGATTCATCTAGCACATTCTTTGACATGTTCATATATTGATATTTTGATATATTGAATCTTTGTTGTTATCAATGATTCTTTGACAGTACAATTTTAAGTTTTTACCTTTTTTTTTTTCTTTTTTTTTTTTTTTTGTATAACAAACACACCTAATTTATATCAAATCTTACAATTTGCTAATGGTATACTCTCAGTAGTGAAAAAAAATTTTGGGTTCATATTAAAAAAGTGTGCAAAAGTGTCTACTACTCATAGTCATCTATTTTAGCATATTAGGAAACTGATGGTTATCTATTGGTCCTTGTTTGAGAAAACTTATTTTTACTAGTTTATTTATTTGACTTAAAAATAAGTTGAATAAGAATGAAATTATATTAATTTTAAAGAAGAATTGTACATAGATAAAATAAATTTAAAAAGCTAAAGAAAAAAAAATTAAAATGTCTATAAACATAAAAAATTTGACAAAACTTTTTACACCTACTGATGTGATAGATTATTAATGGTAAGTAAAAAAGAGATATAATATTTCTATTATATTTTCATAACAAATTATAGGTGACAAGTTGTTATTAATTCTATTTTGGGTCAACTATTGAATTTACTATTTTGCCAATCAATAACACTAAAAAGTAATCAACTCTTGAATTTACTATAGAATTAGTTTTAAAGGTTAGTTGTTATTGGTTTAAATTTGAAACTAACACTAAGATTACTTTTTTGCCCTAACAACAACAACCAGTAACAACTTGCCACATAGAATTTGTTGTAAAAATGTTGTAAAAATGTTGTAGACGTAGCATCTCTCCAATAGAGAAATGTAGGTATAATACTTCTCTAAAAAGAATCATGTTAACCTTAGGACATTTATTAATTGATAATTAAAAAAAAAATTAATACTACTTTTATTAAGAAATATAAGAAGTGTAAAAAAAATTAATTAATATTTTTATCCATAAAAGTTTGTAAAAAAAGGCAATCAGACACTGAAGCGTGTAAGAAACGCGCTAGAATTGACAGTGAAATAATCAAATTGTGTGTCCCCATATGCTTCAATGCTTAATAGTTAATAGTAATACGCATAGCATATGATTCACATATCACATATGTCACTATCTGATTTTCCTATTAATGTCATAATATTAAACGCCTACGTTACACGTCCCATAAATGCAGATCCAACGGTCCAGAACTGACTTTAAGATTATAATAGATAGGCTAAGAAGAGAAGACGACAGACGCGAATCAAAAAGATTTTAATAATCTAAAGAGTGGAGCCCACTGGGAAAAAAGTTCAGGCACGGCACCTGACCCGACATGTTGAGTTTGAAAGTCAAACTACTTTCTCGTTATTGGAAGTTATTCATTCGTATCGCCATGCCCTTTTTTATTTAAGTTTATCTAATACCACATGTTCCAAAATTCTTAGAAGTGTTTTATATATAAACTCCCTCAAGTTTTCATTATATCATTGCCCACCCCTCTTATCTTTGATGATCAATAAAAGTGCAAACATTATCTAACTTTTTTTTTTTTTGGGGTCTTTTAAGTTTTAACTTTGAGTAATGCTAGTGTTACATAAAATAACATAACTTGTGTCATAATTCATCTATGACGTGTGATGGTTGATTAATATGAAAACATACTTCTACGCTCACAACTCATTACATAGCTCACAACTCACTACATAGGCGAGTTGTACTATTTTTTGTGGCATCATCATTACTCTTTAACTTTTATTTGTTTTTGATGTAGATTTTTTGGCCTCTTTGTTGAAGGGGTTGTTGTTAAGGGATTCAGAATTTTGGATTACCTGCAATAGTTTTATGTTGTAATTACCATGAAATTGTGAGATGTAAAAGTTTTAAAATAAAAAAGTTGAAAGGTTAAAAAATTTCTAATCTTTGAATTGAGATTAAAAGTGAAAATTTTAACTTTCATCTCGCTCATTGATTCACTATTGCATGGTTCTAGATCCACCGTTACAAGTCTTCAAATGATGTAATTTTAGCATATTTATTTTAATTTTCAAAACAACTTTTTTAGGACACCTAACGACACGATGTGATGTAATTAGACAAAAATACTATATTAAGTAAAAGTTATAAAACGAAAATTAATTAATTAAAAATTGCAAATTAAACTGAATTTCATACAAATTAGATGATGTAATATGTAATTAAATATATATATATATATATATATATATATATATATATTTCCAGATTGCATGAAAGAAATTGCAATTCGTCACATCATTAATTAAGAATACCATACCATCATTAGTCACCAATGGATCTATATGTGTGTGTATATATATATATATATATATTTTTTTTTTTTCGTATATGTGTGTGAATTAATCATTGCCAATACGCATGCAACATTAACATGGAAGTGATTTTGTAATTGCTTACGTATAGAAGTTTGAGCATGTCTTGAGCACGATACTTAGTATTGAATTTTAAAATAGGCACTTTAGTTAAATTTGTATTACACTTTTTTTTAGGTCTTGATGACTTTGAATTATGGTATTTACTATTTTTTTTTTCTCTGAATATGGTATTTACTATTTATATGCCAAAAACAAAAATCTGTGATATTTTCAACTTTTTCAAAGCCAATTTGCAATATTTTACTTCAAAATTGTTGATGATGGCCTTAAATAAACTTAGACTTGTTATGTTTGTCAACTAAAAATGAATTGGACGGTTGGACCACATAATGTGAAGATTGAAACAATCGAGGCAATTTCATAGTGCAATTGAATGATGGTTTACACATGCTGGTGTGTCCAGTTTCAGACAGATAAATTGAATGTAGAATGTAATTTGGGAAATGAGCTGTTCTTTAAGGATCTAAGCTTTTCTTATATTACCTCCGTAATCAGTATGTTAATGCATGGAAAAGGTAGCTCATGAGATGGATCCATACAGAGTGGTTTCTCAAAAAAAAAAAAAAAAAGGATCCATACAGAGTGAGTTTTCATGGGACTGCCTCGAAAAGATCATTTTGCCAATGCATGATAGTCAATCACTGAATATAATACTGTCAGTTATCATACTCAAGCTTGTGGATTACGAAAAGGTAATTGGTAGATCACACACTTTATTGTACACACTGCATATTTTTTTTAAATTTAAAGTCATGACTTTTAAGTTAAAATTTTAGTTTAAAAATTAAAATATAGTGTGAGTTTCAGTTAACTTAATTAATAAAATTTTTAATAGTTAAATAAAAAATTTGAAGTTCAAATCTTGCTTACATAAAAAAATCGATTAATTTTTTAATTTGTTGATAAATAATTATCATATAAATAAATGTCATAGGTTGAAACAATAAAAAAAAAAAAAGTCAGCAATTTTTGGCCCAACAAATTGTACGTTGACTTGAAAGGCCAGTTTTAAGTTTAAATCTGCACTTCAATCCAAAAACTCTCATAATTGACAATGCCTTGGAAATTTCAATAATGTTGAATATGGATGGAAGTTAGAGAGACACAGGTAGAGGGTAGGTTTTGGTTGGTCGGATATGTCCTCGGAATGGTACACATCAAAATTGGACACTAGTGGATGTTGCTGTGAAAATTTGGGCTTGCCTGGGTTTGGCTATTGGATTTGCTCAAACATGGGTATTTTCCATTGCAAATATTTTAATGAACAGATAAATGTTATATTTACAATAAATTTTAAGTGATAAATTGTTATTAGTGAGTAAAAAAATAGTTTTAATAAAAGATTCAATTTATAATTAATAATAATTAACTACTTATAATTTGTTGTGAAAATACTATAAAAATGTTGTGGACGTAACACAATACCTTTAATGACATAACCACACACACATATACATAACTAATAACATGAGTCATGTTATGGTTATATAATAAAAGTGATAGTAGCTGTGAAACCATTAAAATAATAATGTTGTTTCAAATTACAATAAATTATGTTAATAATTAAGAAAAATATTGTTTCCTTAATATTATTTTTTACTTGGTAACTTTGATACAACTTTGGGCTATTTTTAATAATTTCAAGTTAAGTTAAGGGATATTATTGTTATTTTAAAAGAAAGTTGGATTGAGAGACAACGATAGGGATGTGATTTGACTCCAAAGGCGCAAAATTTATATGCATGTGTACTTTTTTTAAAAAAAATTTATTTTTATAACATATGCATGTGAACTTGAATATAATATATTTATTTAAGTACTTAAGACTAATATGAATACAATTGCAACTTTGAATTTAGTTAGAAAATTTAAGGTGTAACATTCAAGAAATTATATCTAAATTTTGCTCTATAACAAACTTGATTAGTAGTTCTTGTAAAAAAAAAACTTAATATTAATTATCACAAATTCATTTAAAAAAAAAAGAGGAGAATAATTTCCTTTTTCTCTTTTTGCAAAAAATTCTGAACATGAGACATTGAGACTTATACATTCAAATATTTGAAGACTGCTAAATAAATTTAATATATATAGACGTGGTTGTAAGTTTCAAATTTCCCAGTGTGACCAATGGTATTTATGAAAATGTTGGGGTGGTGACTGATATTATATGTTGTGCTCTTCTATTACAGTTTTGTTTCTTATTACAAATTGCTATTCCATTCCATTCCTATCTGACTGAGAGTTGTGTTGAAGAGCATATACTAAAAAATTATATATAGTTGTCTCTCAAAACTCACCACAATCTCTCTGCTTCTCTCTGTCATGTCTAACTTCCTCTTACTTTTTGGCCAATCCGCTCTCTATTTTTAGTATCTCTCTCTCTCTCTCTCTCTGGCTGAAGAACAAGACCTGAGAAACCCAAAACTGGTACAAATATATCTCAATTTTGACTCAGATATTTTGTTATGCTTTCTTTGCTTTGATATTTCAATTTTCTGGTATTTGTTCTCTCCGTGCATTTATTTAATCTCACCGGTCGTTATTAATGTTCCATTTCGGTTTTTATATTGTGATATCTTTAACATTATTATGAAATGTTTGGAAAAACCAATGCTTCATTTTCTCTTTTTTGGTCTCTACTTTATTGATTTGTATTGAAAGTTTGCAAATTTCTGTGCTGTGTTTGTTATTTTTGCCAACAGGGTGACAACTATATGCATTAAAAGGTTTGAATTCCATTTATGACACGTGACAAAGGGAGAAAAAGATAAATTTGTGGATGTCTTGAGCTTATTTGAATATTTTGTTGATTTGGGTATTCATGGGTAGGATCATGAAGAATTAAAAGAGAACCCATCTGAAATTTGGACTTGTTTTTTCATTTGGGTCTGCCTAACTAGATTGATATCTTGTAGATTGGGGTCAAATTCAATTGAATGGTGTGAATGTTGGGGTGGCTAATTTAATGGGGTGGTAGTTGTGATTTATTGGTGGAATGAGCATAATACGATGAACTAAGTTGTTAAAAATGGATACAAAGGAAGATGCAGAAGTGCCAGAAGAGAATCTGGCATCACCGGTTTGGGTGTTGCAGCATTTGTCTGAGGAGGTGGTTAGAGTGGCCGGTGATGCACTGCATAATATGTACCCAGTTAGTCCGAGCTTCCCACCATTGAGGCCGGAGCCGGGGCTGGGGCAAGGACACAGACGCAGTCAGAGTGTTGCTGTACCGGCATTTAATGGCCGTAGTAATAGCTTTCAGAGATTGAAGACTCGGATGCAGAAGGCTTGGAAATGGGGTAGCAATTCTCAGGAAGAAAATAATTGGCGGAGTTTCAATCCTGAGGTCTTGGCAAACCAAAAACGCCAGTGGTATCGGCTTCACTCAAAATCTCTGGTATTCTATCTTAATATTCTGATTTTTTTTTTTTTTTTTTTTTTTAAGTTCATTTAGTTAGTACTTTGTTTATATGTTTTCTGAGGTGGTAAAATGTTATTCAATATGATGTTTTACGGAAACACCAACTGTTTATACAAATTCATTATGACACAGAAATGTTACTAGTTATAATTGAGACACAGCCTTGTAATTACGAGTTTCATCATTTTGGCTCAAAAGATGCAGAATCTGTCATCACTCAATTTCTGCATCCTCTGTTCATTTATGCAGTAATGTATAGGCCTTGTGACTTTGTTATCCAGAGGAGCGTGTTCTGCATAATTTATCTCAGAGACCTCTGACGTAGGAAGCTGAATACGTACCTTGAGTAAATTTTTGGTAAATAATAAGACCTTATTAGAAAACTTGAAGACAGCATAGCTCTAGTATATTCATATACTATTGCTCAATAGATTTTAGTGATTAGGCTATTTGAAAATTCTTCTTATCAATAAAAAATGCATTTTCTGGCTAAAAGAGAGCCATATCTGTTCTGCCTGCACAAGCAAAGACTGCAAACCATAAAACATTTTGTCTCCCTTTGTTTATCAGTTTTCCTTGAAGGTGAAGCATCAAGAATAATTAACATAACTTATCTCTCCACTTCCCGCCCACCCCACCCAACAAAAAAAAAGAAAAAGAACAGAAATACAATAATCCTTATTGAATATGATTATCACATAAAATATATTACCGAATGATGTTATGCCACCTCAAGGGCATGAAAAATACTTTGTCCATTTGAAGTGGAAGTTTGTAAGCTTATTTGCTTCCTATGGTTTATTTGGAAGGGGAACTTCGCCAGAGTCCCAGGTTTGTTGAAGCTATCTAGTAATGAATTATATGATGCCTTTCCTAATTTGGAATATGTTATGAATGATTTTGGTAATATGAGAGGATGTGATGTGATGAAGATTACATAAAAGCTTGAGACCAATAAAAAGCCACAATTTTGTAGTTTGGTCGTCTCATGAGGTTCTTCAGCAAAGTTAGAGCAATGCTTTCCCTTGGCAAAATATTTGTGATTTGGGGTTCCCTTGAACATATCCTTCTTAGGTTCATTAAAGCTTTGTTGTATATCCTTATAGTGGAAGTATGATCAAGAGAGGTCATTTTATCACTTGTTGGTGTTCCCTGCATTGGAGTGATGTTTTGTGCCATCTTTGGGTCCACTCTACAGCTCTAGGAATTGTTTTCTCTCTTTTCTGTTTTGCTTTGTGCCTGTGTCTGTGGCAGTATACCTAGATCACTGTTGGATTTGGTGGCTAACTAGAGAGGGAGGTCTTGAAGTGTTAAGTAGTGGTAATGCCTGGAAAGCTGTTCCTTTGTAGTTGGTATGGTGTATATAGAGGAAGAGGGAAAAGCTGCGCTTGTTGAGAGCAGGGAGCTTCCTGTTTACTGACTTGAGATGGTGCTATAAAGGTCCTTTTTAATGGCTTTTGTTTATCTTCTTCTTCCTTTTTAGTTTCATTTTTTATTATTTATTTATTTTTAAATGGGTAAGTCATACACAACCCAATGGGTTTTGAAACCACAACCTCACTATCTTCCTGCTTTTAATGGCTTTATGCCACACCTGGCTTCATCTTTTCTTATTGTTTGAGGAAACCTTAATTTGATTGGAGCAAAATCACTAGCAATAGACTGGTAATGCTTCAAAAAATGCAAGGTGCAAAACCGATGCTCATCAGATACATATAATGACAACCCCAAGGCAACCTGCGGAACACAACCTGATAGCTATACTATAGTCTTTTTGTGGTCTATGATTATGTTTTGTGTAGACTACATACATTCTGATGGGAAAAAAAATTTCAGCTTGTTATATGTTTCTAGTTGTGCATGTAGATTTGAATTTTTTTGATTGCGTATTGATTAAGTTATTTCTTCAAAATTTTAAGGGTATTTATTAACGCTTTAACAAAAAATTTAGGGTTGGAAACACCTTTTATATGAATTATTAATGTCTGTTTAAAGTTAATGCTCCATAATATTTCCAAATTCTTCCATCCTTTCTCTGTGTTTTCACAAAAAGTTGAACTTTTTCTTTTTTATTCCTCCGTATTGATTTTGTGGCAAAGGACTACTTAACTAAGGTCATTGTCACTTTGTATTGAGCATTTGAACTATTAGTACTTATTTACTTAATTACATTTTCAAAGTTCTTATTTGTTATAATAATGGAAATCTGCTGTTTGGAGATGCATCATACAAAATTTTCTACTCTCATAGATACAAGTTTGCCCATATTGAGTGCAATTTACTTAAAGTGTGTGGATTGAGGATTTTGCTAAGTTGATATGTTCCATTATCATGTAAGTTACATAGTCGGGACATTTTTATTCTGAAGGTGACAATACTGCTTGCTTTAATTATGTCTTTTAATCTGTTCTCATGCCAATTATTTCATTTTTATTTGCCTATTTAAGTAAGTTATTCGAGAATCTTATTGTAGGACCTCACTAAATACAAGGAGCCTACCTCACTCTTTGAACACTTTATTGTTGTGGGGCTTCATCCAGATGCTAATCTTGAGATTGTGGAGGATGGATTTGCTAAAAGGAAGAAATGGGAGTTACAAATGGCAAATTCTGAAATATTAGAATTTAAAAAGCTGCAGCATCGGGCGCCTTCAATTCCAACATTGGAACCTCAGGTTGACTGCATGACTAAATTCTTTCCTGGAACCATTTTATATTTTCTCTATTTTCAACAGTATATGATCTGATCTACTGGGTCATTTTATTTGTCACACATATGCATTCAGGTTTTTAAAAAAAAAAGTATTTTAACTAGCTATCTTCTATGTTGCTTTATTACTTGCCTCATTTGATATTCAAGTTCTATAATTTTTTTCAAGATCTCTACTTGTGGCATTTGTACAGTGATCTTGTGTCTGCTTCATGTGGCACATGATTTTATAGGCACTGCATTAATAAACAATTAATTTGCAGGCGAGAATTTTTTGCCGTAATTCAAAATTTTTTTTTTTTATTCTTTATGGGAAGGCCGGTTTGGTTGTCGTCAGAATGGTCATATCTGGTTGGTTATCCATCATTGTTTGAAGTGGTGCATATGGAGGGAAAGGAATAGTAGGATTTTTGAAGTCATGGAAAGTTCTATGCCTGATCTCAAGTTGTTCTTTTTTAGAACATTATTGGATTGGCTATCAGCCATGAGAAGCCTTTCCTTTTTCTCTATTGTTGATTTATTAGATTTATGCAATATTTGTAATTGATTGTTTACCCCATTATACTTCTTGTGTACTTGGGTGACTTGTTTTCCTGATTTATATAATTTTATTACTTATCAATTTTTATTTTTATTTTTATCTGTTGTGTTTTCTTCCCTTTTAAACTCTGATGATTTATTGGTAGGTAAATCTTGAATAATGAGTTTCTGGTCCTCTACTCTTATTGGCTGACATAACTATTGTTTTATCTTTCATCTTCTCGGGTCATAGATACTTTTTAGATACCCTCCTGGAAAGAGGTTAGCCATTCGTCTGAAGGATCTAGCAGCCTTCTGTTTTCCTGGAGGTGTAGAGGTATGATCTTTCTTATTTTCTATGGTGCTATGTGCAGCTCCTGCCCTCCCCCCTCCACCACCCCCACACCCCCCCCCCCCAAAAAAAAAAACCACAAAACTCACACACACAGCACCTCTCCTAGGCCCTGTAAAAATAGAAGCTTCTTGCATTGGGTACAACCTTTTTATTTATTTATAGTGACGCTTGTCTCATTCAAGGATTATCATAGTACAGGCACGTTTGTTGGAGAGGACACCATCACTAAGTGAGCTAAATGAACTTATTTATGGACAGGTATGCCAAACCAATGTCTTGTCTTGTCTTCTATGATATAAAATATTCACCACATTTGCAAGATCTTTTTGCTTCTAATTATCTTCTTTCTGTTAACAAAACATGTTCTTTTCGATAAGGCACATTAATAGCAGTATGTGAGAAGTTGTGGTGTATCTAAGGTAGTATAGGTACTAAAAAATATTGAGAAACCATGGAGCTACATCTTTCTTCTCCTACCTTTTCTCTTCTTGTACATGCAAAATTAAATTGGTCTCTTTTGCTCGAAGAGACTCCTTGGGGGGGTGGGGTGGTTTGTAAGGTTAATACTATCCAATCAGAGCATCAAGTCATTTTTCTTTTATTATTTTTCCTCCTTTTTATAAGTTGTTCATCTGGTTTGATTTTAGAGATTATACTAGGAAATTTTATACACAAGGGGCTAATAATTAAAAGAACTAAAAGAATGTTTAACTTGTTTGTCAGTTATCCCGTGCAAGTTCAATGCTCCTTGGGCACTGAAAACTGACTTGGTAATGGATTAATTCCTGCTTCCCCACTTTCTCTCTAGAAGCTGTAGCTGCTTTGCAAATACCTCCTATTCTGGTGTTCTTCAACATTATCCATCTGCTGCACCAATGACAGCAGCTGATATTCAGTTGTTCTATATAATAATTTTAACACTCTCTCACGTGTGGGCCTAAACTCTCCCTTAATAAGTGGAGCCTAATACATGGAATTTTTAATATTTTAAATGGGAGGTAAAGTGGATCGAACTTAGAACCTCCTGCTCTGATACCATGTTAAATTACCAATTCTCCCAAAAGCTTGAACTATTAGGAAATGATGAATTTAATGATTTGACCATAATTCCAACACTATTGCTGTCTTTTCTTCATCCCACTTCCACTTAGAGGTTTGATGACGAATTATTTGGTTGGAGAAGTATGGGAGGGTTTCAAGTTATGGGGGGAGATGAAAATGAGATTTGTCCAGATTTCTTCTCTGGGGTCTCAATTTGTCCTTATATCACATCTTCATATACTTCTTTTTAATCTGTATTACTTATGGTTTTTTAGATGCTTTATACTTAAGGAGTTAATTTCTGTCCTTCTATTTTTTTTTCCACTTTCTTTCTTTTGTTTTCTTTTTGTGTCTCTAAGACGGCGTTGTTTATTCTGCCTTTGTACTTGGGCTGTTCCCTTTTTTAGGTGCCTTTTAGTTTTATTGATAAGAGACTATCTAGCAAATTTCAAAATTTTAACAATTAAAAAAATAGTTGATAAATTACCAATTGTCCCAAAAGTTTAAGTTGTTAGGAAATGGTGAATTTAATTACTTAACCATAATTCTAACATTTCCCCTCATGTGTGGGTCCAAACTCCCCGTAATAAGTGGAATTCAACACATGAGATTTTTAACATTTTAAATGGGAGGTAGAGTAAAAATAATGGTCGAACTCATAAACTCTTACTTTGATATTGTGATAAATTACCAATTGTCCTAAAAGCTTAAACTGGTAGGAAATGATGAATTTAATCACTTAACCATAATTCTAACAGTAGTCATACATAAAATTATTTGGATTTGTTAGGGGAGCCTATATTTATGTTTGTCATCCTTGTTCTGAGTTGTCATTCATAATGTACTTGGTTTTTTAAGATAATCTTCTGCAGTCATCTTCATGTAGAAATTTGTTGCAAGTTTATTTTTATTTATTTTAAGACTGAGAGATCCTTGAACCCTGGAAACAAACCCCACAGAGGGGCGGAATGCCATCAGGCCATTGGCATATTTTGTTGCAAGTCAATATGTTAATTTTATGTTTTATCTCCATTATACACAAGTAATTAAACTATTTTTTTCTACACTGTCTCTACCTTCCACCTAATAAATGATTTTTTTTGTTATATATTCCCAACAGGAGCATTTAGGCAGAGATGATTTAGCATTTATTTTTTCACTTAAGGTGAGTATTGCTTTTTTTTTCTCTATGTCATATGTATATCTAAGCTTTTCTATTGCTTTCACAATATGCTTACTTACTAGCCTTGTGTTATTCATTCACTGTGACATTAATTTACACGACTTGGATTTATGACATATTGTGCTGTCAGTTTTAGTGAAGTGGAAGCCTTTTGTTTATCCACTTTGTTCATTTTAGCCTATGAAATGATTTTCCCCATGCACTTGTATTTCTCTGTTCCTCATTTGTGTCTTGCACATTATTGTTTGACAAATATATGATCATACATTCATGCTTTGCAATACTTTTTGGTAAGTCTTGGAAAGTGTGTTTGGGTAAACTAATTTACCCTAACACACATGCTTGGTATTTATACTAACAACTTTAGTACATTAGTACATATTTACAACATGTGAATACTACTAATAACACTCCCCTTCAAGCTGGGACATATAATCCCGACTTGTTACATAGTTATTTAATCTAGTTTTGCAAAAGGGTTTAGTAAACATATCCAAAATTTGAGCTCATGTAAAAACATATGGGGCAGCAATTACTCTATTTTCCACTTTTTCCTGAACAAGATGGCCATCAATCTCCAGATGCTTAGTCCACTTATGAAACACACATTTCAAAGTAATATGAATTGTCATCTGGTTGTCACAACACATGGTCAAAGGTAACTTTGCATTAAGTCTCAACTCCTCGGTAGGTGCTTTATCCACCTAAGCTCACATGACGTCTGAGCCTAGCTCTATACTCAGCTTCTTGCACTAGACTGGGATACAACACTCTGCTTCTTACTTTTTCCTCTGTTTTGAATTCATTTGTTGTGCATTGTTTTCTGCAAGAACCAAGAGAAGGTGGTTACTGGAAAATTTCATGTTTCCTTTGTCAGGTGGCAGGCAATGCAACACTTTATGGTGTTTGTTTACATGTTCCTGAAATTGTTCAAAGGTCACCTGGTATCTTAGGCACCTCATCACCTCTTTCTCATTCATCTGGAGGATACAAGCGTTTTTTGGTTTCTGCCCCTCGTTGCTATTGTTTGCTTACAAGACTTCCTTTCTTTGAGTTACACTATGAGATGTTGAACAGGTTAGCTGAAATTGGTGTAAAACTTAGAGACATTGGTTCTCCTTGAAATTTAACCTAGATGTTTAAGCATAATGTTTTTTTATTTATTTATCTAACAATTCAATCTGTTTTACTTATCTAATGCAGTATCATTGCTCAGGAGCGTCTGAATCGAATAACACAGTTTGTCAGTGAATTGACTCTTAATGCTTATGTCCCTTCAGTAACCAAAGTACATGATCAAATGAATGGGAATGTTGAATCCCCTGAGAGGGAGTCTCTTAGTGATTGGATGGCTTCTGCCATACCTGTTGATAGTGCACTGGCCCTTACTGCTGCTGCTGCAGGAATTACACGTGATGATTTCATCTCACCCTCATCATTGAAGATATGGGAGCCTCACTCCCCTGAAAGTGTTACCACCAGTGAGGCTTCAGATTTTAGCCAAGTAAGGGAAATAGACAAAGATAGTAGTAAGAATTCACAAAATTTTGATGAATGTACTTTTGAGGCCTCAGAAACTTGTTCGGAACCTTCGGAAAGAATGTGTGGATGCTTTGAAAATGATCAAATTTCTCCAGAGGTCAGGACATCATTCACCTCTAGGAATCTCGCACTGGGGCATCTTGGGAGTTCTGAATCCCTATTCAGGTGGTAGATTTATTGTTATATTACGAGTATTTGTGTTGTTTCATTTTAGATAAGACAAACATCAGTGGAATTTTGTTGTATTGTGTTCAGATATGTTCCTTACATTGCTAGTACTTGATAAATCATTGCAACTTTGATTTAAGTAAATGCTTTTCATCTTTGTTCTAATTCTTCTGTTTTGTTTTTACTGTGTCGGATAACTTGATAGTTATGTAATGCACTTTGTATTGATTTAAGTACTTGCTAGCATCTAATATACTCCCCCCCCCCCCCTCTTCTCTCTTCCCCCAGAAAAAATCTCTGGTATTTGTCTCAGTAATATATTGTTATTTTTGGCAGTCCAGTTAGAAGCATGGAATCAGAGGATTATGATGATGAAATTTTTGCGAATTGTGATAAAGCTTTTGGGGATGACCTAATAATGGAATGGGCCAAGGTTAGTTTATAATTGCCAATATTTACACATTATTCAGTGTGGGTGGTACTGTTGTAGTATGATTGCGATTTGATTGTTGTTGGTTTTTTGGTATTCTTGTGATAGGAGAATAAAAACGATTTGCTACAGATAGTTTGTGGATATCATGCTCTGTCTCTTCCCCCAAGAGGAAGTGAACTACTTTTCCAGCCTCTTGAGCATTTACAGGCTATTGTGTATATGCGGCCTCCAGTTGCTGCCCTTGGCTTTCATGAAAATAATTTAGATTCCCTTGAAGTTGCTGAGGTATTTCTTTGTTAATGATCATCTAGGAAGCATGGACATATACACAGCATCATGCACCCACGCACACATGTTTTGAGTTATTATGGAATCTGATTTTTAAATCTTTATATATATTTGAAGCATTTCTCACCTTTCCAAATTACTACCAAAGGCCCTGTATTTTAACAAGGAAAGGTATAAAATGATTTCAATGTGTTGCAATTGTGTCCAATCTGTGTTTAATAAGTGTCCAATATGCCTGTAATGATTTTTCCCCCTAAAAGTATTATCTGAACGTTTGTCAGACATGCACTGGAGGTATGTCTAATGCCTTTTGTGTCCAGCAGTGTCCATCGGACATGGGGAAACTACATTTCTAGCTGTTTGTTGTTAGGCTCTGCTCCGTCATAGATTATTTACTTACTATTACTGAACTTTGGTTAAAGGTTGGTGCGAAGTTGGCAGCTGCTGAGGAAGCTCTTGCGCTATCCATATGGACAACTGCAACAATTTGTCGAGCGCTCTCCCTTGAAAGTGTAAGTATGACTGTCTTGGGATCTTTTCCCAAATCTGTTTTGAGTAGTTCTTTGAATATATCTTCTTCTTCTTTTCCTTTTCCCTTTAAATTTTTTTAGGAAAATATACATGTTTTGGGGCTGTTATCATGTGAATTGTGTGTGTTCTTTTCTTTCTTCTTCTGATCAATATTTCTTGGGAATAAGGACCATAATTGGCAATTTGCTATCCACTAAGGAGTTTGTTAAAAAGGGTGAAAAGCCTTCAATGAAAAAAACTTAGATATTACTCGAGAACCTATACAGCTTGTTGGACTAAAGATCAAATGCAGCCCTTCATTATGCTTGAAGTCTCATCATTGTTACAATGCAAACATTTTAAGCCAGAATTTTAAATAAGGAAGCCGAATTGGATTCCTGATCTCATAAATAATATGGTATCACATCTTCTGAGAAGCAATTGATGCTTGAATTAATAAAGTTAATCTTCTGTTAGAAAACAAGAAGCTTATATTGTAGCTAACGTTTGGAATCAAATTGTAGAATCATCACCACAGTTACACCTAGGGGCATAAATGGAATTTGCATTTACTTTTGTGATTTTTAAGCCCACTGATTTTCTCGTCAAATACCATAGATTTGTCCTTTTGTTACTTCTTAAATCAAGGATGCAATCAAGTGTTTTTAAATTGAGTTCTTCAACGGATAATTGGATACTTCTTAGACCTTTGGTTGGCAATTCTTATCTAGGAAGTTTTGGTGTGGGATGATATAGCTTTTTCAATATTTTCTTATACACACTTAAATAGTATTTCCAATCTCAAGGAGAAAATAACTCTTTCCTCATATTGCTTCATTTGTTTTTTTGGTGTGGACACAAGATATAGGCCTCCAATTATGCAGACTTATGGACATAGACACAAAAAGAAGACGACCCACTTGTGGCCTTATGCATTGAGCCTGCAAATAATTGGGCCTAAGGCCTAAGCCCAATCAATTGATGTTTAATATTTATTTATGTAATTTTATATTTTATTTTCCAATATGGTTTAGGAATTTAACTCCTTTTCTTACTAGGTTAGCAAATTTATTTTCTTTTACTACTAGGATAACAACTTTTAGACTCTATTTAAGGAATTCAGGGTTAAGTTTTGTTTTCACAGTTTGGTTGATGAATAATTTCTCTTTTGGAATTGTTCCAATCGTAACTTCCTAAGTGCTGACTTCTAAATTTGTTCTTTCTTGTTTGGTGCTAACTCCAAGAAAGCCTAATTGCTGAGTTCTAGGTTATCAATTTTTTTATTTGTTGGTAATTGTCTCAAATTCCTATTTGCACTTGGTTTCCTATTTAGCTTTTCCTGGTGTGGAATTAAAGTCTATTCCTTGTCAAATAAGTAATTATTATTTCTTGTACACCAGGGAATAGGATTTGAAAGCTCATATAGTAAAGGGTTTGGTGGCATTGGCTCAAGGGTCCTCCCATACTCTTAGAAGAAGAGTTTCTCTTGATAGAATAGAAGCTTCTTTGAAGAAGAGTAGTTTGATAAATCTTTTTAGAGTTGAAAAGATACCTGTGGTTGAGAGCTATGTTAGAGAGATTAAGCATTGTAATTCTTGTTGAGTATAGTGGATTTGATCTCTCTCTTTCTCTGTGCCAAACCACAAAAATTTCTGTGTTTTCTATGCGTGTGCTTGTTGATTTATTTTCCTTTACTGTTATTTGTTCAAATTCGTAAATCCTATTGCACAACAAGTGATATAAAAGCTTCTGCTATCCCAAAACTTGTTATTAGAGCTAATACTATCACGCAAAAAGTGGTATCAAAGTTCAAGGTTGATCCTGGTATAATTAGAGAGAAGATTTGTATGAGTTTGCAATTGGTTGATATATGTGCGCAGCAGATTGAATGTGCAAATGATGATCATCTGCTTGAAAAGATGTGTTCGGCTTAACATGGAGCTATCACAGTAAACAAGGAAAATTGCTTAGTAGATTTTGAGTCAAGGTGGAGATTTGTTAAAAATTGTCTCAAATTCCTATTTGGACTTGGTTACCTATTTATTTGGCTTTTTTTAGTGTCGAAGAAAAATTGACTTGGTTACTTTTTTAGGGTTTTCTTTGTGTGAAAGGAAAGTCTATTCCTTGTCAAAGAAGTAATATATTCTTTGTCAAACAGGTAATTAATATTTCCTGTCCACTGAGGAATAAGATTTGAAGGCTTCTATTTAGATAGTACAATAAAGGGTTTGGCGGCATTAGCTCAAGGGTCCTCCTGTAGTCTTAAAAGAAGAGTTTCTCTTGATAGAGGATAAGATTGGAAGATTAGTTTGATAGTTCTTTTAGGTTGAAAGGATGCCCATGAGTGAGAGCTTTGTAAGAGAGGTTGAGTGTTGTAATCCTTATTGAGCTTGGTAGATTTTCCTTTCTTTTCGTGGAGGAAGGTTGTTTTCTGAACCACATAAGTTCCGTGGGTGTTATTGAACAAACAGTGTAAAGAGGTTCTGCTATCCCAACGATTGATATTAGAGCTTCTGCTATTCACAACATTATTTTTCTGTTTTTCAATTGTGGTGTTTTATCCATTTTTGTTTTGTCCTGTGTCACTTTCTTTCTTATATATAAATGAAATACACCAAAAAGTTCCAAAGGAATGGGGTGAAAGTGAAAGTGCAATCCTACTGGCAAATACAACATAGAGTGATTCGCTAGATGTACACTATTTCTTACTAAAATAATAAAAGAAAAGCAATTTGTGAGAACATAAATCATTTTATAAATGACCAGTTGCAGTTCTTGTTGAACTTTTGATGATTATATATGTATAATTTATCAAATTTTTTTTAAAAAAATTTTACTCACCAACCTTTTGTTATTGTTCTGCTGATTGATAGGCTTCCATACTAGTATTTAGCCATTACTAGTTAAATGTGCTGACCAGTAGTGTTGTGGATTTTGGTAGTGAGTTGAGAATATGACGGATGTTGTTTCTTTCAGGTTTTGTCGTTGGTTGCAGGTGTATTATTGGAAAAACAAGTGCTGGTAGTGTGCCCAAATCTGGTAAGTTGATTCATTATTGAAAATAATTGTCTAATTGTCAACCCAGAGATCAGAAAGATGCTTGTGATTATGTTTTGTACTTGGCTGTTTATTTGCAGCTGTTTCCCATTCTTGATGACTAGAATGGGGTTCTTCTCATTTGAGTCTAGGCTTTGACACAAAATTCAACCAATGCAGGGTGTTCTATCAGCTGTAGTGTTATCCCTTGTTCCCTTGATTCGCCCATTCCAGTGGCAGAGCTTATTGCTTCCTGTAAGTATGATGGCATTTGGCTAGCGCCCTGTCTTGGAGCAATCATAGCCAACATAAAGAATTTTGGATATAGCTAAAATTTGAAATCAGCCATAATATACCATTGATCATTTTTTACTGGAATATTTTTAAAATCCTAAAGTTTCTGATCAGTCTGTGAAAATAGTTTAATCTGCTTCACTCCTTGTTGGTGTTCTACACTCTACAAGGTGCATATGCCTTAAAGCACAAGGTCTTCAAACCATTTTGTTTCATGGAAGTATGTTTATCTATCTATATCTGTATGTGGGTCTCTGCACACACACACACAGAGCAGGTTACAAATTGCTTTTCAAATTTCAACACTATTTTCAGCCACAAATTTTTGTAAATGATTTAAAGTTACTGATTTTCTACACCCTTTATCGATGAATGTTGAAAGACTTTCAATATTTTGAAATTTTCTGAAGTGTTGTAATTGAATCCTGTAAGTTCCAATTAATTAAGGGTGGTGGTTGGACATCCTTATTGAGTTAGTGGATTCATAAACTCAGTCCGATTAATAAAAAAGGAGGCAAGAAGTTACTTTTCCATTAAAAATTGAAAGGTTGCTAACATCATTCTTGATAGCCAGTCATTCAATCAACTACCACCCTGCTATCACCACCATAACTACCACTTCAACACTGCTAAATCACTGGAACTGGCTCTGCCACCACAATTACTGTTGTCTTCACAACCATCAACATAAAATATTGCCACCATAACAATCGCTGTTGTTGCCACCCACACTTCCACTATATTGCCACCATCGCTCACCATTGCCATCATGCAGTTTTTTCTCCACCACATCCATGTCTTTGCCAGCATGCTTCAACTCCAGAACATACTTTATAATTTGTAAATTGGAAAAAAATTAAAATTAAATGACTCTTTCCTGTTTTTATAAACAAAAATTGCAATATATACGAGCCTTAACTTCATGTTTTGGTCCTTTAATAAGGTAACTTGTTTTGATTTTCTTTTTAGTTTGTAAAAATGTTTTCAGATCAGTGGGAAATTGTTTTTAAAATGTCTTTTATGTAGTGTATTGATACTTATTTAAGGATTTGTCTGCTTACTCTTTACACTGAGTTTCTACTGATTTTTAACAGGTTTTACCAGGCAGGATGCTTGATTTTCTTGATGCACCAGTTCCTTATATTGTGAGTTTCATATACTTATTTCAGTTATATGTTTAAGTAAATATAAACAACATAAAATTGTGTAGAAATATTCTTGCAGATTACTTTCTTTCATGAGTTTCTAAAACAAGATTGTTTCATCTATAGGTGAGATGTTACAGCAAGTTTTATGTTTTTAGGGTATACATCATAAAAATTCAGTAAAATAGTGTAATAGGGATTAGGGAGGGTACTATTAGAATAATGGTTAAATGATTAAATTTGTCCACACATTAAGGGGAGTGTTAGAATAGTTATAAATGATTAAATTCACCCTTTTCTAACAGCCTAAACTTTTGGGACAAGTGGTAATTTATCATAGTATAAGAGTAGGTGGTCCTAAGTTTAAACCCTATCTCCACTCTACGTCCCATTTATAAAGTTAAAAGTCTCACATCCCCCACAAATTAAGGTGGAGATGGACCCACACGCGAGGGGAAATGTTAGAATAATGGTTAAATGATTAAATTCACCATTTTTTAATAGTTTAAACTTTTGGGACAAGAAGTGGTAGTTTATCAGTTACTGTGTGAAGTATTTTCCAAGAACTTATGTGCTTTAATATTTTAAAATTGAATATTGCACCTTTTTGTGATAATGTTATATGGGAAATTAAGTTAAAATGGAAGAGTTCACAGAACTTTGAATTGTTATTATATGTTACAGGTTGGCATTCAATATAAACCTGTTGATTTGAAGATGAAAGCATCAAATGTTGTTCATGTTAACGTTCTCAAAGACGAGGTTGGTTAGGGCTTTCAAGTTTTATTCTTTTTATATTTTCAAATTTGCTAATTGAGAAGTATATTGGCTTCAGTAGTATAACTGGGAATGGCGCCTCTGGATTTTGTCATGCTAGAATCAGAATTTGACACTATAACTGATTATTCTATTACGATTAAAAGAATTCTTGGTGGCTTGTGTGTGTGTGTTGTACCGCAAAATGTTGAGAACTTGAAACTGTAATGCAGGAAAAAAAAGAGCAAAAAAGAACAGATACGTTAGTCTGCTTTCCTAGTGCCCCACTTTCGTATTACTGTATTTCATCTTGTAAATATATCATGCATTACAACAAGCATCATTAGGACTAAGAAAGTTGATATCTCCTATGTGGTCCTATGATAGAATAAAAAAAAATAATAACTTTGGCATTTATAATTCCATTATATACAAGTTAACTGTTGTTTCAAGTTTTTCAGTCTTTTAAAGAAATTTTAACATTTAGTTACTGTTACTTTGTTGTTTGTGCAGGTGAAAATGTGTCACCTGCCTGCACTTCCCCGGCATAAAGAGCTTGTTTCTGAACTGGGGCCAATCCATGCTAGATTGTCACGTGAAAGATCGATTGCTAAAAGGCATCCTGTTTATAGGTGTAGCGATGTGCAGGTTACGATGATATGCCATGAAAAACATTTAATGTTTCTTCCAAGTCTGATTATTTTCTTGTTAGACACTTCATTGGTGGCATTAGAAAACAGAGGCAAACACATTTATCATGACAAAAAATCTAGTGAAATTTTACTGAATTTTAGACTAAGAAACTCTCTTTATTTGTTTAGCTTTAAGTCATATACTCAGTATGAAAATGATTGAAGGATATAGATGCAAAGATGTAATACTGTTTGAACAATAACTGCTTTGATCACGTAATTCTGTTATCAAGAACTTGTAAATTATGTATGATTCAATTGCAAGTTACTGGTTTCTCCCTGTCTTAGGGCAAGTCAAGACTTTTTAAGTCTTACAAAAGCATCAATTATAGATTTAACTTGAATATGGTTAAAAATAGAATTTTAGAAGGTGGCTAATGAGTTATAATTGTAAACATTTTGTGGTAATGTTACTTGGTACATTTATTCTACATTTTGTTATGGGGGAATTGGGTTTCTAGATGATTTTAGGAGTTTTTTAGAGGATAATCCACTAATGTGAACTTCATACCTCTGCTTCCTATGGAAGAAATTTACTGCATCTAAAGGCTTACCCCATTAGCCTTGAAAAGAGCTTTAATGAAATCTATTTCAAAGGTTCAATAAGATTTTTGAATAAACTATACATTTGGTATGTTTTTTCACATGTTCATATGTCACAATCTTCCACTTGGACTGATCCATCTATAAACATGACCCCCCTTTGCTGATGAAAGGGCATCTCTGGAAAATTTATATATATTATTATATATATAAAAGTAGAGACTTCATGTGAGAGCATGAGGTGCATTGTTAAAGAACTCTTTCATTTATCCTTCCACCTCACCATCTTCTAATTCCCACTATGTGTCACTCTTTAGCCTTCCACCTAAGAAAAGCTTTAAATGAATGCAACCTTCCACCTAGGAAAGATTTTAATTATCTATTTAATTTTAATTATTTATTTGTATTCAACAACAAATAACATTAGTGAGATATTTTGAGAAAGCTTTGTGCTATATTGTTCAATCATTCTTGTCATTTTACAAAACATGTTATACTCTGGGTATGTCCATATGAATCCCGCAAATTCATTTTCATTGATAAAATGGCAAGAATGATTGAACAATATAGCACAAAGCTTTCTCAAAATATCTCTTGCGTTATAAATGGGTGGTGATTTGATATTGCTAATCTTGGAGGCAGCAGTTAGTTCTTTTCGAGACTAGATTCTTGGAGTTGCTAAGCCTTGGGCATGGTAGATCTAGATTTGTTGTTGAGGTTGCATATCCTAGAGAGGATCATAACCTTGTATTGATCCATTTGGAGTTTTGAAATATATTTATGTATATTTGGAGACACATTATTTGTAGTTGTATCGTTTGTAATTGTGTTATAGAGCTCTGACTTATATTACAGTGAATGTTAATAAATTATCATGTAGATATATTGTTTCCTTGATGAAGAAAAAAAATTCCCTACAGATTCTCTTGAGGTTCGTTTTCTTATGCTTTGGACCCTTTTGGGCTTGGGGCGTGACACTGAGTGTCTTAGAAGTTTATTTCTTATCTTAAGACATTAATTGTAAAGTTAAACGCAATTATGAGGTTCTCTTGAAGGGTTATATGAACAGATAGAAGACTTTGTTATCAGAGAATTCCTATACCGCGCATAGCAGGGGTTGTCTGCCTAGTTTTAAGCAAATGTAGAATGAGGTAGCCTTCTGGATGGTAACGTCAAATGCCCCTTTTGTGCCTAATTGATGGAAAGAGGTCTAGACCTTGACATCATGGTTTCAACATACTTGTTACAGATGGTTCATTTATGGTTTCTTGTTGGTCCAAAAACTTGTTTCAAGGTTCTTAGAGATCCTGAAATTTTTATTAATATATTTTAGTTTTATCCTCTGAAGTGATTCTAGCTTCCCATGAATTGATGGCTAACAGAAGACCTTAGGAGGTTCTATGGATCAGTTTTATTCTTGTATCATGTACTTTGAATAGTAAGGAGGCTGTCTTGCTCTCATGTATTTTTTGTGCTTTTTTCCACTTCCTTTCTTATATATATATATATAGGGCTTTAGCTCACATGGCACTTCCTCCCTTCTATAAACAAGGTGGAGAGAGAGGTTGTGGTTCATGATCCACTGGGTGCATAATTTAACCTCCTCCCACCCCCCTTCTCTCAGAGAATCATAGAGTTGCCCTTCAAACCGCTGAAGGGCAACTCTATGATTCTCTGCATTCTTCTCAATGCTAGTTACTATAATATGCATATCATAATAAGTATCTTTTGCTTTTTACCACCCTAAAGCAAATAAATTTGTAGCATCAACCCACTTAGGGCTTGTTTTTTTCCTCATGCTTTATGCTTCAGGAAGCAACTAATACCTGGATTACTGTAGGCTGAAGCTGCAGCTGAGTTTTTGAATGTTATGAGATGCTACTTGGAGTCACTTTGTTTAGACCTGAAGTCTCATGCGATAACTAGTGTACAATCAAACAATGACAGGGTTAGCGTTACTAAACTCATTATTTGCTAATATTCATGTATATTTGTCAATGACAAAACACTGCAAATACCTTAGAGTGCCTAGCTTGTTATACTTCTTTGACATGTGAATCTTTGGTTATCATCTTTCCAGGTTTCTTTACTTCTTAAAGATAGCTTTATTGATTCCTTTCCTAGTAGGGACCGACCTTTTATGAAGGTAATTTTTGGTTTTTTTATTTTATATTGGGGTACTTATTCAAATTATTGTTACATTTTAACACGTGGCCTAATCTTCTCCATTTATTATTATCAATTGTAACTTTTTGAGATTTGTTCTACCATAAAATGCGTTTTAGTTTGTAGATTCCATGTGTAGATGATTTGTCATGCATTTCAAACTTGAGATAGTATGAAGACTCTCTAAGTTGTGGTTTATATGCTGTCCCCCTCTGTGTTTATTGAAAATGTAAGACACAGGCAGGTGAATTTTCATGGAATTAGAGCAATCATGTGTTTGGGAAAATTGTGGATGCATCGGCTAACATGTTATTGTTCAGCAGGAACCACTGCTCATTTTGATTTTTTTGGGGGGCAAAATAGTTTTCATTATTGCAACTGCACTGCAGTGGCAGATATGTTTACTAAGACCCATGTTTTTTGCAGTACATGTTTCTAACAAATCCATTGTTCTTAGTTACTGAAAAAAGAATCCCAGTGTTGTTACTATCTTTCTGAAGGTTAGCCAATTGGGAATAGAAATTTCTCCAGCCCTTTTAAGATTCTCTCCATGAGCAACCAATTTAGTGCTAGACTTTTTCCCTTTGATATCTATTCTTTTCTTCTTCTTTTTTCCCCTTCTTTTTGGCGCTATGTTCTCCTTAGTCCTTTCCATTTGTCTGAGGAATGAACTGTTAAGAGAACTTGTTAGCACTAAGTCTTAGCTTGTTTGTTTCGATATGAGCCTCTTTTTGTATACACTTTAGGTGTTATGAGCAAACTGTGTATACTCGCATAAGCAAACTAAATTTCTGGATTGGTGATGTTGCCTTTATATTGGTATCTATCTAACTCAAAAACTTTTTAGCATGAAAATTGATTTTGTAATAATGTAATTGACTGAAAACTAAGTCTATCTACATCTGCAATCTTAATTTTCAGATTAGTTTGAAGTCGAATGGTCAATGTGAATTTTATTGCTTATGCATTGGTTGTTCGGATTTTGCAGCAATTTGTAGACACACAACTGTTCTCTGTTCTGTCAGACACTCATTTGTCCAGCTTTGAGAACGGGTACAGTTAACATAATCCCATTAGAATTGCCATGCATCAGTACAAAATTCCTTGGTGCAAATGGAGATCCATCAGACTAATGATTAATTTTGAAGGATAATGGTTCTCTCACTGTTGGTGATGACCCCTAATGAATTTTGTCAATCCAATGGTTTGGAGCCATCAACTATGAACTGCCATGTTGCTGAAGCTTCTGACAACGAGTTTCTAACTAATGTTTAAAGTATAATCTCAAATACCACACACCAATATCTGTTGTACAGTCTAGCAGAAAGGATCATTATCCCAATCTTTTATGGTGGATCTGATGCTGGGCTTATTATAGGTTTGTGCTCCAAATTTTTGTAAATAACTAATAAAACAATTTACAAAGAAGATGCTTTTACTCCTGATTATGAAGTGTTTGATGTAATTCTGATAATATATATCAATTTATAAGGTAAATGATACTCTTTATCTCTCAAATCAGATGCAAGATGAAGTTGATGTAACTATATTAAATGCCAAAAACAGATTCACATCTTATATGTGTGTGTGGCTTCACCGTATTCTCAAAAAAAAAAAAAAAAAAAAAACCAATACATCAATTTATGTATCTTATACCATGAGTTATGTCCAGTCCATTGGGCCAGTAACCTTCATCATCAGCTGTTGGTTCTTGCAATCTAGCCTTTTTCCTCTATTATTGTTATTTCAGTCAATGGGTGCAGGCTGACAAGTTAAGTTCAGTCAAACAGTATTTGTGGATCTATATACGCATGTATGTGTAAATGAATTGAGTAACAACTTGGTTTCAACTCAAGAAAAAGTTTCTTTATTTTCGTTTATTTCGCAAATAAGTCTGTTGTTCCAATTCAACCTAAGGAAAAGTTTGTTTATGTTCGTTTGTTTTGCAAATAAGTCCAGGTCATGTGTTTGTAAACAAGTTTGTAAGAATGTTATAATCCTAGTGTCCCAAATGAATTAAGTGTAAACTTAACCAAGTGTATATAAGTTCTTGGGCGCCCTCTCCTTGCAAGCCGATATTCAAGGGTGAGTTTTACCTATGAGTTTGTAAAAAAGAATATGGTTCACTTTAAGTGTATATGATAGGCCAAAATTGGGAATTAATCATGTTTGCCAAACAATATAATTAGTAGACACTGTTTTGAAAATATATTTTATACTAACATCTTGAGTCTAAAAGACTCGATTTAGAGCCTATAAATCGAGTCTCAAAGACTCGATTTTCATGTTCTGATTAGATCTGAGCCGACGCTTTTTCACGTGACGTCTACCTGGAAATCAAGTCTTAAAGATGATTTATATTTGTAAAACACAGTGAAAAGATTTTCAAGTGTCTGGAGTACAAAACACAGATCAGCCACCGTCAACCACCACCAAATACAAGCACAGACCAGCTACTATCAACCCACAAATTTGAGCATTAATCCAACAATTCAGCACAAATCCAACCAAATCCACCCCCAACAACCACCTAAAATCCAAATTAAAAAAAAATAAAAACCCCAAAACCCACAATCTGTTTGGCTTGTTGATCGAGGTTCTCTGCAAGAAAATCCAAAAAACCCATGGCCCTAAGAGTCAGTATTTTAAAGGGTGGCAGGATCGGTTAGGAGTTTGGGTGACTATGGGTTGACCGGATTGGTAGTTTGGAGTTTGGGTAGCTGTGGCTGGATCGGGTGGCTGTGGGTTGATGCCTGGGTAGCGCGGCGTGGGTCTGGTGCGATGGTGGCGTGGTTTGGTTGAATCGGGCGGCTGTGGGTTCTTTGGCTTCTGGTCAGGTCTGCATGGTGGCGTGGGGGATTGTCGTGGTTTGATGAGAAGGTGGGGTGGGGTGGGGTGGGTTGGGGGAATGGTTTGTACATGACACAGTTGAACATGTGTGTAAGGAGGCTGAATATGTAGGGTGAGCTTATAAATCGAGTCTTAGAGACTTGATTTCCATATGGACGCCATGTGGAAAAAAATGCCAAATCAAACGTGATCAGAACACTGAAACCAAGTCTTTGAAACTCGATTTATAAGCCCTAAATCGAGTCTTTTAAACATGAGATGTTAGTAAAAAATATAGTTTTGTAACAATGCCTACTAATTATATTGTTTGGCAAATAGAGTTAATTCCCAATTTTGGCCGTATATGATATTATATACTTATATAGACTTGAGATTGCAACGTGTAAGTTTATAAAAAAGTTCATAAGATATTAAATTATTATTTTAATTTATTGATAATATAAATATTTCAATTTGTAGTAACAATATATGATTGGTTAGTAAAAAATATAGTTTTATAACAATACCTACTAATTATATTGTTTGGCAAACAGGGTTAATTCTCAATTTTGGTTGTATATGATATTATATACTTATATAGACTTGAGATTACATCATGTAAGTTTATAAAAAAGTTCATAAGATATTAAATTATTATTTTTAATTTATTGATAATATAAATATTTCAATTTGTAGTAACAATATATGATTGGTTAGTAAAAAATATAGTTTTGTAACAATACCTACTAATTATATTGTTTGGCAAACAGGGTTAATTCTCAATTTTGGCAGTATATGATTATATACTTATATAGACTTTTTTTTTTTTTTTTTTGAGAAACAACTTATATAGACTTGAGATTATATCATGTAAGTTTATAAAAAAGTTCATAAGATATTAAATTATTATTTTTAATTTATTGATAATATAAATATTTCAATTTGTAGTAACAATGTTTGATTGGTGAATCTAATTTTTATAAGTTTGTAAACAAGAATCATTCTATGTAATTAATTAATCAAATAATATAATTTCAACTATATTTCAGCTTTTTTTTTTTTTTTAGTAAAAGATAGAATAATTTAGCTATTAATTATTAGTATAAATGTGTGAAGGTGTAAAAAATTTAGTTGTAGTAATTCATAATTCTGTTGGTAAACAATAATACCATGTAACATCATTTATAGTTTCCTCATCCTTGATTCCCTGTGGCAGATTGCACATACCATTTCTAGTTGGCAAATATCCTTGCTCGTTCTTCACTCAAAGGTCTTCATCTCGTTTGATACTCTTGCTTACCATGACTTCCAAACCCTGGTTCTTGCTTCTCCATTTTCCTGTCATGTGAGTTGCCTATCCATAATCATATCATTTGGTCAATTAGTAAATTCTTGCTCAAAGGAATTCTTTTTTTCACCTCCATTTCACGATGCATAACAATATTTTTTATCTACACCAAATTGCACTCATTTTTTCCAAATCATTGAGTTCCCTATTCCTGCCACCTCATCTAAGAGGCTTCATGGCGAAACCAATGTTTGTATTGGACCATGTGCTCAGGCCATTAGGCACCCATGTGCAGGGACGGAGCCATTCTTTGACTTAGGGGGGCCATGGCCCCCCCAAATTTTGGAAAAAAATCAAGGAGTATATATATATATATATTACAGATTTGAGCAATTTTGCCCAAAATAATTACACTTGCCCCCCTAAGCAAAATCTTTTAAACAAAAAGAAAAATCCCACTAAAATTTACAAATCTAAAATCACAAGAAAAACAAATGGGTAAACCCCAAAAATTAGGCCTATAACAAAATCACCAAAATGGAAAGGCTAAAGAAAATTGAGTACAATCAGACAATTTACCAAAAACATTAGCCCAGCCCTTAAAAAATTTGAAACAAAACCAATCTGACATCAAATCATTCCATCAAATTGCACCCCACCCCCCCAAAAAAAAAAAAAAAAAAAAACCCTAACCCAGAGAGAGACACTAGTACCAAGACGTGAGACCAAAAATGCAGCAGCACGGCACATCGGTAGAGATCTACTTCTGAGAGAGACCAAGAAAGCACCAGCACGGTATTTCCTCTCTAATCTTAGCTGAGCAGAGGCAGAACCTCTTTTCTCTCACTCTCTCTCTCTCTCTCTATAACTCTCTTCTCTCTTTTCAATGGAAGATGGAGAACTCTCTTAATTTTTTTCTGTTTTGTTGCTAAATGAAGAATCATTGTCAATATTTTAACTCTTTTACTGTTTTTTTTTGGGATATATCAGGATGGTCGGCAAGGCCTATTGGGCCAATTACGACAAACGAGACCTTAAATCACAAATCGTCACAGTCTAACTCTTTTACTGTTTGGAGTTTGGACCCACTGGGTGTTTTTTATATTTTATCATTTTTTTATGAACTAACCATATGCTAAATGGGTGATTTTGTTTTTTTATAACATATGCCCATATGAATAAAGGAGCAACAATATCAATGAATAAAGGAGCAACAAATAATTAATGGTGGTGCTTGTTTCTTTTCTTTTTTTCTTTTCTTTTTTTAAGTTGAGATGATTTGAAATTTTAATGGTTAGTTGTTAATATTTAATAAAGTTTGTTGATTGTAGTGTTATGCTACGTGCCTAGTGTTGTTGTGTGCCTTTCTTTTTTTTTTTTTTTTTTTTTTTTTTTTTTTTTTTTAATTTAAACTTTGCCCCCCTAACTTAAACTTCTGGCTCCGTCCCTGCCCATGTGGATAGCCTAGTATCATAGAATTTTTTTTTTTTTTTTTTTGAGGAACAATGAAAAACCCTAATCTGCTCTCACTTTCTCCTTGGTACTCCCCCTCTATTCTAGGGTTCCATTGTTGAGAATGACTTAGGTTGTGAATTATTGTTGGTGCTCATATCATGCAGTTCCTATGTACTGATAAATCCCCAAAGTTCATAGCAGTCGTGTTCATTATCAAAAGTTATGGAAAGACGTTGTAATTCAACATCATTTAATTGTTCACACTTGGTTCTAAGGGTTTGTAAAAATTTAGAGGTACTCAAAATTGGTATTGATATGACCATGGCACATATTTCCTTGTATTTTTTCAACTCGTGGGTTTTTGGTGTGGAAAACCGTCCATCTTTTCAAATATTAACTCTCTTGTTTTCAATTCTCCATCTACTCCCATTTTGGATGAATCCCTTGCCACGAGGATACTTCTCCATGTGTACAAACTTTTTTTTAATCTATATATATTTAAATGCTGAAACGTAGAATTTAATGTTGTTATACTCTTATTGAGCTACCTAGCCAAGTCCACTATTATAGCTCCTCATTTTCCCGTTCTTATTTGCCGTTTCCCTGCACTAGCTTTGAGACCCATTAAAGTGTTTGTTCTTTCTATTGAGTTGCTTTTGCGTGGAAGAATTTTGTTCATTTATTATTTCCTTGAGTTCTTGTATCTCCAAATGCCCGTTGTTACTTGTCATGCTCTCCCCAATTTCATACAAATATTGTCTTCTTTGCTTTAGTCTACTTTGCATATTTCCAAGCTTTGTCCTACTCCAGTGTAATTGTTGTTTCTTGCATTCTTTTATCTTCATGGCAACCCAAAATATATTGTTGCCTTCGTATTCCTCCTATCACACTCGTTTCATAATATCTTTATAATCTTCTTTTTGTGCCCACATCGCTTCAAATTTGAAAAAGATAAAATGTTTTATTTTAGGTTACCGTACATAAATAAGAGGCCATTGCTATCCACTAGAAGTAATTTGTGGTCTGAAGCCGAGAGACGCTGGTATGTTTAATGAGCACCTCCTTGAATGTTCACCCCATATTAATAAGTCAAGTGTCACAATTCCCACCCCCCTCCCCAAAACAAAATCTTGATAAGTTGTGAATAGTAAATAATAAAGTGGTGTTATTTTAACTAGTTTTTACCTTTATCTACAATACTTCAGCAATATGTTTTCCGTTTCAGCAAAATAAGCGATATCTAAACAGACCCGTAAAATCATGACATAACTTAAGTCACGGTTTTAGTTGTTTTTTGGGATGTGTAGAACAATTTAATACCTTGACAACTCAATAATTGTGGAAGTTGTCAAAAATAATGTTGGTAGAATTGCTGATTCCATATTTACCACCATTCCATCTAAAAAATTATCATCTTGTCATTGCTTTTATTTATGGACTCTATTGCACTTTTTGATACTATTCATGGATCTCATTACATTATTTCAACAAACTTTTACCTTTATTTATAGTACTTTCAGCAATAAGTTTTCAGTTTAAACAAAATAAGCGATATCTAAACAGACCCGTAAAACCATGACATTACTTAAGTTACGGTTTCAGTTGTTTTTTGGGATGTGTAGAACAATTTAATAACTTGACAACTTAATAGTTGTGGAAGTTGTCAAAAATAATGTTTGTAGAATTGCTGATTCCATATTTACCACCATTGAATCTACTCACTCTACTAAAAAATTATCATCTTGTCATTAGTTGCTTCATGTAGGGCTGTCCAGGCAAACTGAGAACCCGCCGGAACCGACCAACTCGACTGAAACCAACCCGTCACGACCAAGTTGACACCTTCGACGAGTCGGTGACGGTTCCCAACCTTCAAAACTCGACTCTAGTGGGTCGAGTGGCGGGTTTCGTCCTCAAAAACCCGAGCTACTCGACCCACCCGACAAAACCTCAAAGAAGGCCAAAATCCGGTGACGATATGGTTATTCTCAACTCCGATCCGGCCACGTTTGGCCTTCCTTTACTAAGATCTACTCAAATCCTCACTCAGATGTGCTTAAATCCGGCGAAGCTAGCCCAGATCTACTTAAACTCGGCCAAACTCCGGTAAGCCCGACTCTAACTCGGCCAAATTTCAGCCATATTCCCATAGATCCAGCGAGTTATTAGCCAAATCTTGTTAGTTTCAACCAGCTCTAACGAGATTCGGCTAGATTTCGACCAAAATCCAGCGATATCAAAAAACCCAAAGCCGACGAATTCTCACCCGAAAATTGATACGACCTGACCCGATTGATCTGAAACGTTATTCGGGTCGGTTGCAAGTCAAAATATTTCCCATCCGATAAGGTCGGGTCAAGTTTGGGTTGGGCACAAACCCGACCCGACCTGACCTGTGGACAGCCCTAGCTTCATGTGAAAGCAGAGTCTATGAAAGCAAATTTGATTCAAGGACCTCGAACAAATTTGTTCTTGCATAACTACTGAAATTGTTAAATAAGGGTAATCCTATCAAGAACAAGGATCTCATCAAAGAATTCGATTCCATATTATAAGGAGGCAAGAAGGTCTAAGGGTGAAGACTGATGATAGCTCAATTTAATGTGAACCAATATGGCTATGGTTAGTTACGACACCCATGCACACACCCTGTAATACAAGCCCACAAATGCATGAGAAGAAAACCTAGAATGTTAACTTGAAAGTAAACTTTTTTTTTCTCTCTCTCTCTATTAGATCAAATACTATTACATTCAAATGTTACAACTGTTAATTCAAAGAAAGGGAAGGGGCTAGGAAGGTCAGAAAAGGTACAAGGCTATGGGACTATTAACGTTTTCACCCCAACCAGCCTTAACTGTGTGCTCTTTGGCAACAGCTTTCCCCAATAATGGCAGCTATATAGAACCATAATCAACACGTCATTTCTCTTTCTCTTCATCATCAGAATCTGACTTTGCAAAAACAGGTTCAGGCTGGGTTTGTGCATATGCTGGAGCAATGAACTTTGGATCTTTTGCAGCAGCATCAGCATACTTCAATATAGCTTCTCTTGGATCTTCATCCATCCATGTCTCCTTGATCATACCCCCTTGCTGCAATGGAACTCGAATAAATCTCTTCCACTTGTTTCAGTTTTGGAGTATGAAAAATTGAAGGGAAAAAACTGACAAAGGAGTGCTTACCTTAAGAAGATATTGGGTCAATAAGCTGCCTGCACTAGTGCCAACTCTTCCACCAAAGCCTGGTCCTGTTACTGGGAGTTCAGGCTTGTGGGACTTCATTGGGTCCTTTAATTCTTTCTCTCGCTGACGCTTGCGACTTGGCTGATCTCTAAATAAAGGAAGAGCATGAGGATTGTGAATCACAGGTTTTGCCTCAAAATCATCAATAGACTTCTTCCTTGGGGCACGTGCAACACAAACAAGAGCCCCTCTCTCACTGATGGTTGGATCATATAATAGGTGAGTTCCTCCTTGGCTTTTATCTCCAGCTGTTGCAAATATCTTCCGAAACAAAGAAAAGAATGAATGAAATGAGTACATTTCCTCCTTTTTTACTTCACAACTGTGTTAGTCTGCAGCCTTTTCAAAGAGAGAGGGAGAGAGAGAGAGAGGAAAGCAAATGTCCTTTCACATGTGCACTAATAAAATAACTTATCCACAACAAAATAGCTATGAGACAGGAGTTCAATTAATTTACAAGACAGACATGGTTATGACCAACTATCATGTTTTGGAATAAAAAAAATCATGCTCTACTGTATATAAGATGATTTTAGAATAATTTCAGAAAATAAAAGCATGTTATGTGATCTTTTCTTTACCTGATTGAGCTTTGGGTGCCAAGCACATTGCACAACACTACAAGTTGGGGATATCCCAACTCTGGAAACAAGTTCAAGTCTGGTTCGATCATAAAAGCATAGCAAACCTCCAGTTGTGCTTTCCCTTTCAACTGATGTTCCAGTTAAAAATAATTGCTCATCCGGACTGAACGCGATATTAGTTTGAGCATAGTGGTTTGGGAGATCCTCAAACACCTTAAGTGGCTGTTTTATTTGGCGCAAATCCCAAACCTGCCATGCATTTCAGATATTAAAAGGAGCATACAAGCTAAGACAAATATACAGAATAAGATACAAATCCAATGGAAAGTGAACAGCAATAGGATTTGAACACATCAATAATTACCTTCAGTGAACCATCAAAGCTTCTTGAAAGTAAAATCTGTCCGTCACTTGAGAACTTAAGTCCAGTAATATCATCTGAATGACTTTTTTCAACATGTATGTCTGGCCTGCTTCCCCATCCAGGCTTAAGGTTCCATATCTGGAAAAATAAATCAAGCACCAAATGTAAGAAGTTGATGCAAAGTTCATCATGTCCAAGATCCACAGAAAAAATTATTAGTTGATGCAGACATTAAATAAACCTAGAGATCTTCTACCCTATTGCCATCAATTGGCACAGAGATATCAGGAAACATCAACAATTACCTGTATTGAACCATCTCCTATGCCACCAGCAATGCATTTTCCTTCACAATCCCAGGTGCATGTGGTAACTGGAACCCTCCCAGGTCTTGCAAGCTTTGGTTTGATGACCTATACATCAAATAATTGAAGCATTTAGTTTAAGGTTATTTCAATTCCTAATAGCATATCAACTTCGATAAATCAAATTTTATGATAGCAAAATGTATCCATGTGGCTAAAAGCATTGAAAAAAGTGCAAAAGCACTCTAGGAGCCACTGCAAGCTCCCTTTACTGTAACATTAAGCACTAACAACTTCTCCTAAGAATAATTTCTAGCAGCTCAGAATCATATATCCCAAAGAGCTATAGTAAATTTCATGTCATTTTGCTCAATATATAAAAACCAAACAGCAACTGCTCATAGCTGTTAACACCTTCCATACAATTGTTTTTGATAAGTAACACCTTCTATACAATTTTAACTTTGATGCAGAAGTCCAACCGACCCCACCCCCAGAAAAAAAAAGAGTAAACAAAAATTATGCATGACGATAAACCCTGGATTTTTTTTAAAAGGGCCAGTGGTAAACACATATTGGCATTGTTGTTTTGAACAAAATTTCCACATTCACCTACATGTTTTTATTTCTTGGTGAGGGAGGGGTTCTCCATAGTCTTATTTTGTCAAATGACACTCAAGTTCAAAGCCGTGATTAATCATTATAGGCCAAATGCTTCTGCAACAGATTGGGAGAAGGATTAAAAAAGGAGGTGGGGGTGTGGATCAAGAAAAACCTAGCCAGCTTTTTAAGTTAAGATAATTGACAAATTATGGAATCATTCCACCAAGCATATTTCATCACGAGGCAGTTTTAGCATTATTAAAGGAAAAAAAAAAAAAAAGCACACAAACCTGCTTCTGACTTTTGAAGTCATTTACATCCCATATACGCAACGAACCATCCTCTGACGATGTTAAAATTGTCTCTTTAGCTTTAGGGTGCCACTCTCCACAAGTCAATCCAGTTATGTGGCCCTTGGTATTCTTCAGGTCACGAATATACATATCCCCCTTAACAAACTCACCTAGCGTAAGTCCATCACGGTCATAAATCTGAGAGACAAAGAAGACGGACATGAGTTGGGCTGCAATGACTCTAGCTTTAAAGCAAATACAACAAATGAGGAAAAAAAATGAAAAGAAAGAAGAAGATAGTATGCAGTACCTTAGCTTGTGCTGAGCCAGTCACACACAAGAAACGGTCTGCTGTTGGACTCCAGCTTAGATTACGAACTTGATGACCTTCGGATGGTTCCAGCTGTCTAAATGATGCCAAACGAGAATTCATCCCTTGAAAGTCATACATACGTACCGTATAGTCATAACTGCCGGAGAGAACCCTAGACCCAGAGGGATCAACAGCAAGAGCTGAAACAACCTGCCAAAAGATCAGCATAAACAACCTTATCAACATAAGCTACCAGCCTAAAGTTACTGAACAAAACACACTTTAAAATCAAGATAATCATTTACCCTATATCTCAACTAGATGGTTTTTTTGCGTGAAATTTCTGTGACCGCAAGGGTCTTGACTCTTGAACCTGCAACCTCTCCCTCCACCTAGAATTTACATAGGGGAGGAGGTGCCAGTTAAGCTAGAGCTCATTGGTGCATAGTTCTAAATCTCTTAAAATAACTAATCAATTACAGACACTGACACATTATATCTTTCCCAAATATATTTCCTCATGATTCTTTTGGTGTAAAAGTTCTATCAACTTATTGAAATCATTCTTCTCAAAAAAAAATTATCTTTTTCAAAAGAAAATATTCTAAGTTACAAACAATATCCATATTTTCTAAAACAAAGTATTAGACATTTTATCCCTTCAGCAATAATTTCACAACTAAGCTACTAACAACATGTTATGACTTGATACACAAGTAAATAATCTCAACCAAAAAGAGATGTCACTAGTGAACCAGCAGCAATTTTTCGAAAATGAAACAGAAGTTAGAGAGAGAGAGAGAGAGAGAGAGAGAGAGAAATACCTTGGTGTGGCCTTTGAGAACAATCTCATTACTAAGTGGAATTCGATACTTATTCTCAGTTTCTTCTTCTTCTTCTACTTCGTCCTCTGAATCGCCGAAACTCATTCCAGGAGGCGGTCTCGGCGGCCCAACCATCTCTTCCTCCTCCTCCTCATCAATAGACTCCAATTGGGCCGCAGACGGCCTCGGCGGCCCAATGATCGGCCCAACATCTTCGTCGTCGTCATCGGGAGGCGGTCTAGGAGGGCCAATCAAATCGGCTTCGTCTTCATTGGTAGAAGAGTTAGAGTTAGGGTTTCGAAGCGACGAGAGCCAGTCTTTGGAAGAGGAAGAAAGAGAAGGCAGCTCATCGGTCTTGTTTGTGGTGGCGGTGGCGGTGGCGGTGGCGGTAGTGGTGGAGCGACGAGTGGTGCTGTGGATGGCTTCGAGAGAGGTTTGGGGCTTTGATTGCTTGCCGAATGAAAGAGGGAATTGGGCTCGGACTCCGTCGTAAATCTCAGCCTCGTCCTCCATTTTCGTTTGATCCTCTCGACTTTGCAGCAGCAGCTTCTTCTTCTTCTTCTACGTTGGATCATGGATGGATCATGATGGGCCGGCCCACACCATTCTGACCTTTTCTCCACTATGGATTTCGAGTTTGTAAGTCCAGCCCAGTCCAATACTCAATGCTTTTCCATTTACATTAAAAAGCTAGTAAAAGTCACTTCAGTTTTGGCCTATTACTGATTTTGGTTCATAATAATTTGCTTTTAATCCCTAACAATTTGAACCAATCTTTTTTTAAGTTGCTTTTTTTTTAATAAATGGTAGAAGTATATTAGGAAACCTTTTTAAATTTTATATATTAATTATAAAGGTTCCAATTAATTAATACTCTTAGATTACCTTTTAGTGGATTATTTTAAAAATGTTTTAATACTATTTTTATGAGAAATATAAAAAATTAATTGTTTTTTTTCTATAAAATTTTTTTAAAAATAATTGCTAAACCAATACCTGGCAACACACACACAATAATAAAAGCGAATACCTGGCAATAATGGAGGGTCCCCTTTAAACTTTTTTTTTTTTTTTTTTTTTTTATATGTGAAACCTAAATTGAATTTTGTTAAAGAATATATCAACAGAGTTGTCTATTTTGTTTATGTTGTTTTGGTTGGAAAAGATAAAGACAAGGAAAAAGATATTGATGATTTGTTTTATATTTTATCTTAATTGCTTAAATGATAAAGAAAAATGGTTAAATTATCAATTTATAAAAAATACAATTTTTTTTTTAAGTTTGGGAATCTGGATACTCACATGTTTTAAAGGGAATCCACATTCCTACTACGAGGGGTTTAAAGGGAGATCTAGATTTTCTTGGCATTTGATTCCCTAACGTAATTTGCAACAAAATATGGGAATTTTTAAACATTTCTATGAATTCTAAAATATTACCCTGTACCAAACGCCACATTAAAGTATTTGTTAACCTTTCCCATATGTGTGTGTATGTTAAGAATCACGCTCCTAATAAATTGAATGTAATTATTTTTGAATTTTTTTAATGGATACTTTAAGTGTATTCATTTAAGAAATACTTTTATAAACTTTTTGTGATAAAGGAAAAAAATAACTCCTTTTTTTTTTTTTTTTTTTTTTTTTTTTTTTTTTTTTTTTTTTTTTTTTTTTTTTTTTTTTTCCTAAAGTTTAGACCAAAAAAAAAAAAACATACTTTCTCCTATTTAAGTAGCTTCCCTTGTTTGGATTCCTACTTTGGATGCCAAAGTATCCTCAAATCTAACTACTTAAAAAGTTCAAATATTAGGGTTAAAAATGTAAAATTATTCATTTAAAAATTCCTGAATTTTAGATAAATTAAAAAAAAAAAAAATTCTTCCATCCTGGGTGGGGACTCCACCACATATTGTAACACTCCCACTATTTATTTAAAAAAAAAAAAAAAAAAGCACTTGTCTTTGAGGATCAATGTTGGACCCCATAAACTTTGGCATTGTTAATGGCAAATTTCTCTAAGCATCAATGTCAATGGCAACAACAGAACAACACATTCAAGCAAACTGAATGGCACTGCCACCAAGTTTTCCTATCTCACCCACATGCTTTGAGAATTTAGGGCATATAAATTGTTGACAATGATATAATTAATATTATGTATATATGTTTGAGTGAATTCACACATATCTAATTCATTTGATTAATTTAAGTGTTTAATAATTTTTTTATATTCTTGATTGCATGTGCAATTAAAGTTATTTTATTATTTGGTTGATTTTTGTCTCAATTATTGCCAAAGTAATATTCCAAATCTTTTTTTTTTTTGTTAATAATATTCCTAATTAATTATCAATGATATAAATTTAGAAAATAAAGACTAAAAATAATAATAATAAATAGTTAATCTACCATTTTATATATATATATATATATTTTTTTTTTTGAGTAATTTGAAGTTATAATGGAGAGTGAAAATATTGAACAAATGGCAATGAATTTAAGGCNTAATATTTTCCTATATAAGATTACACTCTCACTAACCCACTATTCAGAAAACTTTAGGTTTATGTTTTTTTTTTTTTTTAAATAGAAAAACAAGTTAAATAACCCAATAATTGCTCCTTTTTTTTTACTAAAAAAAATAAAATAAAATAACACTAAAGTTTATCCAAAAAAAAAAAACCAAATCTATATCTTATATTAAACTTCCTTTGTTTAGATTCCTACTTTTAGATGCCCAAAATATTCTCAAATCTAACTATTTAAAAAGTTCAAATATTAGGGTTTAAAAATGTAAAATTATTCATTTAGGGCCATTTGATTGGAGGGGTGGAAAAGTGGGAGGATAGAAAATTATGGAGGAAAGAAAGTGGGATGATAGAAATTTTTTTTAATTTTTCTCATTTTTGTTTGGTTAAGAGTGAAAAAGTAGAGAGATGGAAAAAATGAATGTGCATAAAATTACTCATATACCTTTTATTAAAAATGGTGCACAATTAAAAAAAAGAAGTGACAAACAACTAAAAAAAAAAAAGCAATGACCCAAATTATATTAAAAAATAAAAATCATGTCCAGGAAAAAAAAAATCATGTCTAGTTAAAAAAAATAAAAAAATAAAAAGAGAGAGAGTTATTTTCCTTTCTCCACTCAACTAAGCATATTCCAAAAAAGTTTTTCTTCCTATTTTCTCTCTAAAGTTTTCCATTTACGCTATTTCACTTTCAAACAACACAACCTTAAAAATCCTAATTTTAGATAAATTTTAATATACAATTTCTTCCATCATGGGTCCACACTCCACCACAAATTGTAACCCTCCCACTATTAAAAAAAAAAGCACTTGTCTTTGAGGATCAATGTTGGACCCCATAAATTTGGCATTGTTAATGGGGAATTTCTCTTAGGATCAATGTCAATGCAACAACAGAACAATGAACAACACATTCAGCAAACTCAATGGCATTGATTTGAGGATTTAGGGCATATAAATTGTTACAATGATATAATTTATATTATGAATATATTGTTGAATGAATTCACAAATATTTAATTATTTGATAATTTAAGTGTTAATAATTTTTTTATATTCTTATTGCATGTGCATTAAAGTTATTTTATTATTTGGTTGATTTTGTCTCAATTATTGCCAAAGTATATTCCAAATCTTTTTTTTTTTTTATAAGTATTCCTAATTAATTATCAATGATATAAATTTAGAAAATAAAGATAAAAAAAAAAATAAATAGTTAATCTACCATTTATATTTTTATATATTTTTTTTTTTTTTGGGTAATTTGAAGTTATAATGGAGAGTGAAAATTTTGAACAAATGGCAATGAATTTAAGGCAAAATACTGGTTAGTATTAAAATTTAGAACACAAGTGCTTTACTCCCAAAGATTAAAATAGAGATGACAATTGGGTAGAATGGGATCGAAAAAAGGTTGCCATGTCTTTTGCTTAAATGCAAGTTTGAAGGTATTTTACTAACCTTGATGAGATGGTTCCAATACTGATGTAATGAAAATGAAATGGAAAAGGAAAAGGCAACTGTCAGAATAATTAGTGAGAAGGATAGAAAAGTATTTTTAATATTGTAATATATAATGTGTATAGAAAACTAAATTATGACTAGGATACTTAGTGAGAGGGATAGAAAGTACTTTGAATATTGTAATATATAATGTGTATAGAAAACTAAATTATGACTTGGATACATATACAAAGATTATATTATATGAATAAATAATTTAAATATATAGTAAACAAAACATGTTTATATATATTTGGGTGGGTCAGGATGAGTAAAACTCATCATTTCTCCATTACCTCTATGAGTGAGAAAAATTCACACAGGATAGGACATATCAAGTAGGGTGAGCTAATTTTGTCATCCCCAATTTAAAGAGACAATAGCTACAACTTCCACTAAAAAATTAACACAACTACATATTTGAAAATCTAACCATTGGATTTTGTGGCCATTATGCTATTAACAAGTATGTCAAATCTTGTGTCAATAAAATGTAATTTACTATTCGATCCATAAACTTATTTTTTCTGCATAATTTTAGACTACAAAAATTTGAAATTTAAACATTTGGTTGATAACATAGCTATTAATCTTTGATTTTCTGAAAATTTTACAAGTATGGAAGATATAAGAAGAAAATATAATCTAATAACAGATTTTCAAAATTCATTTATAATAAAAAGATATTGAGTGGAATTGTAGCCATTAACTACAACTATATTTGTTACCAATTTTTCTTTGATTTAAAGTGGTTTCTGTTTTGATCACTTTAAAAAATGACCAAACTAAAAACTAACATGTCATCATTATGCCAAATACTTTCTTTCTTTTTGAAGAGCACTATGCTAAATACATTAGGGAATAAAAATGATTGGTTCGATTAACAGGTGCCTTTTGGATATTTGTTAGTAAACCATTTGAAAAAAAATTTGATACTGTTTTGATGGAAAATATAACAAACTGGTTTTTTTTTTTTTTTTTTAAATTTTATTTTTCTAGGAAAAAAAACAACAACAATTGTTGGGTTGTTTAACTTGTTTTTCTTTAAAAAAAAAGGGTCATGCTAAGGCTTTTAGGGTATTGGTTAATAATCAGTTTTAAGAAAATTTTGATATTACTTTTATGAGAAATAAAAAAGGCTGTTAAAACATTTTTTTTTTCCTTTTCCATAAAAACTTTTTTCAAATGGATTATTAATCAATACCCTAAAGATAGTAAAAAAAAAAAAACAATAAATGTAAAGTTGTTTTGAATGAGTGGGTTAGTTGTAAAGTGATATTATTTTTTCGGAAAATGATTCTGTTTAAAAATCCATTCAAAACGGGAGAAGCCCTTAAATAGTTTGAATAAATGGATTAGTAGGAGAGTGATTCTATATTATAAGAAATGTTTTAGGTGAGAGTTAGAATCTTAGAGATATATTTTTACAGTTTCGTTTTTATATTTTGTTTTTCTTAAACTTAAGCGTAGAAGTATTTTTGAACTAGCCAAAAGTCTATTACAAAAGGAGAAACTCCTTGAACAGTAGTACAGAATCTATAAGTATATATCATGAAACAGGCAGCACAACCACGTAGCATTTTGAATTACTAAACGGAGAAAGATGAAGAAGAAGAGAACGAGAAACAAGAAAAACATTTCAGGTACACAATCTCCATCAATTCACTTTCCCTTTTCCCATTCCATGTAGAAAATATTGTTAACATGTTATTATTTCAAAATTCCGTTTCAGTTAAAGCTCATAAGAAAAGGAAACGTATTATTAGGGATAGGGAAAAAGCAGCACAAAACGTGAGTCCAGTTGTTGAGAAGTATTGGTTTCAAAGGTACAATCTCTTCTCCAAATACGACGAGGGTATCAAAATGGACGAGGAAGGATGGTATTCCGTGACGCCCGAACAGATTGCGATTTGACACGCTCTGAGGTGTGTCGCTGCCACTGCCAAACCCAATCCGGTTGTCATCGATTGCTTTGCTGGGGTTGGTGGCAATGCCATTCAGTTTGCTAGAACGTGTTGTTCTGTTGTTGCCATTGACATTGATCCTAAAAAGCTTGAATTCGCTATTAACAATGCCAAAATTTATGGGGTCCAACATTGTATCGATTTCATAGTTGGGGACTTCTTCCAACTCGCCCCTTCGTTGAAGGTAATTGTTAACAATTGAAAATTTGTTCAAAGATGGTTTCGTTTCATGTGGATTGATTTGCTGTTTATAGCTTTACTTTAATTGGCTCTTGGCATCAAATTGTTCTTTAATTAGTTTGTACATATTATTAAGAATTATACTGAGAAGAACTAATTATGATGTTGCTCTTCAGGATTCAAGTGTGCACTGTGCAGTGTTAGGAACAATTTGTTTGTTGCTGTTTCTTGTTGAATTTTGAACTATACATGAATTGAAATGAAATTAAAGGCTAAGTTGCTTTGAAGCACAAGAGTGGGAATTCAACTCTTCAAGACCACATATTTGTTTTGGTCCATATATTTGATTGGTGCATGCAGCATGATCATATGAAATTTTAAAATTTTAAGAATATGGAATAGGATGCTTGACAGTGGGTAGCTATATGGAATCTTATTATCTTTTTCTATTTCGTTTCTTGTTCATAACACCTACTTTATTGTGAAATTGTTAGGCAAGTTGGGTTGTGAAGACAGGCCTTGCTAGGGTCAGTTTAGGTTGGTTCATAGGCAAGGTTTTTACATAGGGTAAAACTAGATACTGCCTATATTTAAGTTCTCCAATTAAATTCAGTCATACAACTTATTGGCCAATGCAACACAACCACGTGGCCAATGCACTTCCTTGTTTATGGTTGCAACTTCTAAGGCCACATGGTTGAATTTATTTGGAGAACCTAGGATATAACACTTAAGAAATTGAACTTAAGTTTTACCTTTTTAGATATTGAACTTGTTCCAAGCTTATTCAATACTTGTTAGGGAAAAGAGTTGATTGAGAATACAAAATGTGAGAGGTGGGGATACTTAAAAAAACAAATGCTCATTTTTCTTGTTCTTCCCTTCCTATTTTACTTGATCGTTGTAATTTTGGTTCCTGATATTTGCCCCCATAGTACTTTCCCAATGTACTCGTGTCGGCTTTTTTATTAATAATATTTTTCGTTACTTATCAAAAAAAATATGTTAATTTCTTTTTAGTGACCCATTATAAGGACTAGGGTGTGGTAATACTAAAATGGTATTCCTCTGTCTTTGGTGCGTTGTTGTGAGAAGCTTACTCTAGTGATGGGATTTTAACTCTTGAACTATTTGGTAGTTTTTCACTTGTTTAGAGCTCTCTTGGGAAGTGGAGCAAATATTATGTGGTCTATTGTGAATATTAGACAGCACATTGGTGAATTTTCCCTAAAATATGTTCATAAAGATTTAAGAAGTCTACTATTGGGGCAAAAGTTGCATGTCCATGTGAAATTTTGGGATTGATATGTTTTTGTGCAGTGGGACTAGAAATAAAGAATATTTAAAGGACCAAGTATTTTTGCACCGATTAATTGGCATACGCTTAGCTTTTCTTGTTGGTTTCCATCAGCAGATGTTAAAATTATACTATTTTTAAAGGGATTCTAAGGCTTGTTTTTAAGATCTGATACTTTTTCTTTTTTAAGTCACAATTTATTTAAATAAGTAAACAAGGGGAAGGTCAATTAACTTAAAGTACACTGGCGGTGTACTAAAGGAACCACCTTAGAAATTATAAAATTAATAATAAAGATAGATAGAAATTATAAAATTAATAATAAAGATAGATAGAAATTATAAAATTAATAATAAAGATAGGGAACTTGTAGTAACTTCTTTTTTACAAGGATAGGCTGCTGTGTCAACAGCAAATATATTTGACAAGAGTGCTTTTAAGACAATATAAAAGGATGATGAAATTTGAATTTAGTCTACGAAGTTATCCCTAACAAAATTTTTGTGTAATCAATTGTGCATTAATAAGTGGAAAATCTCTCTATAATACACTGCACTTGTCAAATATATTTGCTGTTGCCTTTTATTGGAAGCATTTTAGAATCTAACAAAATCTACATAATATGATATTAGAACCTGATTTAGTTATCAAGTGGAGGTAGTAAATTAAACTATAATTACATGTTTGATAATGTTGCATTAAAGTTAATAATTTAACTTGAGATGGAAAATATTCTTCTTTTAATATTTTTTAGTTTAATATTCTAATTATTTCTTCTTACTTTTTTTAGGGGGACATAGTGTTTTTAGCACCACCACGGGGAGGTCCATCATACAAAAGTATTGAAAATTTTACACTTGATTTTCTCAAGCCAAGAGATGGGTATGTGGTAGATGTGTTTGTTTCCCAAACATGAGCAAATTATAAATTTATTTTGGTTAGTCCAGAGAATAGGGTGCTAATATATTAGTATGTCTGAAACTCTTAAGAAATAAAAATAGGAAGTTTCTTATTATATGTGTGGCTTTTCCTCTTTCATTCATGGTCATTGTTGAACTTGAGTTTCATCTTTCAATTACTTTGACTTTAATTTATAAAAACTTAACATTGTTTCGTGCAAGAAAAAAGGAAAAAAAAAAAGATATATATAATATATAGAATTAAGAAGAAATCACTACTAAGTTATGTTTAGTTTACTTCTTGTTGGTGTTATGAAAATAATGTAATCAATATAGCATTCTCCCATCTGGATACACTTTTGATGCCACTAGTTAACCTGATTAGGAATTTTGCTAACTTCAAAGATTTGATGAAGCTAAAATCCTAAACTTTCTCTGGAAGCCTTTATGTCATATTCTTGTTCATTCAATTATTCAAACTTTTGTTTGGGAAGGGGCTCTACATTCTCATCAGGTAATTTTCATCTGACATCAATCTAAACTTCATGTGAGGACACCATCAAGACGTAACTTCAAGGTTGGAATGTTTATGGTGCATTCTTGTTAAGTAAATGTCAAAACTTACTTGAACTTTAGTCGAATTGACGAATTTTAGTTTCTTAACAGGTCTAGGTAAAGTCATAGGCTATTTATCTTCGTAACTGAAGATGGTTCTTTCAGACTGGGTATTTTAGAGACTTTACCTATTTTGTTGCTTTACTTGAGTAAAATTGTGTTTGTCTTTTGCATAAATTTTGCAAAATTTGGAAACATTATTTAATAAGAGGTTCACTAATATTATTGATTATCTGATAAACAATTTTTTTTTTTTTTTTTGAGGGTTGCATTTAGAGCAGCGTCAGATTTCCATTTACAGTTGCAATTCCTGACTCTAAGCATAAATATTGTAGTTTATGTATGACTAAATGGACCTTATGCATGCTATTAGTGGTTAGGAATCTCAATCTTCCTAGTGAGATCTAGCCTTGATGGGCAAATATACACTTCTTCTTTTCCTAACTTGTCATGCATTTGCATATTCAGTTTCTTGTTGAATATGCATAACAGTATAGGAAGTAGAAGTAGAGAGAGTATTGCCTTCAACAAGTAGTTCTTGTACAAGATTTCCAACTTCTGTAATTTCATTTTGCCAAACTTCCACCAAATGAACTTTAATAAAAAGGTAATGTTTGATAACATATATCTTAAACTAAAAAGAAAAGAAGACAATAATTGAAATTCATGATAATAAGGTGACAGACTTTTCTAGCTTTTCTAGTTTCAATTACCACACTTGCGCCAAAGGAGATTATGCTCTTGCTTGTCTTTATTATGGTGTCTTGTGCATAGTGATTAATATATGCAAGCAACTGTGAACCAATGTCCTGCAGGTAAATTTATATGCTCAGAAACCCATATAGAGATATGATCCATGCTAGTTGGCTGACTTTGCAAAAAATGATGGTTCAACAATGTAGTTTTAGTTTTTGGCAATATGGTGTCAAATTGCCTGATCACATGGATTTTTGGCCTATTCAATGTTCTTTATGATAGCTGTCCATTCATATTTTAATCAATTGTTGTCAATATGTCATACATCCTAGTTAGTGATTGATAAGCTTTTAAAAAATCATGTTGCTTGAGCTCCCTAAGCATCCATAACATCTTTGCTCCTGCTTTCACTCTATTACTTACTCTCTACTACAAGTAATAGCGATTTAGGTTGACAAGGATATTCATCTGCTACACTTGGCTTAATTACTGATATGTATACCTGCAGCCACAGTAGGGAATACATATGACTGGATAACATTATGTGCCTTTGACACAAAGTAGTCTATAAGAAACTGTGGTACATTGTTGCTGTAGTTAGTCTATGTGATACATAGTCTTAGAAAGAAAATATCTTCTTTGAATGTGCTAATCTAATGGTAATTAGTATCAAGGATTCTTCATTGCACATAAACCGTTGGATTCATGACTTCTTGTTTATATGTTTCTAATTTGATGGATATATTGTCTCATTTAGTCATTTTATAACATGTGTATCTTTTTTTTATTATTGATAGATAAGTTTTCAAAATGCTGCTAAAATTTCTAGCTATCACAAACTACTGATGCATAACATGCTAATGAATCTTTGCCCTTAATTTCCAACATTTTCAATTGTGAAAATATTTCAAATGAACATAATGTTAGGTTCAGGGAAAATATGAAAGATGCCCTCCGTATACTTTTGGTTAATTGAAATATCAATTTTTGGGAACTCTTGAATAGGTAATTGTCATAATTATAATTGATCCTTACATTGCATGCAGTTTTTCAATTCAATACTCAAAATCTGATTCCCTTGTTCTTGTCCTTTTTTCTTCTTTTAGTTTATATATTTGTTTACCTGCTGATTTGCAAGTACCTATGTGCAGCTTCACCATATTTCAGTTTGCTCAAACAATAACACCTAACATCATTATGTTCTTACCTCGGAATGTGGACTTGCAGCAAGTGGAAGAACTTTCTTGGTTGTCTTCTCCTCCTCTAGAAGTTGAGGTACGAAATCCTTTACATACTAGATTTGTGTGAGATGGTAAATATCTATAGTAAATATCCCACTGTCTTCTTGCAACTCTTATTGTCATTTCCTTTATTTATGTGCGAATAAGCAGTATATAAGTGAAGTTCATTTTCTGTAGGTTTCGGCTTGAATGAAGGTTCCTGCTTGAATGAAGAACTAATAGGACAGCTGAGGTGACATTCGGTCTAACAATGCTCTAGAATTTTTGGAAGAAGAATTGGACATCCTGTCTGGACTTGGCACCTTTGATGGGTGCAACTGGAAAAGTGTTGTTCTCACTTCCTTGGCCATGTAGGTTTGGAGCAATGAATCTCTCATGTCATCGATGACCACCTTGTCAACTGAGTTCATGATGTCCTCCAGTTGTGTGGGGTGTCTAGAGGTAAACAGGTTCTTATAGTATTCCTCAGCCATGTTCGAAAGTTCACCTTCATCTTAGTGCCAAACCCCTGCCTCATCTTGTAGGCCCTCTATATGGTTTGTCCGTCTACGTTGACTGGCTCTTTGGTGGAAAAATCTCATGTTCTTACCGCCTACAGGTAGCCATAACACCCTGGACTGTTGTTTCCAAAACACTTCCTCGTGGTGCAAGAGCTCATTCACTTCTCTTTTCACTGCATTAATCCATTGCAGGTTATTACCATAGTCAACCCCCATGAGTTACTGTAACTCCTGTTGTTTTTCATTTAGGCAAGTGCGAGTGTTCTCAAATGCCACTTTGCTCCAATTAATGAGCTCCATACGATAGGCCTTTATTTTTTCAACCAGGAAAAACATTGGGCTCCCATTTACTTGGGTTCGGGTCCATGAAGACTGAACTCTTTCTTCACATTCGTTGTTAGAGACCAAATGTTCCTTAAAGCACTGTAGTTTTTTCCGTTTTCGTTGTTGATTCATGGCAGCTATGGTGGATAGCATAATGGGGTCATGGTCTGAGTAAGAAACTTGGAGGTGGGTGATTTTGGCCATAGGGAATCGTTCTCTCCACTCTGTATTTGCACATGCTCTGTCTAGTTGCACTTAAACAAAGGCATGCCCTTGCCTACCGTTGCGCCATGTGAAGGGGTACCCTTGATACCCAAGGTCAATCAATCCACAGTCGTACTAAGCATCATGGAACATTTGCATGGGGCCTAATGATTTGGAGGTGCCACCATTTTTTTCCCCGGAGACAAGGATTTCATTGAAATCTCCGATGCACAGCCAAGGTAGAGAAGCTCGTGCATGGAGGTGACAGAGTAATCTCCAAGTTTCTGTTTTCCACTAATCTTCTGGGTGGCTGTACGCACAGTCAATCTCCATCGGTCTTGCACATGGGAAACAATATGCACATCAATATGATTAGGCCAGGAAGTCTGATGATGGACCTCAATTTCATTTTTCCACAAAAGAGCCAAACTACCCTTCCTTCCATCACACGAGACAACCAGCATGGATTGGAAGTTTAGTTCATCTCAAATCGGTATCATTTCTTTCACAGTCAATTTTGTCTCCATGAGAAACAAAATTGTGGGTGCTTTCCTTCTCACCAAGTCGGCGAGCACTTGAACTACTGGTCAGTACTCAAGCCCGCGACAGTTCTAGCTTATCGCAATCATTGGGCTCAATAGGGTTGGTCTCTAGCCTCCACCATTCTAGGCGATAGAGCATCAATTGCCTTTTCTGTCTTGGCTCCTTTCATAGTGTCAACATCTAATTCTGTGTTGTCTTCACACGGGTTTATGTTCTTCCTTTTGTGACCCACTTCAGATAAAGGAGTTTCTGCATGTGCCGAGTGGTTTTTTTTTTTCCTATTGCCAGTCTTCGTAGGAAGCATGCCTTTGCTAGTGTCCATGTGTGGAATAGTGCCATGCAAAGCATTCTCTCCTATGGCCCCACTTGATGAGTTAGCGTCCACTACTACATGCAAGTTTTCTATGTGAAAAGCACTTTCCATATCCATCTCTAGGTCAAGCCCTCTATTTTTGGTCTGATTATTCAAATCAGGAGGGCCCGCAATTTTCGGCTGTGATTTTTGAATCTCCTCATCAAGAAAATCCAGATTTGGCTCCTTTCACTTTGTTCTTCCATGAATATCGCCACTCCCGGTCAACTGTGCATTCCCAAACTTTGATAATCTTAAAGCTTCAATTTCATGTATCAGTTGGTCATATTGACAAAATCTAATTGTTTCAGAGTTGCTAGTGTTAGATATTAGTTTTTGTTGTTTGTATATTAGAGGGGAAAAAATGGGAATTAACTTATGTATAATATACAAAATACTTCACATTGATGCAGATCTTTGTTTCTTTTTCTTTTTTATTTTTATTTTTTATGGATGAATTCATAATTTATATAATTATTCAACCTATAAAGTCACTATCCATGTATTTTTTTTTTTTTTGCTTTAAATCAGAAAATAGTAGCTAAGGACCACGATTCCGCCTATTTCTTTTACATTCACATAGGATCCCGACTTTGACAATGGCTTTTTGGTGGAAATCGTAGTCACATCTCTCTTTCATTCCTTTGTTTCTTCTGTAGCCGAAAGAGAAGAAAAATTGCAAAGCTTAAGTAAAAAGCTTTACAGAGAGGAAAGGTCTTTTTCCTTCTTTATTCTTTATAAAGATACACTGGATTCAAGCGGAGTGCCTTGAAGTCAAAAGAAATTACTTACGGATCAAGTTAAATCCGTGCAAGCCTCCTTAAATCTTGCATAACAAGTGATAGAAATCCCTCTTTATTTATTTAATTATTTATGTGAGCGAGTTTCTTGGAGAGTTCAAGTAAAGACAACACAACAGGTCCTATTACCATATATTCAAACATTGACTGATTGACGTGCGAGCTTCTTGGAGCTCAAGTTGAATTGCGATATGGACCGGACATTGCCTTTCGATGTCATCATTATTATGCCCTACAATGTGAAACTGGAGATTAATTTTTTATTTTTTTTATTTTTTATTTTTATGGAAAAGTTTTTTAAAAAAGAGAAATGATATGTCCACAACATTTTTACAATAAATTTTATGTGACAAGTTGTTATGTGTAGTTACTAGTGCAATAGAAAGTAATTTAAGTGGTGGATTTAAATTAAAAATCTACAACAACTTGTCCACTGGATTTGTTGTGAACCTTCTCAAAAAAATAAAAAAAATAATTTGTTGTGAAAATATTGTGAAAATATTGTAAACGTAGTATTTTTCTTTCAACAAAAAAAAGTTAATAGGAAATAGGAAATTGTGGCATAAAAGAATGCAAGAATCTCACTGTGACTATTGTGATTAGCAAGAGATATTAATTAAGAATGCTTACCATATAATTTGACATTAAAGTATATTTTACCCCCCACCTACTGGGCGAACTCATATAATTATTATTATTATTATTTTAAATGAGGAAAAAGTATTATAGTCCAAGCTCTAAAAACCCCAAGCGCAAGACAAAGATAAATTAGTCCACTAAAAATAAATCATATATAACCTAAGCTTTTTTTTTTTTTTTTTTTTTTTTTTTTAAAAAAAAAAAAATATATATATATATATATAGAATTAAGAAGAAATTACTACTAAGTTATGTTTAGTTTACTTCTTGTTGGTGTTATGAAAATAATGTAATCAATATAGCATTCTCCCATCCGGATACCCTTTTGATGCCACTAGTTAACCTGATTAGGAATTTTGCTAACTTCAAAGATTTGATGAAGTTAAAATCCTAAACTTTGTCTGGAAGCCTTTATGTTATATTCTTGTTCATTCAATTATTCAAACTTTTGTTTCGGAAGGGGCTCTACATTCTCATCAGGTAATTTTCATCTGACATCAATCCAAACTTCATGTGAGGACACCATCAAAACGTAACTTCAAGGTTGGAATATTTATGGTGTATTCTTGTTAAGTAAATGTCAAAACTTACTTGAACTTTAGTTGAATTAAGGAATTTTAGTTTCTTAACAGGTCTAGGTAAAGTCTTAGGCTATTTATCTTAGTAACTGAAGATGGTTCTTTCAGACTGGGTATTTTAGAGACTTTACCTATTTTGTTGCTTTACTTGAGTAAAATTGTGTTTGGCTTTCCATAAATTTTGCAAAATTTGGAAACATTATATAATAAGAGGTTCACTAATATTATTGATTATCTGATAAACAATCTTTTTTTTTTTGGGGTTGCATTTAGAGCAGCGTCAGATTTCCATTTACAGTTGCAATTCCTAACTCTAGGCATAAATATTGTTGTTTATTATGACTAAATGGACCTTAAGCATGCTATTAGTGGTTAGGAATCTCAATATTCCTAGTGAGATCTGGCCTTGATGAGCGAATATATACTTCTTCTTTTCCTGACTTGTCATGCATTTGCATATTTAGTTTCTTGTTAAATATGCACAACAGTATATGAAGTAGAAGTAGAGAGAGTTTTGCCTTCAACAAGTAGCTCTTGTACAGGATTTCCAACTTTTGTACTTTCATTTTGCCAAACTTCCACCAAATGAACTTTAATAAAAAGGAAATGTTTGATAACATATATCTTAAACTAAAAAGAAAAGAAGACAATAAATGAAATTCATGATAATAAGGTGACAGGCTTTTCTAGTTTCAATTACTATACACTTGCGCTAAAGGAGATAATGCTCTTGCTTGTCTTTATTATGGTGTCTTGTGCATAGTGATTAATATATGCAAGCAACTGTGAACTAATGTCCTGCAGGTAAATTTGTATGCTAAGAAACCCATATAAATATATGATCCATGCTAGTTGGCTGACTTTGCAAAAATTGATGGTTCAACAATGTGGTGTTAGTTTTTGGCAATGTGGTGTCAAATTGTCTGATCACATAGATTTTTGGCCTACTTGATGTTCTTTATGATAGCAGTCAACTCATATTTTAATCAATTGTTGTCAATATGTCATACATCCTAGTAAGTGATTGCTAAGCTTTTAACAAATCATGGTGCCTGAGCTCCCTAAGCATCCATAACATCTTTGCTCATGCTTTCACTCTATTACTTACTCTCTAGTACAAGTAATAGTGATTGGAGTTGACAAGGATATTCATCTGCTACACTTGGCTTAATTACTGATATGTATACCTGCTTAATTACTAATATGTATGCCTGCAGCCACAGTAGGGAAGACATATGAATGGATTACATTATGTGCCTTTGACACAAAGTAGTCTATGTTGTAGTTAGTCTGTGATACATTGTCTTATAAAGAAAGTCCCTTCTTTGAATATACTAATTTAATGGTAATTAGTATTAGGGATTCTTCATTGCACATAAACCATTGGATTCATGACTTCTTGTTTATATGTTTCTAATTTGATGGATATATTGTCTCATTTAGTCATTTTATAACATGTGTATCTTTTCGTTATTATTGATAGATAAGTTTTCAAAATGCTGCTAAAATTTCTAGCTATCACAAACTACTGATGCATAACATGCTAACAAATCTTTACCCTTAATTTCCAACATTTTCAATTGTGAAAATATTTCAAATGAACATAATGTTAGGTTCAGGGAAAATATGAAAAATGCCCTCCGTATACTTTTGGTTGATTCAAATATCAATTTTTGGTAACTATTGAATAGGTAATTGTCATAATTATAATTGATCCTACATTGCATGTAGTTTTTCAACTCAATACTCAAAATCTGATTCCCTTGTTCTTGTCCTTTTTTCTTCTTTTAGTTTATATATTTGTTTTACCTGCTGACTTGCAAGCACCTGTGTGCAGCTTCACCATATTTCAGTTTGCTCAAGCAATAACACCTAACATCATAATGTTTTTACCCCGGAATGTGGACTTGCAACAAGTGGAAGAACTTTCTTGGTTGTCTTCTCCTCCTCTAGAAGTCGAGGTACGAAATCCTTTACACACTAGACTTGTGTGAGATGGTAAATATCTATAGTAAGCATCCCATTGTCTTCTTGCAACTCTTATTGTCATTTCCCTTTATTATGTACGAGTCAGAGAGAGTGCACTTCTACTTATAAAATTTTCAGTTCAATCGAAATGACATTGAGATTCTTCACATGTTACAATCAATTCCACATCTGCAGATTGAAGAAAATTATTTGCAAAACAATGTAAAGGGTGTGACAGCGTACTTTGGAGGTGCAGCATACCATTAACTTGGGTAGAGTATTCTTTCTCTGTCACAGCCTTTCATAATTTAAAAGAAAATCCACTGGTTTTGTTTTATCTATGTTGATTTGTAATGTTTTATTAAAAACTTAAACTTTTCCATTATATCCACCTTTTGTGTTTTCCATTTTTGTCTAATCGGTCTAGTGACAAACTAAAGGTCTTATGTACCAAGAGGGGGAGGCGGCTGGGGAGCTATGATTAACTCTTTTTTGGGGGTTTAATTACACTATTAACACTTTGGAATCTTGTCTTATCTTCCAATTGCATTAGATCCCTCTCTCTCTCTCTCTTTCTCTCTCTCTGACACACACACACATGCACACTTTTTTTTTTTTTGATAAGTAATTAGAATAGTATTAATCAAGAAGAAAAAACAAATAAAGCGAATACAAGGTGTTCTTGATGGTGAACACAAGAAAAAGCAATAAATAACAACAAAGATAGAAAAAGAAACTTAAGGGAAAATTCCAAGGGAAGAAAGACACTCAATAATGGAAGAACAATTCGAAGAACCCCAGCACCTAGACCAATCAAAAAGAGTTCTTTGACATTGAGCTTGTAACTAAACAAGCGATTTCTCTTTAGCCTCAAAAGAGCGCCGATTTCTTTCCATCCAAGCAACCCACATCAAACAGCCATAAACCATATTCCATGCGTTTGAATTAAATTTCCCTAGCTAATAACTCCAACAAAACACCAAACTCTTCACAGAACTTGGCATGACCCATTGGATCCCGAATACCTGAAACATTTGCACCCACAACGAGTGAGTTACAAGACAATATAGGAGAAGATGATCCACAGATTCCTTATTACAACAGCACATACAACACTGATTCGCCAAAGAGAGACCTTGGAGCATCAGATTATCCAAGGTAAGTATCCGACCATGAGTTGCTGTCCACATGAAGAAAGCCACCATTTTAGGAACCTTAACTTTCCAAATACCCTTCCAAGGGAAACTAGGGATGGAAGCACCCCGGATCTTATTGTAATAGGAACAAATATCAAACTTACCATTTCCATTAAGACACCAATGGGAACTATCACACCCAACACTCCTAGGAATCCGAGATTGAATGAAATCAAGGAAAGAGAAGGAAGCTTCTAATTCCCTATCATAAGAGTCCCTATAAAATCTCAAATTCCAAATTCTATCATTTCCACCCTCCTAATGACACTGCACATAAAAAATGCAAGCTTCCTTGTCGTTTGAACACGCATATAATTGAGGATGGAGCATTTTAAGTGAGATATCCCCAACCCACGTGTCATGCCAAAAAAGTATACGAGAGCCATCACCCAACACTAGGGCCAAATGTTTGGAGAATCTCTCCTAACCGTCATTAATACCATGCTAAAGACTGCACCCGTGGGCCCTTCTACAGACTTTAGCATTCCACCCCCTTGACCCTCTCCATATTTAGTGGCAACAACCCTCCGCCAAAGATGGGTTTCTTCTTGTCCAAACCTCCATGACCATTTTCCTTATAGGGCTTGATTGAAATGCACTAACTTATAAATCCCTAAACCACTCATCTCTAAAGGTGAACACACCTTCTCCCAAGCCACCAAAGAATATTTGAAACACTCCATTTACATAGGACTTTTCTAAGGTTTTTTTAGCAGGGATACAGACTCACCAAGTGTGTTGGGTCAATTTTTTGAAAATCATACCTTGGTTTTTCTATAAGTAGGAAATAGACTCCCCAACCCATTCAGTATTATTCATTTATTGATCTTTCCTCAAATTTAGTCTTGGTGTGTGTTTGGCATCAACGTGTTTAACTTTTTGCTGAAAATGTGCTAAAATATACTTGTATAGTTTTACCTTGGAATCTAAAGAGCCTAAACCAGTTTAAAACTGAGTTGAATTGTGTTAAGTTGCCTACCTGTGGAGAATGCATTTGATTGAAAATATGTGAAGTTTTGGAAAACTCTTGAGATCCTTTTGCTACCAGACATGCTTTTGGCCTTGATTTTAATTTTGTATGGTATAATATGGTAGGTATCTTCCACTCAAAGTGACAAGTCGCAGGTTTGAATTCTGTAATCAGCTTCTCCAATAGATTGAGAGTAAGGCTACTTAGCATGATCTCTCCCAAACCCCCAACCCCACAAAAGTGGGAGTTATACAGGCTATGACCTCTTCTTTCTTCTTCTTTTTTTTTTTTTTTTTTTTTTTTTTTTTTTTTTTTTTTAACTTAGTTTTTATTTATATCTTAATTGCTTTTTTTTACGATGTAGGACGGAATATGGATGATAATTTTTAAGGTCCGTTAATTTTTGAATTTTCATGTAATTTTAGGCTCATGGTTATTATTTTGTGCATTGGGTATGCCTTTATTCATTTATTTATTTTTTTTATAGCTCAATTGCTTTATTTTTATGATGTAGGATTGAAATGGGGGTAATTTTTAAGGAATGTTAATTTTTTAATTCTCATGTAATTTTCATAATTTTAGGTTTATGGTTACTATTTCCTTGATTTTTGGTGTATTTAATGGTTTTCTAGTCAAATTAGGGTCCTATTATAGTAGGGTATCAATTAAAATATTTTTTAAAAATATTTTTACTTGAGAAATAAGTTTTCTAGTTCCTTGAAATAGGCCTACAATATGTAAAATGAAAGTTAAAACTTGAATATTAATAATATTTTCCAAAGAGTTTTTCTATTTTTTGGTGGATTTCAAGCTTTTTCTTGTGGATTCAAGGAACTCCTTATGAATTTAAGGGTTTCGTTAAGTTAAAACGAGATCTAGCTCTCATATCATGCTTTTAGTTCTGTGTCAATTGGTATTAGAACTTGTTAGCATCTTGATACCTAGCTTATTGCGTTTTCGTTCTGCGTCAATTGGTATCAAAGCTTGTTAGCATCTTGTTATGGCAAAAGGCGATGACAAAAGCAAACATCCTATCAATGATAATCATGGGGTGCAGGCCTTTAAGGCAGCAATTCAAGCTCATGATGAGAGGATGGCTAGTGGATTTCAGGAGGTTTGCAACATGCTCTTCGATTTGGGTTTGAATAGCAGGTTTGAATACCAAAGAAGATTGTGTTAACAATAGGGATAGTTGTTGCGGCGATATAGTTTATGGGTAACCTATTGGTAAAGCACGATTTCTTTCGTGATATTCATAAGGATTATAGATTTCATGAAAGAATTACAAAATTTAATGGATATTTTTACAAGGAAGATTTTGTTGATTGGATACTTTATTTGTAGGATTTCTTTGATTTTATGGATGTTCTTGACGAGAGAAAGGTTAAACTTGCTTTGTATAAACTTAGTTAGTATACCTTAGATCAATGGGAACAAAACAATTCTATAGAATCCAACGAGGTAAAGACAAAATTCTTTCTGGGCTAAGGATGAAAAAGATGCTTGCAATTGAATTTTTGTCTTGAATTATGAAGTAATTTTGTCATATACATAGATTATTTATGGAAAAATTAAGACTTGGAATTATATTGATAAACTTTGTATTCAACCATCAAGAAGAGAACATTGGGAATCAACAATATAAAACCAATTTTTGAGGAAAATCTTGAAGTGCTTGAAAAATATCAAGTCTTACAGCAGATTTGACGAATTGAAGCATGAAAATAATACTTTCTCGAGAAATTAATGAAGAGGCAAAGAGAAGGAAATTCAGTTAATTGAGGAGAATGTCAAAAATTATGAGATGTGGAAGATCCAATTGAAGCCAAACGTGATGGTGAGCCCATAACCCAAAATTTTCAAGATCCAATTGATTTTCTAAAGACCACTACAACTCAATATATTGATTTTTTAGGAGTAGAAAATTTTGATTTTGTTTTCAATTCATTTTTAATTGAAGTTGTAAATAAATTGAAGGCCAATGAGAAGAAATTTTATGCCATAATACCTCAAGGATACGAGTTTCAAAGTTGGATCAAGTAATCGAAGTATTTGAAATATATGTTTATTTGAAGAGGAATGTTTCAATTTTCGGACGAAAGCTCAAGGTCAAGTTTCATTCAAATGAAGGGGTTTGATGTAGGACAAAATAGGGGGAATAATTTTTATGGTCTATTAATTTTTTAATTTTTATGTAATTTTAGATATATGGTTATTATTTCCTTGATTTTAGGTGTATTTAATAGTTTTCTTGTCAAATTAGGATTGTATTATGGTAGGGTATCAATAATATTTTTAAGAGAGGTTTTTCTCTTTTTCTAGTGGATTCTAGACACTTCCTTGTGAATTCAAGGAATCCTTTTTGGATTTAATGTGGCGTTTGGTACGGGGGAATCCACATTACTCCTGGCATCCAGATTCCTAGGAATGTGATTCCTAGGAATCACATTCCTAAGAATGTAGCTATTCCTATGTTTGGTTTATTCCCAGAAATCTTAAATGAATTATTTATTTTTCTCATTCTATCCTTAGATTTGAATGTGAACTACCAAGTCATTTAAAAAATATGGTTAAAATTATCAATTTAAAAAAATACAATTTCTTTTAAACTTGGGAATCTGGATTCCTACCTGTTTTAAAAAGAATCCACATTCCTACTGAGAGGGGTTTAAGGGGGGAATCCAGATTCTCCTGGCATCTGATTCCCTAGTATGATTTGCAACCAAACATGGGAATCTTTAAACATTCCTAAGAATCCTAAAACATTGCCCTGTACCAAACACCACATAAGGGTTTTATTAAGTTAGAACTAGCCCCTATCATGCTTTCTGTTCTACGTCATTTTAATGTATTTCGCGAGATCCTAAACTTCTACACATTCCACAACAAGAAATTCCAGCTCCCCTTGAGACATCAGTTGCAGCTTCCCTCATTAAATTTGCTTAAAGTGGCCACAGATGCAGCCTTTGATTCTACAAGAAAAGATTGGTGCTATTTCATATGTGATTAAAGATCATAATGGAAAAAAATGGTGGCTGTTAAGGACTTCTAAATTATGGCTAATTCAGTGTTAGTGTCGAAAGCATTAGCAATGGATGAACCTGTTTTTCTACAACGTACACTTCATATGCTAGTCATGCACTCCTTAAAGCAAACCAATAAAGTCATAATAAAGCTTCTTATAATGCCCATTGTTCAAGGGAAATCAGAACTTTTAAGTAATGACATTCTGCAGCTCACTAACAATATCATGCCTATCAAATCAAGTAACTCATAGGATTGCTCCTACATCAAAGAAAGACTTGGTATGCATTTGGATACGGATTTCTGGTGTTACATTTGCGTTTTCCTTCTTTTTTTTTTTTTTTTTTTTTTTTTTTTTTTTAAATTATATTTTTTTTGGATTGAGAAGTGCTGAGATGTTGTCTGTTAGTAGATCCCGTGCACTGTTCATGGGATCTACAAATCTCTTTTTTCAACAAAACTTTCATTAAAAATGGGTCCTATGATATTATTCATACATTTAAAAATTATTTTGTTACAGTGTTTTCAGCAGTATCCAAACGGACCCTTAATGCCTATAATGTGGATTTCCATCCATCTAGAGGGCCTAAAGTAATGTCTCTTGAAGGTTTTTCTCCTATCAAACTGGCTTGTTTTTTTTCTCGTAAAAGTGACATTTTTTTTTTCTCGTTCCTGCCCATGTACATGTGCGTGTTGAGTCCCAGGTAAGGTAAAATGAAGAAAGTGATAAGTTCAAATTCATAGACCCAAGTTCATTTGGTCTAATCTTTTGGGTTGGAGACTTGGAATGGTGTCCTAGCATGTAAATAAGTGGGTATGATTGTCAAAATCACGATCCAGTTTGTAGGATCATATCCCATTTGACCAAAACGATTAAATTGTACCAAAAACTATTGATCCCACTAAAAACTAAAATTTGTTTTATTTTATCATCATTTTGAGTGTTCTATATGAATTTTGATCATTGTAGGCATGAATATATATTGCGCACATAAGGGATTTGAACTATGATAATCTTAAAGCTTCAATTTCATGTATCAGTTGGTCATGTTGACAAAATCTAATTGTTTCAGAGTTGCTGGTGTTAGATATTGGTTTTTGTTGTTTGTATATTAGAGGGGAAAAAATGGGAATTAACTTATGTATAATATACAAATTACTTGATGTTGATGCAAATATTTGTTTTTTTATTTTTTTTATTTTTATTCTATATGGATGAATTCATAATTTATGTAATTATTCAACCTATAAAGTCATTACACATGTATTTTTTTTTTTTTGGGCTTTAAATCGAAAATAGTAGGACCACGATTCTATCTTCATTTACATTCTACTTAAGTCTGTTTGGATACCGTTTGTTATCGAAAACTAAAAACTGAAAACACTGTAATAAAATAAATTTCAAATATGTAAATAGTGTCATAAGACTCAGCTTTAAAGTTGTTTTTGTTAAAAAAAGTATTTGCGGGTCCCGTACAAACGCGTCTGCTGAAAAACATGCAAAACGCACTTTCCAAACTCTCACTTTGCATCCCAGCTTTGATAATGGCTTTTTGGTGGAATTTCGTAGTCACATCTCACTTTCGTTCCTTTGTTTCTTCTGCAACCGAAAGAGAAGAGAAACTGCAAGGCTTAAGTAAGAAGCTTTACAGAGAGGAAAGGTCTTCTTCCTTCTTTATTCTTTTAAAATGATACACTGAATTCAAGCGGAGTGCCTTGAAGTCAAAAGAAGTTACTTTCGGATCAAGTTAAAGCCATGCAAGCCTCCTGAAATCTTGCATAACAAGCGATAGAAATCCAATTGTTTATTTATTTATTTAATGTGAGCGTGTTTCTTGGAGAGTTCAAGTTAAGCCAACACAACAGGTCCTACACCGACGTGCGAGTTTCTTGGAGATCAAAGTTGAAACATTGACTGATTGACGTGCGAGCTTCTTGGAGCTCGAGTTGAATTGCGATATGGTATATATTTGGATAAAGATTATAGCGTCTACATTTTGGGAGGGACCCGTTTCAGCCATTTTTTTTTCCCTCTGCACGCGTTTCAACTGGGGACAAAAGTTTCCATTCACACTGTATAATTACTGTTTATGCACTGTTTTATACTGTGTATATACTGTTTATATATTGTTCACGAACTTTTTAACTACTTTTTCATTAAAAATTGTTCAACGGCATTATTTACATATTTAAAAATTATTTTGTTACAGTATTTTTAATTTTAACAAAAATAAATTGTATTCAAACGGACATATAGACTGGATATTGCCTTTCGATGTCATCGTTATTAATGGATTGGCTGATGGGGCTTAATTAATTACGCTGGATTGATTAGTTAATTACCTATATGCTGGAATATAAATGCATGCTGAACATTTTGATTTACAATGTGATAACACAAGATGAAGTATCGAAGAAGAATACCATGTTGGATTTAAGTTTCTTATTTATCAAAATATACTAAAATCTACGCATGCAGTTTTATATTATAGCATATCTTCTTTTGAAAATGTATGATATAAAGTGAAGGAATTTATGCCCTACAATGTGAAACTGGAGATTAATTTTTTATTATTATTTATTTATAGAAAAGCTTTTTCAAAAAGAGAAATGATATGTCTATAATATTTTCACAACAAATCTTATATGACAGGTTGTTATTTGCAGTTACTAGTGTATAAAAAAGTAATTTCAATGATGAATTTAAATTAAAAATCTGCAATAACATGTCAATTGGATTTGTTGTGAACCTTTTTTTTTAAAAAAAATTGTTGTGAAAATATTATGAATGTAGGACTTTTCTTTAAAAAAAAGTTAATAGAAAACAGGAAATTGTAGCAAAAAATAATGCACAAATCTCACTGTGACTTTTGTGATTAGCAAGAGATTTTAATTAAGAATGATTTCCATATAATTTGACATTAAAGTATATTTTCCCCCACCTATTGGGCGAACTCATATAATTACTATTATTATTTTTTTTTAAATGAGAAAAAAGTATTATAGTCCAAGCTCTGAAAACCCCAAACGCAAGACAAAGATAAAGCAATCCACTAAAAATAAATCATATATAACCAAAGCTTTTTATTATTTATTTTTAAGAAACATATATAACCTAAGCTAGTGATTGCTATTTCAACAACTTAAATTTTAATAGTGACAGTCGTTCTTCACATTAAACTTAGTAGTTTGCACTTATTGCTGTATCAATTGTATATTCTCTCAAGCATAACCTTTTAGCCAGCCAATAGGCAATAGCCTAAGGCCTCAAATGGAAGAATGCCCCTTTTATATAATAGTAAATATTATGTTTATCTGTCTAATTACAATATAGCAAATAATAATAATAATAATAATAAGACCTCTCAATTGAAATTTTTTAAGGCCTCCTTTATTAGCCAATAGAATGCATTATTTATCTATCTCATACCGTAAAAAGTTAAATTAGTTAGATTAAGGCTGAAAATTTTAACTCAACAAAAATTACTTTAAAAAAATTATCCCCTCTTCGAATGTTGTGCAATGTAATAATGTGTTTTACTCTATTTGTCATGGTCTAAATGCAAAAAATTTCAATCTTCCAAATACATGAAAGGTGAATAAACTCTTACCTTCTCTCTTTATCTCGAAGAAATAAGAATCAATAGTTTTTTTTTTTTTAATACAAATTTGCTAATTTCAATGCTCATTATAAAAAGTTAAACAAATTTTTATTTAGTTAATATTTAAATTTAAGAAAAAGCCTACTTTTAAATTTTTGCTTTAGACCCCAAAATGCATTGGATCTATATTGTTTTCCCAAACAAGTCTAAACTAGCTATCACAAAGCAAGAAAATCTAAAAATGTGGGTGACAATGACATTTGCCCTCTATAAGTGAATGATTCCCAAAGGCGGCCTTTTGCTTCGAAGCAACTTTCCTTAAATCATATTGTAGTGAGATTGGAGGAATATAAGAGAAGTCATGCTAAGGAATATTAACACGTTAAGGAACTTTTTTATTTTTTATTTTTTGGCACACAATAGTGAACCACTTTGGAAAAAAATTTATCAGAAATTGAAAAATTTTTGCCAACTTTTCCAATTTTCAATAAAACTTTTCCAAAAATAAATTTGTTAATGTGTGCCGTAAGGGCATACATTAACCGTACCCATATACCTATATTATGTGTAGTATAACTTGTCCCCACTCTCTCACTTAAAAGTTACGATGATTTTTGAGTGGAGTTGTAGTATACTTTTGTGTTAAAACCCCTTTCTCTCTCTCCCAGTGTCTGTGTTTATTTCTCAATATATATATATATATATGGGTAAAATATCATTTTCATCCTTAAATTTTCATAAAAATTTATTTTTCGTTTTTAAACTTTCAAAATTTTGTTTTTGATCTTAAACTTTACAAAATATTTTATTTTACATCCTACGTGGAGTAACAGAGTTTTAGCATGGTATGGTATCTGGTTAGGATAAAATTATTTTATTTAAAAATTTTGGACACGTGGCACAAAGTTATTGGAACATGGGAAAACAATAAAAATATGTCCAAATTACCCCTTCACTTGGGGCAGAACCTAACCTTATTCCACGGCCACGAAAACCCATGCCCAAACCCCACAGCTGCCGCCTTAACTGGCGAGCCCAATCGGCAAACCCAACTATGAAATCCCACCCCAAATCGGCAACCAAAAACCGCAAACCATCAGGCGGTTTAACTCTCCATGGTGCAAGGCATGTTCAATGTAAGTGGAAGATGGTGTATTCATGTTGTTTGGGGCTGTCAATCTATCAAAAAGAAGACTAGGAAAAAACTGAAATCAGTTCAAATCTAAGTAGTCGCAGCCTTGGAGGTTCTCCAATTCTTTTGACTTACCACAGTAAGACCTTGAACTGTGCAAATAGGACAACGAAGACTCTATCTTATTATGCTTTGTTGGTGCCTCTGGACTAGCAGAAACAAGATTCAACAATATCAACCCCATACCAACCTACAAGGAACTAGACTGATGGCATCTCAGTTACCGAGCAATTCGGTTTTCAAAAAAAAAAAAAAAAATCATGCAAAGTCAGACAAGTTTCCAAAAGCTTCACGCAAACCTTTCACAATGACAAAAAGATTCAGATCAGCCCAAAAATTGATGTCACCTGAATGGGGTCGGGATTTCACAGCCGAGGTCGCCGCCTTGGAGTAGTTGATTGGGCTCGCCGATTGAGGCTGCGGCTATGGAGGTTTGGGCGCTGGGGGTAATTTCATCAGATTTCTAATTCCATGTGTGCCAATAACTTTGTGCCACATGTTCAAAATGTTTTAAATAAAATAGTTTTGTCCAAGAAAAGTGCCATGTCAACATTTTACATAAACTAATGGATATAGATGGAAGGATAGAAGGATGTAAAGTAAAACACTTTGTAAAGTTTAAGAATGAAAAACGAACTTTTAAAAGTTTAAGATGAAAAACAAGCTCTTATAAAAATTTAGGGACCAAAATAATATTTTATCATATATATTCTATGCTTTTACTGTACTCTGAGTCGGTGCTTTAATTTTGTTCCTTTTCCCCTATGAGAAGTTATAGACTTTTAGTGTTTGGATTCAGCTTTTCCCACGTCTTCATCTGCGTTTTTTTATTTTTTTTTGAAGTGCGTTTCTGACTTTCTGTGGCTGTGGTGGTGCACGGGATCTATAAATCTCTTTTTTCAATACAATTTTTATTAAAAAAAGTCTTACGGTACTATTTATATATTTAAAAATTATTTTGCTACTGTGTTTTCAGTTTTTAGTTTTTAGCAAAATAAGCGGTATCCAATTGAACTCTTAGGGCTTGTTTGGATACCGCTTATTTTACTAAAACTGAAAAATTATTGTTGAAAGTACTATAGATAAATGTAAAAGTTAGTTGAAATAGTATAATGAAGCCTATGAATAGTATTAAAAAGTACAATGAAATCCATAAATAATATAAAAAGTAAGTTAAATAGTGAAATAATTTTTATTTTTCGTTGGTATCAAAACGCAGTGAAGATATTCTCAGACTTGGATCCTATATAGTAGCATTTGTAGACATTTCTTCTATCATAATTCATAAGTTCTTCAGACCAAATAACAACCACACATACAAATGAAATTGCTACAAGCATTACTCGTGATTTTTTTATACATCCCAAAACACATTGCTTCTCTCTTTGCACTTTCATAATTATTTTTTCCATAAACGGCTAAACGCTATTTGTGCTTTTTAGCCTCTGTTTGCGCTCTCCTTCTCTCTCTACTTACAAGACTCCATGGCCATGTCTACTTTGAGGTTTCGAAAACCTGACGAGATAGCCATATGTGATGAAGAAAACCGGTCAGTCTCCAAGACCCACAAGCGGAGATGGCGGTTGGCTTTCACTGTCATATACATCACCAGAGTTCTTGCTTCTTTGAACAAGAAAGTTTTTGACAAAGATGGCCCTCTCTTGCGCACCCTCTCTTACGTTGCCATTGACATGCATTGTAAATCCATTTCTTCGTTGCTCACTGTTGATACAAAAAAGCTTAGTGACACTGTAAGGGACAAAAACTTTGAATCTTTGAGTCAGTTTGGCGGGGTTAAAGAAGTTGCTTTAATTCTTCAAACTAATGTAACAGGTGGCATCCATGGTGATGAGGCTGATCTTATTCACAGACAGAATGTTTTTGGTGCCAATAAATACCAAAAACCACCAGCAAAAAAGTTTCTCAGATTTGTGTATGAGGCACTTAAAGATACAACTATTTTAATACTTTTGGCATGTGCTGTACTCTCTCTTGCCTTTGGTATCAAGCAACATGGCTGGAAAGATGGTTGGTATGATGGCGGGAGTATCATTGTCGCTGTGTTTTTGGTCGTTGCTGTTTCAGCAGTGAGTGACTTCAAGCAATCTAGGCAATTTCAGAAGCTCTCAACAAAGAGCAGTGATGTAAAAGTGGAAGTTGTGAGAGATGGGAGGCGCCAACCTATATCAATATTTGATGTTGTTGTGGGCGATATTGTGTGCTTAAAGATTGGTGATCAGATTCCTGCAGACGGGTTCTTCTTGGAAGGGCATTCCTTGAAGCTGGACGAGTCTAGCATGACTGGTGAAAGTGATCACATTCAGATTGATGAAGGGAATCCCTTTATATTATCAGGCACAAAGGTCACAGATGGCTTTGGTTTCATGCTTGTTACTTCTGTGGGCATGAACACTCTGTGGGGCGAGATGATGAGTTCAATAAACCGTGACTCAAATGAGGAGACGCCACTGCAAGCACGCCTCAACAAGTTAGCTTCTTATATTGGGAAAGTTGGGCTGGTGGCGGCTGCACTTGTTCTTGTTGTTATGCTCATTCGGTATTTCACAGGAAACACCAGAGATGTCAAGGGAAACAAGGAATTCAATGGCAGTAAGACCAAGTTTGATGATGTGATGAATGCTGTGGTTAGCATTGTGTCAGCAGCTGTCACTATTATTGTAGTGGCAATTCCGGAAGGTTTGCCTCTGGCTGTTACTCTAACTCTAGCTTATTCTATGAAGTGCATGATGGCTGATCATGCTATGGTTAGAAAACTATCTTCTTGTGAGACAATGGGCTCGGCCACAACAATTTGCACAGACAAAACGGGCACCCTTACACTAAATGAAATGAAAGTTACGAAATTTTGGCTTGGAAAGGAGGCCGTAGAAGATCACAATTATCCGAATTTGATAGGTAATATACTCAAACTACTACAACAAGCAGTTGGCTTAAACACAACTGGTACAGTTTACAATCCAAATTCTACATTAGTTCCTGAGATTTCAGGTAGCCCAACTGAAAAAGCAATTCTTTCTTGGGCTGTATTTAATTTGGGTATGAGTATTGAAGAAGTAAAGCAAGATTATCACATAATCCATGTAGAGGCATTCAATTCAGCGAAAAAGAGAAGCGGGGTTTTAGTGAAGAGAAACAACGAAAAGACCATTCATACTCATTGGAAGGGAGCTGCTGAAATGATATTGGCTACGTGTTCAACTTATTATGATAGAGCAGGGGTGCTAAATGTAATGGATGAGGAAGAAAGGTTGCAATTTGGGACTATTATTAAGAATATGGCACAAAATAGTCTACGATGCATTGCCTTTGCCCACAAAGAAGTCGCAGAAGAAAGTGGACAAGTTCTTGAGAAGCTTGAAGAAACTGGACTGACATTATTAGGCTTAGTTGGCTTGAAGGATCCATGTCGACCAGGAGTCAGTACTGCTGTGGAGTCTTGTAGAGCTGCTGGGGTGAATATCAAAATGATAACTGGTGACAATGTGCACACAGCAAAGGCTATAGCTTTTGAATGCAAGATTCTCAATCCTGATGAAGATTTGGATGATGATGATGCTGTAATTGAAGGGGTACAATTCAGGAATTACTCACCTGAAGAGAGAATGGAAAAGGTTGATAAAATCCATGTAATGGCGAGGTCATCCCCTTTTGACAAGCTTCTGATGGTTCAATGCTTGAAGCAGAAAGGTCATGTTGTTGCAGTCACAGGTGATGGAACCAATGATGCACCTGCTCTAAAGGAAGCAGACATTGGACTTTCAATGGGAATCCAGGGAACTGAAGTGGCAAAAGAAAGTTCAGATATAGTCATCTTGGATGATAATTTTACTTCTGTGGTGACAGTATTAAGGTGGGGAAGGGCTATATATACCAACATTCAAAAGTTTCTTCAATTCCAGCTCACGGTGAACGTTGCTGCCCTTATCATCAACCTTGTTGCAGCTGTTTCTTCTGGTAAGGTCCCATTAACTGCAGTTCAACTATTATGGGTGAATCTAATAATGGATACACTGGGAGCTTTAGCATTAGCTACAGAGAAACCCACTAATGATCTTATGTCAAAGCCACCGGTTGGTCGATCAAAGCCACTTATAACCAAAATTATGTGGAGGAATCTCATGGCTCAAGCCATGTATCAGGTAACCACTTTATTGGTTTTACAATTTAGGGGAAAATTCATATTTGGTGTAAATGAGAACGTTAAGAACACCCTCATTTTCAATACTTTTGTCCTTTGCCAAGTTTTCAATGAATTTAATGCAAGAAAATTGGAAAAGAAGAATATATTCAAAGGGATGCTTAAAAATAAGCTGTTTTTAGCCATTATTGGGATCACCATAGTTCTTCAACTGGTGATGGTGGAGTTTCTAAAGAAGTTTGCCAATACTGAGAGACTTAATTGGGGCCAATGGGGTGCTTGCATTGGGCTTGCAGCTTTGTCATGGCCAATTGGTTGTCTTGTAAAGTGCATCCCAGTTTCAGGCAAGAAGTAGGCAAACAAAAGTGCTTCTCCATCCTGAAAGACTAGCCATCGCCCCTCACCAAGACAATCTTCATATTTTCCTTTCTTTGGTGTTTGTGCCATGAAAGTATTACGCACTTTTTTCCATTTTGATAAGTAATGAAAAATTGTATTAGAAATTTAAAATACAACCAAGTCAAAATACAATTATATACCTTAAAGATGTGTATGGTGCTTTGCTATTGTTTTCATTTCAGTAGTCATGGTCTCAAACTTGAGATAAAGTCATTGTTATTAAGAAGTAAGCAGCTGCTTTCAATGAAGTTTATTACTTATCAATTTTTTTTTTTTTTAAAAAAAAGATGTAAATAGCTGCTACCTTTTGGAATAGTTATATTTTTCTTTCTTTTCTTTTATACATGCAAAATGGTAAAGAATTACAAATGATGAAAAGAGAGAGAGTATACATATCTATAATAGAAGTTAGGAAAGATGCAGGGTCAACACTCAGAAGATGATAACACCTTTGTAAAATTGTGACAAACTATTTTGTAATTACTTCCTCTAGAAATTTTCTATTCCTATGTTCAAATTCGTTGATGTACTTAAGTGCTGGTTAAAGATGCTAGAAAGAAGAACTCATGGCCTGCCCTGATCGCAACATAGACACGTTGCAGATAAAAGAGGAATCTTTCTTACGGTGCAACTCATGACTTACTTGTGACTTGTTCAGAGAAAGAATTCCAGCACATTAATTTTTATCTTGTCCAGCTCAGTCATATAATCCAATACTCGCACATTCTGGAAGTAGGATAAGGGAAACAGAGCAAGGAGGGTTCATTCTCTCTTCTCTTTTCCTCTTACCATTGACGTATCCTAGAAAGGAGATTTTAACCATCACATTCTTCACCATATTTGAGTGTTAGAGAGTTGATTGGTGTAAAAAACATTTGGAGCAAAACCACAAACCCAAGAGGACTAGGTTTACCATTGGCCACTAAACCCGTGGCCTCCAAGGACTAGGTGAACAAAGTACTTGACGAAGTCAGTTGTTAGTAAAAGCTTGGAGGGCTTAAATATTTTAGCTAGCTTAGGCTTGGAGGGTCTTTATTGTAACCATGTACTACAACTATTCATTAGTGGAAATTTGACAATGGTGCTGTGAAGAGGTTTTTCTGCCTAGGTGGTTGGGGTTTCCTCTTTGAAAATACATTTGGTGTTTTCGTGTGGTTTGCATTTTTATTCTGCATTTCAAATTGCTCTATATGAAATCGGATAATCACTTACATTTGATGTAAATGCTAGTTTAGGTTAACAGTGATTAAGTCATAATATTTGTAATTTGCGGTCTAAATATTTGCTAGGGTGTTAGTAGCAACCTTCCAATTTCCATTTATTATATGTATATATTATGTATTCATCTCAATGTGATGTATAAAGAACCTATCACTGATGTGTGTGTTTGTATGTGTGTATTACTGGTAAGTTACATATGTATGCAATTTGTTTTGAATCCACAACCTCACACTTTGCTCTTACTAGAGGAGGAGGTCATTTGAGTTAGAACTCATTGATGACCCCATCACTAACACATATTAGACATGGATATGCCTTTTTACATTTAAATTAAGGGGGAAAAAACGAACCTACGCATACCATTGAATGACCATTTGCTGTCTATTCCAACTAACCAGAAGACGGTGGTGGTGACAATGAGCTTTTAATAAGTTTGCTTACATTTAAATCTAATATTTAACATGCATCAATTACATTGTATTTCTATATATCATAGGAATTTTACAGTGTATCTCTATTTAATGGATTTTCGAACCTCCAAAAACAACGCAAACAAGGATAATTATAAGAGAAATGAAGATAATACACTTTCAAGATCTGTTAGTAGAAGGGAACAGACATGAAAAACATACATGTCTATATATCTCATACTACCATTTTAAAGGGTCAATCTTCATTTATTTGTAATACTAAATTATTTTTGGTTAAATTGACCATATATTGTTCGGTATTACCTTTTAAAAGTACGGACGAAACAATAAGAACCTAAAACACACATACGCTGACTTGCATGCAAACACATACAGAGAGGGTGAAACAAAGGAGTTGTATAAGAGAATGTGAATGAAGCTAAACCTTAAGCAGGAAAATCCAATTGGAAAGTATCCCAAATTCTTTTAGTTGCATTATTTTCGTGGTCAGGTAAAGAGTAGATAATTGCTAGCATGTTTATTCTTTCCATTATAAAATTATAATGGAAAATACTAGTGCTGCTAGCTTAACATACAATTGATCTATACTCAGATTGTTCCTTTGTATTGCAAGTTTGAGACATAAACATAATACCTAACACCCTAAGCAGATTGTTCCATTTAGCCATAGCCACACATTATCCCAACTATTTAACATATGAAACTCAAGAATATAAATTACAGTACATAACTGCAAATTCAATAACTCTAAAATATAGTGTCACAGATTATTTTGTGGTAAGTCAGTAATGAATTAATAATGATAGGTAATAAAGTTATGGACAAATTGTATTTTTTCTTTTCATATTTATAATTGATCGAATTTAACATGTGGACTCTACATTGTGCACGTGGTGTTATACTTTTTTAAAGTAAAATCACTAATTTATAGCCATTTTTCAAAACCAAAAAAAGAAAAAAAGAAAAAAAAAAGGTAAAGTTACACACAGAGAGAGAGTATCGTCATCGGTCTTGTTTGCGGCGGTGGTAGAGCGACGAGTGGTGCTGTGGATGGCTTCGAGAGAGGTTTGGGACTCTGATTGCTTTGCCGCCATGAATGGAAGACATTGGATCATGGGCCAGCCCGCACTATTCACACCGACTTTCCCTTTTCTCTTGTAAGTCTAGCCCAACCCAATACTCAATGCTTTCTTTCTATTTAAAACTCACATCAATTTAGCCCATTGGTCTTTCTATTTATTATTATATTTTTTTTAATTAAAGGTAGAAGTTTCTATTAAGCAACCTATTTTATTTTTATTTTAGGGATTTTATTAGCCAACCTAAGGTGATCACTTTACATTTCCAATAAACTTAAAAAATAAAAAATAAAGAATCACGTTTCTAATAAACTTAATGTAATCATTTTTAATCTCTAATGTGTTTATTGTAGTGTTCTGAAATATATATATATATATATATATTTACTTATTTATTTATTGTGTTTGGATTCTTTGGAATAATGATAATTTTTTAGTTTTTAGTCTTTTCATGTTTTGTAAGTCATTAAAAGCAATCACTTTAAATTAGGTATGACAAAATCACCTTATCCCACACCCTCTTGTCCTCTATGAATTTTCCTCACTTAAAGAGGTGACAGGGCAAGAATGAGTTTTACTTGTACGGCCCCACCCCAAATGTATATAGATATATTTTATTTAATATATATTTGAATTATTCATACATATAATTTAACTTTTGTATATGTACCCTTGTTATAATTTAGGGGGTGTTAGGTATTGTTGTTTAAATAACAGTTTTTAGTGTTTATACAATATTATACGTATATTTATTTGTCTTATTAACTTCGATTCGACCATAAAAATGAAAATCACCCCCTTTTCTAATCTCCTTTGTGTGTTTGTTTTTGGAAAAAAAAAAAAAATTGTTTCACATTGTTTGAAAGTGTATGTTGTATATATTATAATTTGTTCCACTCTCTCTTAAAAGTTGCTAATTTTTTTAATGAAATTTGTGGTGTGCCGTTTTATTAGAATTGCATTTCCTCTCACTTGTGTGTGTTAATCTAAAAAAGAATTTTTTTCAAAATCATGAAATACACGGGTGCTTTTGAAAATGTTAATAAAAATTATAATATTTAAAATACTTAAAAAAATTTATATAAAAAATAAGTTCAAAATTAAACTTGTCAATTCATAACCATAGTTTTAATAACTTGCCTCTTATTTCATTTTTAAAAATAAATAAATAAATAAAGAATCACGTTTCTAATAAACTTAATGTAATCATTTTTAATCTCTAATGTGTTTATTGTAGTGTTCTGAAATATATATATATATATATATTTACTTATTTATTTATTGTGTTTGGATTCTTTGGAATAATGATAATTTTTTAGTTTTTAGTCTTTTCATGTTTTGTAAGTCATTAAAAGCAATCACTTTAAGTTAGGTATGACAAAATCACCTTATCCCACACCCTCTTGTCCTCTATGAATTTTCCTCACTTAAAGAGGTGACAGGGCAAGAATGAGTTTTACTTGTACGGCCCCACCCCAAATGTATATAGATATATTTTATTTAATATATATTTGAATTATTCATACATATAATTTAACTTTTGTATATGTACCCTTGTTATAATTTAGGGGGTGTTAGGTATTGTTGTTTAAATAACAGTTTTCAGTATTTATACAATATTATACATATATTTATCTATCTTATTAACTTCGATTCGACCATAAAAATGAAAATCACCCCCTTTTCTAATCTCCTTTGTGTGTTTGTTTTTGGAAAAAAAAAAAATTTTTGTTTCACATTGTTTAAAAGTGTATGTTGTATATATTATAATTTGTTCCACTCTCTCTTAAAAGTTGCTAATTTTTTTAGTGAAATTTGTGATGTGCCGTTTTATTAGAATTGCATTTCCTCTCACTTGTGTGTGTTAATCTAAAAAAGAATTTTTTCAAAATCATGAAATACACGGGTGCTTTTGAAAATGTTAATAAAAATTATAATATTTAAAATACTTAAAAAAATTTATATAAAAAATAAGTTCAAAATTAAACTTGTCAATTCATAACCACAGTTTTAATAACTTGCCTCTTATTTCATATTTTTTTTTCCATTATTTTATGTTATTTTCTAGAAATATTTTAAAGGGCATAATTTTAATTTTATATAAATAAAAACAACATTTATCTAAACCTTGATGGTGACAAATCTAGACTATTTTATGGTTAACGCAAAACTCACAACACTCTAGTTTACTCTATCTCCCAAAAAAAAAAAAAAAGGTTTACAGTCTTAAGTAAGGACTTTCCTTTCCGATTTCAAATTTTCACTAATCAGCTTAAGGTGGTTAAGGTTAAGATTGCTAACATTAAGTCCGACTCTCACTCTCTTTCCTTGTGCTCCAAGACTTCCAAATTTCTTTTATATATATTTCACTCTAACCTCTAACCCTAATTCTCATTTGCAATCTTTCTTTCACTTTCGGAGACTCTCTCTCTTTCCCTGCCTGTGCTCTAAGACTTCCATTTTTTTTTCTCTTTTGTGATTATAACTGACCTCTTGGCAATGTATATTATTGCTAATCAAACATGAAAAACGAATTGGATTTCTGGCTTCAGAAAGCAAGTTCGTTGATTAATAAGGTCCAAACTCGGTTCACAGATGACGATAGCATTTATGAGTCGTTCTTGGTTTTGCTCACATCATTCCATAAGGGTAAGGGTAAAGGGCAACAGGATATGAGTCGGCTTTGTAAAAATATCCACGATCTTTTCAAGGACCACCCTGATCTGCTCCAAGAATTCTTCAGCTTTGTTTCAAATTCGGTTCCTAACGAAACCACTACCAATAAGTCATGTTCTTTTGACTTGCAAGCTTTGTCCCACCAAGGAAATTCTCTGTTCAAGAAGATTCAAAGCTGTTTACGTGGGTCAGATTATCATTACAACTACTTTTTGGAGCGTATTCACTACTACACTTCTGGACATATAGGGCTTGATAGTGTTCTTGGAAGCTGTCCTCTGGGTTTTGTGGATGAATTGCATAATTTTATCAAATCTTGTGAGAATTTGGGTGGGTTTCCTGCTCCTGCTGCTGGTGTATTATGTGAGAGTTCATTGGGCTCGGGCCAAAAAAAGCGTAAAGGGTCTCATTTGTCTACTGGTTGTGGTATTGGTGATGAAGTGAAATCGTCTCGTGAAGGCCAGCAGTGGCAAAAGTATGTGAGGGATGATAATTTTTGTGGATTTCTCACTCCTGCTCATGCTGTTCCAGCATTATGTGAGAATTCCTTGGACTTGGCTCAAAAAAAGTGTAAAGGCTCTCATATGTCTACTGCTGGTGGTGGTAGTGGTGAAAAAGCAAAACCATCTCATAAAGGCCAACAGAGGCTAAAGCTTATAACTAAGGATGATGAAGACCATGAACCTGACCTCTCTAAGTGCACAAAAGCTACACCTAGTTACCGGATTTCGAATGGCACTTTGGTGTGTGCCAATTTGGATTACTCTATAAAAAGAATCAAAAAAAGCGAGGAGCAGAAAGTTTGGGAGGATTTTGAGGACCTTAAATATGATGAGGATAGGTTCCTAACACCTATAAGATCAACAATAGAGTGTGCAGAGTGGTTAATGAATGAGATACAGGGTAAGTCACTGGAGGAGCCTATCATAGTAGAAGACTACTACTTTAATACAAAGCATATTAAATGCATTGAGACATACTGTAATGTCAAAGGTGATGAGTTACGTGAAAACCCGAGACATGTGCTACCTGAAATTCTTCATTGCCTTCGCCAAAAGCTAGAAGAGTTTAAGAAGGAACAAGGGTCTGTTACATTCAACAATTACTGTATCTCTAAGGGACATATGAGATATAGTTTGAAGAAGTAGATTGCATATGATTGTTATGTATCTCTTTGTTTTTGTTTCAGTTAGATATCTAGTAAATATTTTTTCAAGTGAATAAAATTTTCAGATGCGAATGATCAATCTGACAATATGCAAATTTATGTATTTTAAGTACAGTTAATACATTATGTTATGATTAAGTGCTTATTGTTTAATGACGGATAGGAGGAATCTAGCTGGAAAAATTGCAGGTGGCTAAAAACAGAATTATAAACTAACTATATGTCCTTTTGCCTGATGTTCTTTGTGAAATGATTGCACATGAAGTTGCCATCAGTTTAATCCCTCTTTCTTATCTGCTACTTTAAGAAACAAAAGAGTTTTGATGTTAGCTTGTTTCCTTATGTTTTTATCATCATCATAATATGTTTTGATCCCTGTCTCCTCCTTTTGGCAGCTTTAACATGATCCAAATTATTACTCTATTAATAATTACCTGTTTCCTTTTTTTCTCTCTTTATTTATGATTGTTGAAATCTGAGCTGCCAATTGATATGCGTGATTACTTGTGGCCATATATGTGACTTAAATTTTCTTGCAATAATTTGTTGGGTACCAGTTTTAAATTTTGCACAAGCTTAGACAATGTTTTAGAGGTTTATATATTTAAGGTAAGTTATGATTTTGCCATAATTGCTGATTGAGTTAGTGACATTGTTTGCTATTAGCTTAAATGAGTTTGACAATGTACTCAAAACATCTATATGTTTTGAATCTGTTGATCGAAGGCTGGTAATGAAAGAAATCACCACTCATATTCATAACCAGAATTGTTATTCATGTTATTTGCTGAGGATACAGGGTTTACTCCTTGGAACTCATCATACTTAGAATCTTTTTTGATTTCCTTTGAAAAGAAAACTTCTTAAGTGGAAGAAATATTGCCTTGAATGTTAAGGATGTGTAATAGTAGTGATAATAATGCATTTATGCTGCGGATGATGTCTAGTCGCTAACTGATTAATAACATGGGAAACTTTGTGTAATATCGAACATACGATTGGGGATTTTTCTGTTTGCCAAGTGAAAGTATTATGATTGGGGATAATATTCTCTCTCTCTCTCTCTCTCTCTCTCTCTCTCTCTCTCTCTCTCTCTCTCTCTCTCTCTCTCTCTCTCTCTCTCTCATGTATATGAATTTATATTCTATGTAGAAAGACCAACATTTTTGAAAGGCATACTGATTTCTGTTTCTCAGCATGAGTATTGGAAATAGGTGACAATGAACTGGTTTTCAAATGGAACCCACTCTCTCCATAAGAACTGGGTGGAGATTAAGGCCCAACTTTTTTTTATTTGCTCAGTTTTGAACCAGATTTTTAAAAAAAAAAAAAAAAGAAAAAAAAAGAAAAAAAAAAGATGTAAATGTTTGGATTTTTTTAGTTGCATATGATTGTTATGTATCTCTTTGTTTTTGTTTCAGTTAGATATCTAGTAAATATTTTTTCAGGTGAATACAATTTTTAGATGTGAATGATCAATATGATAATATGCAAATTTATGTATTTTAAGTACTGTTAATACATTATGTTATGATTAATGCTTATTTTTTAATGACGGATAGGAGGAATCCAGTTGGAAAAATTGCAGGTCGCTAAAAACGGAATTATAAACTAACTATATGTCCTTTCGCCTGATGTTCTTTGTGAAATAACGATTGCACATGAAGTTGCCATCAGTTTAATCCCTCTTTCTTATCTGGTAATTTAAGAAACAGAAGAGTTTTGATGTTAGCTTGTTTCCTTCTATTTTTATCATCATATTAATCTTTTGATCCCTGTCTCCTCCTTTTGGCAGCTTTAACATGATCCAAATTATTACTCTATTAATAATTGACTGTTTTCTTTTTTTTTTTCTTTTATTTATTTATTTATTTATTTATTTAAGATTGTTGAAATCTGAGCTGCCAATTGATATGCGTAATAACTTGTGGCCATATATGTGACTTAAATTTTCTTGCAATAATTTGTTGGGTACCAATTTTGAATTTTGCACAAGCGTAGACAATGTTTTAGAGGTTTATATATTTAAGTTAAGCTATGATTTTATCACAATTGCTGATTGAGTTAGTGACATTGTGTGCTATCAGCTTAAATGAGTTTGACAAGGTACTCAAAGCATGTATATGTGTTGAATCTATTGGTCGGAGGCTGGTAATGAAAGAAATCACCACTCATATTCATGACCAGAATTGTTATTAATGTTATTTGCCGAGGATACAGGGTTTACTCCTTGGAACTCATCATACTTAGAATCTTGTTGATTACCTTTGAAAAGAAAACTTTTTAAGTGGAAGAAATATTGCCTGGAATGTTAAGGATGTGTAATAGTAGTGATAATAATGCATTTATGCTACGGATGATGTCTAGTTGCTAACTAATTAATAACATGCGAAACTTTGTGTAATATCGAACATATGATTGCGGATTTTTTTGTTTGCCAAGCGAAAGTATTATGATTGCGGATAATATTCTCTCTCTCTCTCTCTCTCTCTCTCTCTCTCTCATGTCTATGAATTTATACTAGTGATTTCTATGAAGAAAGACCATTTTTGAAAGGCATACTGATTTCTGTTTCTCAGCATGAGTATTGGAAATGGGTGACAATGACCTGGTTTTCAAATGGAACCCCCTCTCTCCATTAGAACTAGGTGGAGGTTAAGGCCCAACTTCTTTTTTTATTTGTTCAGTTTTGAACTAGATAAAAAAAGAAAAAAAAAAGAAAAAAGAAAGAGAAAAAAAAGATGTAAATGTTTGGATTTTTTTAATTTCTGCTGTCTTTTATATATTGCAACCTAATTTTCTTTCTAATTCATAGAACTTCTTCCCTTGGTATTAAGAATGGGGTCTTCCTCTGCAGCCTGGTTATCTTTGTAAAATGTTACCAAATTTTGTGCTTAAATTATCTTTGCAAGTTCATCTAGGCACCATGTTGAAGATGCTTAGATGCATAGTCTCTTGAGAGAATGACAATAGCAAATTTCGATTTTTTTATTGCTATCAAGAGTGTAGGTGAAATTTATTTTCCTCTCTCAAGTTTTTCATCATCTATAAAGGTGCAAATGCTCTTTTGATCTAAAGCAGTATATAAATGGCTCAAAAAACCATTCCGGGTATTCTCTCCTCTAAAACTGAGGAATACTTCGTAAGTCAATCGATGTGTGGAAGAGAAAGATGAAGAGGCTCTTTCAGTGTTCATTGAATCCATTGAAAATATTCTTATAAATTTTCAATCACAATTTGGATAAAAAGTACACTCAATTAAAACTGAAGATCAAATTAGAAGGAAAATAAATTAGGGAACATGAAAAGAAAGATATAAAAGAGATGGATGCAGGCAAGAAAAGTGAGAAATTACAACGCGACCAGATATGTGATACTAGCAAAGAAGTGTATAGTAGAAGAGACTGAATATTTTTTTGTGCTTAGGCAATGCTCCCACTCTATCCACAAAGAAGAGAAGAAGAAACATCTTGGTTTCAGCAATAATGTCCTATCTATTATGCTTTTTGACCAATTTTTAAGTTCTATTCATATTGCCTTGGTTCTATCTGTTCAGAATTCAAATTCCATTATGATGTGATACATATAAATGCTGAAGAAGGGTACAAGAATAAGCAGTGCATGCTCCCTTTTCAAAAACAAAAAAAAAAAAAAAAAAAAAAAAGAAGAAGAAGAAGAAAAAAAAAGCAGTGCATACTTTCTTTACTTTTCGGATGAGCCATTATGATAGGGTTAGCTTAGACTATGACCGTTTCTATGTTATAAAGGGGGGAAAAGTACATCTCATTTTCAAATAGGAGTTTGGCTTACCTCTGGTACTTTTTTATTTGGACATGTCCTTTTGTTTTAAATGTACAATAGTATGCGGTGGTTGATTTTAATCTCCACATTTTATTTAGTAGAGGATGATGTGACAGTTTCTTATTAAAATAAAAGGAGATTCCGGTTAAAAAAGTATTGGAGGTAAGCCAAACCCTTAGATAGATCTTTTTTTTTTTTTTCCTTTTTTTAGATGTGACAAAATTTAAAAATTTGGCTCTTAATGCGGCAATTGCTAGAATTAACTCTAAAATCCTGCAATTGAAACAATTGATTTTATAACCTGAGTGCTAAAACTTGCTTCTTTTAGAGTAGTGGTAGTTTATAAGAAGGCAGTACTAATCTGCATCTTCTACGGTGAAATACTTGTAAGCATAGTTTGTGGCGACCTGTGTAACCTGGACGGGTTTGTGAAATTTTTTAAAATTACATCTAGGGGTTTTTATTTCCTTATTTTCTGTTTAATTTGTTACAATATGGTAATTTAAATAGGAAAAAACCATAAGATTTTTTTTTTAAAAAATGCACTAATTTGTTTTTCTACCTACTTCCAAGACTATAGGTCACTTTATTGCTTTATTTACTGATTAATGTGTTATGATATGGTAATTTAAAGTTGATTAATGTGTTATGATATGGTAATTTAAAGTTGAGAAAACCTAAAGAATAAAGAATAAAAAATAAAAAATGTATGTCTCTTTTTGTCTACCTACTTCCAAGACTCCCATCCAATCAAAAGATTACTATGTAATTGTGAACATTGATTTTGAATTATAATTGCTAGTTTAGTTTAGGCATATGCCTATTATTTTAATTTACATATTTATGTTATGATTTCTCAAACTTATTTTTATATGTATGTATTTTTTAAAAATTTTTATTTGACCCTAAGCTTCTAGATGACCTAGCTCATAGATTGAGTCATTGTCCTGACCAGGTTTCATAACTATGCTTGTAAGTATATTGATTTTTTGTGCTGACCTCGACACTTTTTTTGGAAATATTATATGATGGGGCAACTATGGACAAAACTTAGGTATAGTATCTTAGTTGTTATTCCTTAGGTTACTTTATTAAAATTCAGCCATGTGACTACTTAACTAAAAAATGCTTGTAAGTATATTGATTTTTTGTGCTGACCTCGACACTTTATTTGGAAATATTATATGATGGGGCAACTATGGACAAAACTTAGGTATAATATCTTAGTTGTTATTCCTTAGGTTACTTTCTTAAAATTCAATCATATGACTACTTAACTAAAAAATACATTTCCATCCCATGAGGAAAAATTCACATGGAAGAATCTTAAAAGGGGAACCTAAAAAACAAAATTTAAGTACTGTATTTAAGTCTTGCCAACATGTGAGAGTGAGAGTGAGACATATGCATGTGTAGACTCTAATGAATCAAAATCTTCTGGTGCTGGTGGTGGTGGTGGTGGTGGGATGAATATGCATTGTGTTTTTCCTTTTTCATTTACATTAGGTAAGGGAAATAAACACAAGATTTTGATTCCTTTAACACATACCTACTGACCCACTCAACCCAACCCACACCTGCTAAAACCTAAAACCAACAGACCGAAGCCCACATAAACCCAGCACCGACCCTCAAGTCTTTTGTTTCAAAGGAATAAATCATAGTATAGCCCAATAATTTTAGAACCACATAAAAAATACATTCCAATAAAATTTTAAAATTGAAGCAAAAAATTAGAAGGAAAATAAATTAGAGAAGAGGAAAAACAATTAGTTGTGGATATTTTACTTCAAGAAGAGAAATAAAAGACATGCATGTGGGCAAGAAAAGTAATAACTTACAAATTTGGAGAATTGTAGCAATTGGTTGTTGTAATTTGTAAAGCTCTTAAAACCTCTTGAAACAATGCTTCTAGATACAGTTCAAATAAATAGAACTACTTATTTTATAGTATATGTTTTTGTGCTCAGGCATTGCACTCAAATATGATTCCAACCTTTTCTTTTGTCCTTACTACCCTGACTAGTTATTATTCTTAAATGCATTTACTCTTGACTTTGCCTTTTTTGGTTTTCTTCTTTAAACGTGTCATATGGGGGATGAACTTTTTTTTTTTTTTTTTTTTTTGAGAAGGATATGGGGGATGAACTTAATTAGTGCAATATACAAGTAATTTATACATTCACAACATTTTCACAACAAATCATATGCGGTAAGTTATTATTAGTTCTAATTTTGAATCCACAACTTAAATTACTTTTTTGCTTACTCATAACAACCAATAATAATCTACCACTTACGATTTGTTGTGAAAATGTAGTAAAAATATTATAGATATAATATTTCTCTCTAAATGAGTGCTTACTTGGAATTCCCAAAAAAAAAAAAAATTGTTTATACTTTTGCCCCCTACTCTAAGTCCTAGCTCCAGCCCTGAACACATGTTAATAGAGAGACGAAATTTTGAATGAGCTCAAATGGCATTTTATACCCACAAATAATCACAAGGCTTGACGTGCTCATGAGACACTGAGGGTTGGCTTGAAACGTCAATCAACAAGGCTAGGCAACACAAGATATCTTTAGCAAAGTCGAAAATTATGAGATTATAAATGGATCTAGCTAGGGCAGAAACATTGCTTTGCACATAAGCGGATAAAAAATATCGTCATCATACACTGTCATAGTGAACGTCTCACCTTTATACAAAAGGGCAAGATTAACGGCAACATCACTCACAAAGATCCAGAATCGACAACAACACAGTTTATACACATACTCTGCAGAGAATTAAACCTAATATAATCCTATATATCTGGTAACATTTTTACTTTTTATCTCACAAAAATCTGAAAAAGTCTTGTTCTAAAGATTGAAAATCAACAAATAATTCAATGATAAGGATGGGAACTAATGGAGTTACTTTATGAGAAGGCATGGAACAGATTAAGTTGCTATTACCACTTACTAGCCTGGTTTTTTGGACACCTTACATTACTTGGCCTGTTCAGTTTTTCAAAGAACAATCACATTGTTTACAGAGTGATCCCATTATTCAGGTTAAAAAGGCATAATTCATTATAGAGGGTAAATTCTTCAGTTGATGTCTAAACAGCTCTGATATCAATGATCTTGTTGTTTATTACAAACTTTGCTTGCTCCTAGCTCTCACATTTTTTTTTCCTCATTATTTTTTGATCACTTCATTTTCAGTTTCTTAATTTCTAAGTATCCCTATCTGTATACTTCTACACTTTGGTTGCACACTCCACTTTTGACAAAAAAAAAAAATCCTACTTTTTCAAATAGAGACCAAAAAACAAAAATCAGCCATACTAAGAAACCACAAATGAAAATGAATTTAAACAAAAAAAAAAAGAAAAAGAACAACAGAAAACAGTGCAAACAAAGTTACGGCTATGTCCTTATCAATGATTTGAAGTGCATAATTAGCTGTGCTTGTACCCTTTTCTTCAGCTACTTTACTAACTGCTTATATAAGGGTGCATATAAGTCATAAAGTTTATAGATTCCACTAAGCATTTATGAGTGACTCANAAGCAAAAAAGTAATTTAAGTTGTGGATTCAAATTAGAACTAATAATAACTTACCGCATATGATTTGTTGTGAAAATGTTGTGAATGTAGCACTTCTCAATTTAGAAAGTTAAGCTTTTTTTTTTTTTTTTTTTTGGGTGTCTTGTGTGTTGTCAAATGTGTGTGGGTGTTCACCTAGACTAGTTAGAATTGGCTTAGGAATTTTTTATTTTATTTTATTTTTTGTTTGTGTCTTGTGTTGTTTGGGCTTAAGTTTGTTATTGGTAAATTTTGTTGTTAAATTTATTTCAAATTTTAGATCAATAAAATTTTTTATAACCTTTAAAAAGATCAATAACATTGTTGAGAAGGCAAAATACAAATTTATTGAAACAAATTGCTAAAATTAATACACACATATATATACTAAAAAATTTTGAAAAAAATTAGGGGGCGCCACTGCCCCTCAAGTCCAACTGTAGTTCCGTCACTGCATGTGGTGAATATCAACTAAACATGAACAGTTATTGCTCGAAGTAACTCTATGAAGTATTAGCTCTATCGACCAGAGTGCTAAAATTAATTCCTTGAGCTTTGCTATTCTTTCTTTTGTGTATGCAGTTTCTTCAACAAGTATTCAGCATTGATACCACATTGAAACCTCTTCTACCTGCCATAGCCTACAACGTTTCCTATGACTTAAACTTCTTCACGGGCACCTTATTTCCTTGTGTTTTTTGTGGCAGCGGAGAAGATGGAAAACAATTCAAATTATAAAAAATATGTCAAGTCAACATACTCTTAGTTATGAGGATTCCTTTTCTTAGTCTTCCTTTCAGCTTTTGTTTTTGTCACCCCCCTCCCCTTCCCACTAATCCTCCCTTCTATTTTTCTAACTATCTGTTTCTTTCACAGAATATAGAATTGTGGAATTTCTGCATTATAATAATTTTGCTCGTAAAGCTTCTGAACTTTTTTCGGTGCATTTGGGGTTATCAATACTATTGTTCACTGAAGTAACATTTTCAATTGGATTGACTCCCACATTTTGTGAAGGACTGAGCAATATGAATTTAGGGAGATTACCATATGATAAACAAATAACAGAACAGGAATTAAACGTCCAATTGAGTACTTGAACTCAATATCCATTTCTTCATTCGATTTATTACCTTGTAAAGAACTGTTTTATGCTGTTTATGATATCTAAAAATTGAAAATGGAATCTTACAATTTAGTAGATCCCTTTGGGTTATCAAAATTTATGAATTTTGTTAATGGATTTGCATCAGGACATACGCGCAAGGTTTCACAGAGCTCACTAATGAGCTTGCTTAGTACTTGCTTAAGTGTGAATGCTCTGTCACTGGTTATGTCATAATTAATCTAGGCTGAAACCAAAAGCTCAGGTTATGCAGCAGAGCAAATATTCACTATTAAATGCTTGAAAAGATTATATGATTTTGCTCCAAACGCTTTCTTCTAGAACCTCTTAAACCGAGATTTATGCGTATTGCTTCTTTTGCTTGTGTCTCTTGGTGGGCTTCTCACGTTTTACAGCAAGCATAATCATAAACAATAATTTTACTGCTGAAAGTATTTCTTCCCCAAGTCTCGGTGCCATTTAGTGGTGACTTCAGAATGGAAAATACCACCGCTGAATATATTTGGTCCAAGAGGTTGGTGGGGCTTCAAAGAGCTGCATCAACAGCAAGGAAGTATAGTTCAGCCTAGCAAAGTCAGATAATGGCCCATCAATTGCTCTGCATCCTCAAAATATGCATTTTTGTAATATTGAATAGATATAAATGTTCTGGGAAAGCATGACAGTGATTCAGATGTATAAAGACTTATTTGGAGCATTGAAACAAAGGAACACACAGCACAAGAAGAAAATAGTACAATTAGGAGTTTGCTGTCTGCCATCCAAGCTATTGTTCATAAGCAACTTAGGGGCAATGGTTGCTGGAGATAAAGGATTTGCCAGGATCCCCGTCCACCTGCCAAACCCAGGTGTTTGTAAACGTCTGAATATGATTCACCACAACCTCCCTAGCCCAGTCTGAGACTCCCTTGCCATTATCCAACTCTGCCACCTCTTTGTTACTTCTAAGAAAACTAACAGAGAAATCCCAGAGTTTGAAACTTCAACAATCCTTCTCAGAATGCTGCTTCATAGAATCTTCAATAATCCTTCACCACAACCTCTCCTACCCTTGTAGCTCATCTCCAACAGGATGGGTTGCTAGTTGGAACTCTCTCTAAAGGTCTAGACTTGCTTATCTTGCTGCTGTCGAGGCTTCATTTGTTTTTCGAACTGTTACTCTACACATTTAAATCAAACTTTTACAATACATGACCATATTAGTAGCAGAGAAAGGCTCTTTTGTCATGGTTGCCTTACTCCTATATGTCCAAATAGACCANCTTATCTTGCTGCTGTCGAGCTTCATTTGTTTTTGAACTGTTACTCTACACATTTAAATCAAACTTTTACAATACATGACCATATTAGTAGCAGAGAAAGGCTCTTTTGTCATGGTTGCCTTACTCCTATATGTCCAAATAGACCATAAAATAGAAAGAATAATCACTGAGAAGGCGAGACGTACTTTAAGTTCTCTAAATTGCCCTGATACCCTTCATCCAGGCTCATGATCCATGCCGAATCAAGTAAGGCTGAGTGATTTCAGTTCTAATGGACAGATTGAACCAAACCAGAGATCTCTAGATGACAAAGGAAAAAACATGGTCTAGGTTTCGGTATCTTTGACACAAAGGAAAGGATATAAGTCTCAGATTTCTTCTCAATTCTGATCTCACAAGAAGAAATTTAATAAAATTTTCAAAGAATGACAATCATTTTAAAAGGAAATTATAATTTACATAACAGGTTCCAATGCTTAGGTGTTCATTTAAGGTTGTGCCAGTAAGATAATAAAAGACCTGCCAGAGCCTTTGAGCTTGCTCATACACACAGGATTATTAAACCTTTCCTTTTCAATTTCCTGGTATTTTTTTTTTTTTTTTTGATAAATGTTTTCATGCATAATTCTAATTACTATAAAGATGAATATGTGAAATGGGCATGGATGGTTTACCTTGGTCATGATCTGAACTGGGTCTAGAAAATTTCAAGTACCTGAAGCAAAAAAGTCATATGGTATAAACTTCTCAAATTAAAGAGCAATACTATGCCTATGTATAAGATGAGTTTTATACTTTTAATATTATAGATCAATGAGGCAATGCATGTGAGAGGCTGATAGCAACCTTCCCATTCAAACTTATTATATTTTTATATTCTATTGAAGTCATAAATGTCTGAAAATAAGAAGAATGTGGGGAAACAAAAAAGAAAAGAAAGAAAAATATATTGTTCATAGTATTTGTTGATTTCCATTAGTGACATCACTAACTTTTTGAACTTTATCTTCAATTGCAGTCATAAATTCATTACCTGCTCTTGCATCTTCACCTAATTTGTTGATTATTAGTGACATTATAAACTTTCCAAACTTTGTCTTCGATTGCAATCAAAAAGTTTTCCTCGCCATTATTTGTTCTTTTAAGTCAAATTGCTAGGAGTTTCATTGACAACTCTAACCAAACATATGGTGGAGAATCTGTTAAAAAGAAAATGCAACAACCAACAGAACATGAATTGAGAAGAAAGACAGTGACTTACAAATAATCAAGAGAAAATAGTTGATCAACCTTTGAGGTCACTTTCGCTAGGTTCCTGCCAATCACTTAGCTCCTCATCGCATTCCTTGTACTCACTTGAATCTTCACAACCAGCATTACCATGGGTCATAAATTCTGTGAGCCTTTCGATCCTTTTTGGGTTTGGTATATCATTAGAGCTTCCTTCGCCACTGGGTCCTGCCCCATCATAATCATCACGGCTTCACTTGGCTTTGTTGCCCTCTGCTACCACCGCCGAATTGCAAAAACTATCCTCCAGAACATTGATGCCCTCATAAGGAGTCATGCCGCTGTTGCTTCTCTGAGCCATAAATCGGTTGAAATCTTCTGCGTCTCTCTTGTTTACCATACGGAACCCGCATTTCTTCACCTTGAAGCCTGTTTTAATTCTAATACCAATCTGACTGAATCCATTTTCATAACACTCCCTAAAATCATTTATTAGGCACATTCTCGATTGAGACAAATATTATCTGATAAAACAACCATTTTTTGTGTGGCAAAGTGTGGTATAAAAGATATTTCTTTTCCATTGGCTATCAACGACCAGGTAAGTGATTCCTCGTTATGGCGTGGATGAGGACAAAATGCAACACAAATAGCTATCACCATCAACTCATTACAGAAATTAGAATAAGTTTCTTTTAAAAGTACCATTTAAAAGTACGGACGAAACAATAAGAACCTAAAACAAACATATGCTGACTTGCATGCAAACACATACAGAGAAACACAGCGAGGGTGAAACAAAGGAGTTGTATAAGAGAATGTGAATGAAGCTAACCTTAAGAAGGAAAATCCAATTTGAAAGTGTCCCAAATTCTTTTAGTTGCATTACTTTCGTGGTCAGGTAAAGAGTAGATAATTGCTAGCATGTTTATTCTTTCCATTATAAAATTATAATGGAAAATACTAGTGCTGCTAGCTTAACATACAATTTTTTTTTTTTTTGATGGGAATACTATGCTTTCCTTTATTGATTACCAAAAGAAGTGCTTACATCCTGGGCACACGCGTGCTCAATTAGGCTAGGAGTTTGCTCCAACCATACCACAAAATCCCCAACATGTTCCTTTATATTGCAAGTTTGAGACATAAACATAATACCTAAGCAGATTGTTCCATTTAGCCATAGCCACACATTATCCCAACTATTTAACATATGAAACTCAAGAATATAAATAACAGTACATAACTGCAAATTCAATAACTCTAAATTATAGTGTCACAAATTATTTTGTGGTAAGTCAGTAATGAATTAATAATGATATAATAAAGTCATGGACAAATGGTACTTTTTCTTTTCATATTTATAATTAATCGAATTTAACGAGTGGACACTACATTGTGCACGTGGCTATACTCTTTTTTAAAGTAAAATCACTAATTTAAAGCCATTTTTTCAAAAAAAAAAAAAATAGAGTTACACAGAGAGAGAGAGTGAGTGATACCTTGATGTGGGCTTTGAGCACAATCTCGTTACTAAGCGGAATCCGATACCGTTTCTATTTTTCTTCTTCCTCTGAATCCGAGTCACCGAAACTCAGCCCCGGCGGCGGTCTCGGCGGCCCAACCACCTCTTCCTCCTCCTCATCAGCTGAATCCAATCGCCGTGGTTGGGTTTCGGAGCGATGAGAGTCAGGCTTTGGAAGAAAGAGAAGGAAGCTCATCGTCATCGGTGGTGGTAGAGCGACGAGTGGTGTTGTGGATGGCTTCGAGAGAAGTTTGGGAATCTGATTGCTTTGCCGCCATGAATGGAATACATTGGATCATGGATCGTGGGCCGGCCCGCACTATTCACACCGACTTTCCCTTTTCTCTTGTAAGTCTAGCCCAACCCAATACTCAATGCTTTCTTTCTATTTAAAACTCACTTCAATTTAGCCCATTGGTCTTTCTATTATTTTATTTTATTTTTAATTAAAGGTAGAAGTTTCTATTAAGCAACTTATTCTATTTTTATTTTAAGGATTTTATTAGGCAACCTAAGGTGATCACTTTACATTTCCAATAAACTTAGAAAAAAAAAAAAATTCAAGAATCACGTTTCTAATAAACTTATTGTAATCATTTTTAATCTCTAATGTGTTTACTGTAGTGTTCTGAAATATATATATATATATATATATATATTTATTATGTTTGGATTCTTTGGAATAATGATAATTTTTTAGTTTTTAGTCATTCCATGTTTTGTAAGTCATTAACAGCAATCACTTAAATTGGGAATGACAAAATCACATTATCCCATACTCTCTTGTCTACTGTGAATTTCCCTCACTCAAAGAGGTGACAGGGCAAGAATGAGTTTTACTCGTCCAGCCCCACCCCAAATGTATATAGATATATTTTATTTAATATATATTTGAATTATTCATACATATAATTTAACTCTTGTATATGTATCCTTGTTATAATTTAGGGGGTGTTAGGTACTGTTATTTAAATAACAATTTTCAGTGTTTAAATAACATTATACGTATATTTATTTGTATCATTAACCTCGGTTCGACCATAAAAATGAAAATCACCCTCTTTTCTAATCTCCTTTGTGTGTTTGTTTCTGGGGAAAAAAAAAAAAAAAACTGTTTCACATTACTTAAAAGAGTGTGTTGTATATATTATAATTTGCTCCACTTTCTCTTAAAAGTTACTAATTTTTTTAGTGAAATTTGTGGTGTGCCGTTTTATTAGAATTGCATTTCCTCTCACTTGTGTGTGTTAATCTAAAAAAGAATGTTTTCAAAATCATGAAATACACAGGTGCTTTTGAAAATGTTAATAAAAATTATAATATTTAAAATACTTAAAAAAATTTATATAAAAAATAAGTTCAAAATTAAACTTGTCAATTCATAACCACAGTTTTAATAACTTGCCTCTTATTTCATATATATATATATATATATTCCATTATATTATGTTATTTTCTAGAAATATTTTAAAGGGCATAATTTTAATTTTATATAAATAAAAACCACATTTATCTAAACCTTAATGGTGACAAATCTAGACTATTTTATGGTTAACGCAAAACTCAAAATACTCTAGTTTACTCTATCTCCAACAACAACAACAACAAAAAAAAAAAAAAAAAAAAAAAAAGTTTACAGAGTCTTAAGTAACGACTTTCGTTTCCGATTTCAAATTTTCACTAATCAGCTTAAGGCGGTTAAGGTTAAGGTTGCTAACGTTAAGTCCGGCTCTCACTCTCTTTCCTTGTGCTCCAAGACTTCCAAATTTCTTTTATTTATTTCACTCTTACCTCTAACCCTAATTCTCATTTGCAATCTTTCTTTCACTTTTTGAGACTCTCTCTTTCCCTGTGCTCTAAGACTTTTTTTTTTCTTTTCTTTTTTGTGATTATAACTGACCTGTTGGCAATGTATATTATTGCCAATCAAACATGAAAAACGAATTGGATTTCTGGCTTCAGAAAGCAAGTTTGTTGATTAATAAGGTCCAAACTCGGTTCACAGATGACGATAGCATTTCTGAGTCGTTCTTGGTTTTGCTCACATCATTCCATAAGGGTAAGGGTAATGGGCAACAGGATATGAGTCGGCTTTGTAAAAATATCCACGATCTTTTCAAGGACCACCCTGATCTATTCCAAGAATTCTTCAGCTTTGTTTCAAATTCGGTTCCTAACGAAACCACTACCAATAAGTCATGTTCTTTTGACTTGCAAGCTTTGTCCCACCAAGGAGAGTTCAAGAAGATTCAAAGCTGTTTACGTGGGTCGGATTATCATTACAACTACTTTTTGGAGCGTATTCACTGCTACACTTCTGGACATATAGGGCTTGATAGTGTTCTTGGAAGCTGTCCTCTGGGTTTCGTGGATGAATTGCATAATTTTATCAAATCTTTTGAGAATTTGGGTGGGTTTCCTGCTCCTGCTGCTGGTGTATTATGTGAGAGTTCATTGGGCTCGGGCCAAGAAAAGCGTAAAGGGTCTCATTTGTCTACTGGTTGTGGTATTGGTGATGAAGTGAAATCGTCTTGTGAAGGCCAACAGTGGCAAAAGTATATGAGGGATGATAATTTTTGTGGATTTCTCACTCCTGCTCATGCTGTTCCAGCATTATGTGAGAATTCATTGGACTTGGCGCGAAAAAAGTGTAAAGGCTCTCATATGTCTGCTGCTAGTGGTGGTAGTGGTGAAAAAGCAAAACCATCTCATAAAGGCCAACAGAGGCAAAAGCTTATAACTAAGGATGATGAAGACCGTGAACCTGACCTCTCTGAGTGCACAAAAGCTACACCTAGTTACCGGATTTCAAATGGCACTTTGGTGTGTGCCAATTTGGATTACTCTATAAAAAGAATAAAAAAAAGCAAGGAGCAGAAAGTTTGGGAGGATTTTGAGGACCTGAAATATGATGAGGATAGGTTACTAACACCTATAAGATCAACAATAGAGTGTGCAGAGTGGTTAATGAATGAGATACAGGGTAAGTCATTAAAGGAGCCTATCATAGTAGAAGACTACTACTTTAATACAAAGCATATTAAATGCATTGAGACACACTGTAATGTCAAAGGTGAAGAGTTACGTGAAAACCTGAGATGTGTGTTACCTGAAATTCTTCATTGCCTTCGCCAAAAGCTAGAAGAGTTTAAGAAGGAACAAGGGTCTGTTACATTCAGCAATTATTGTATCTCTAAGGGACATATGAGATATAGTTTGAAGAAGTAGATTGCATATGATTGTTATGTATCTCTTTGTTTTTGTTTCAGTTAGATATCTAGTAAAATAATTTTCAAGTGAATAAAATTTTTAGATGTGAATGATCAGTCTGACAATATGCAAATTTATGTATATTAAGTACTGTTAATACATTGTGTTATTATTAAATGCTTATTGTTTAATGACGGATAGGAGGAATCCCATTGGAAAAATTGCAGGTGGCTAAAAACGGAATTATAAACTAACTATATGTCCTTTCGCCTGATGTTCTTTTAATAAAAATTATAATATTTAAAATACTTAAAAAAATTTATATAAAAAATAAGTTCAAAATTAAACTTGTCAATTCATAACCATAGTTTTAATAACTTGCCTCTTATTTCATTTTTTTTTCCATTATTTTATGTTATTTTCTAGAAATATTTTAAAGGGCATAATTTTAATTTTATATAAATAAAAACAACATTTATCTAAACCTTGATGGTGACAAATCTAGACTATTTTATGGTTAACGCAAAACTCACAACACTCTAGTTTACTCTATCTTCCCAAAAAAAAAAAAAAAAAGGTTTACGGTCTTAGTAACGACTTTCCTTTCCGATTTCAAATTTTCACTAATCAGCTTAAGGCGGTTAAGGTTAAGATTGCTAACATTAAGTCCGACTCTCACTCTTTTTCCTTGTGCTCCAAGATTTCCAAATTTCTTTTATATATTTCACTCTAACCTCTAACCCTAATTCTCATTTGCAATCTTTCTTTCACTTTCGGAGACTCTCTCTTTCCCTGCCTGTGCTCTAAGACTTCCATTTTTTTTTTCTTTTTTGTGATTATAACTCACCTGTTGGCAATGTATATTATTGCTAATCAAACATGAAAAACGAATTGGATTTCTGGCTTCAGAAAGCAAGTTCGTTGATTAATAAGGTCCAAACTCGGTTCACAGATGACGATAGCATTTATGAGTCGTTCTTGGTTTTGCTCACATCATTCCATAAGGGTAAGGGTAAAGGGCAGCAGGATATGAGTCGGCTTTGTAAAAATATCCACGATCTTTTCAAGGACCACCCTGATCTGTTCCATGAATTCTTCAGCTTTGTTTCAAATTCGGTTCCTAACGAAACCACTACCAATAAGTCATGTTCTTTTGACTTGCAAGCTTTGTCCCACCAAGGAAATTCTCTGTTCAAGAAGATTCAAAGCTGTTTACGTGGGTTGGATTATCATTACAACTACTTTTTGGAGCGTATTCACTGCTACACTTCTGGACATATAGGGCTTGATAGTGTTCTTGGGAGCTGTCCTCTGGGTTTCGTGGATGAATTGCATAATTTTATCAAATCTTGTGAGAATTTGGGTGGGTTTCCTGCTCCTGCTGCTGGTGTATTATGTGAGAGTTCATTGGGTTTGGGCCAAAAAAAGCGTAAAGGGTCTCATTTGTCTACTGGTTGTGGTATTGGTGATGAAGTGAAATCGTCTCGTGAAGGCCAACAGTGGCAAAAGTATGTGAGGGATGATAATTTTTGTGGATTTCTCGCTCCTGCTAATGCTGTTCCAGCATTATGTGAGAATTCATTGGACCTGGCGCAAAAAAAGTGTAAAGGCTCTCATATGTCTGCTGCTAGTGGTGGTAGTGGTGAAAAAGCAAAACCATCTCATAAAGGCCAACAGAGGCAAAAGCTTATAACTAAGGATGATGAAGACCGTGAACCTGACCTCTCTGAGTGCACAAAAGCTACACCTAGTTACCGGATTTCAAAAGGCACTTTGGTGTGTGCCAATTTGGATTACTCTATAAAAAGAATAAAAAAAGCAAGGAGCAGAAAGTTTGGGAGGATTTTGAGGACCTGAAATATGATGAGGATAGGTTCCTAACACCTATAAGATCAACAATAGAGTGTGCAGAGTGGTTAATGAATGAGATACAGGGTAAGTCACTGGAGGAGCCTATCATAGTAGAAGACTACTACTTTAATACAAAGCATATTAAATGCATTGAGACACATTGTAATGTTAAAGGTGATGAGTTACGTGAAAACCCGAGACATGTGTTACCTGAAATTCTTCATTGCCTTCGCCAAAAGCTAGAAGAGTTTAAGAAGGAACAAGGGTCTGTTACATTCAACAATTACTGTATCTCTAAGGGACATATGAGATATAGTTTGAAGAAGTAGATTGCATATGATTGTTATGTATCTCTTTGTTTTTGTTTCAGTTAGATATCTAGTAAATATTTTTTCAAGTGAATAAAATTTTTAGATGTGAATGATCAATCTGACAATATGCAAATTTATGTATTTTAAGTACAGTTAATACATTATGTTATGATTAAGTGCTTATTGTTTAATGACGGATAGGAGGAATCTAGCTGGTAAAATTGCAGGTGGCTAAAAACGGAATTATAAACTAACTATATGTCCTTTTGCCTGATGTTCTTTGTGAAATGATTGCACATGAAGTTGCCATCAGTTTAATCCCTCTTTCTTATCTGCTACTTTAAGAAACAGAAGAGTTTTGATGTTAGCTTGTTTGCTTATGTTTTTATCATCATCATAATATCTTTTGATCCCTGTCTCCTCCTTTTGGCAGCTTTAACATGATCCAAATTATTATTCTATTAATAATTACCTGTTTCCTTTTTTTCTCTCTTTATTTATTTATTTATGATTGTTGAAATCTGAGCTGCCAATTGATATGCGTGATTACTTGTGGCCATATATGTGACTTAAATTTTCTTGCAATAATTTGTTAGGTACCAGTTTTAAATTTTGCACAAGCTTAGACAATGTTTTAGAGGTTTATATATTTAAGGTAAGTTGTGATTTTGTCACAATTGCTGATTGAGTTAGTGACATTGTTTGCTATTAGCTTAAATGAGTTTGACAATGTACTCAAAACATCTATATGTTTTGAATCTGTTGATTGAAGGCTGGTAATGAAAGAAATCACCACTCATATTCATAACCAGAATTGTTATTCATGTTATTTGCTGAGGATACAGGGTTTACTCCTTGGAACTCATCATACTTAGAATCTTTTTTGATTTCCTTTGAAAAGAAAACTTCTTAAGTGGAAGAAATATTGCCTTGAATGTTAAGGATGTGTAATAGTAGTGATAATAATGCATTTGTGCTGCGGATGATGTCTAGTCGCTAGCTGATTAATAACATGGGAAACTTTGTGTAATATCGAACATACGATTGGGGATTTTTCTGTTTGCCAAGTGAAAGTATTATGATTGGGGATAATATTCTCTCTCTCTCTCTCTCTCATGTCTATGAATTTATACTAGTGATTTCTATGTAGAAAGATCAACATTTTTGAAAGGCATACTGATTTCTGTTTCTCAGCATGAGTATTGGAAATAGGTGACAATGAACTGGTTTTCAAATGGAACCCACTCTCTCCATAAGAACTGGGTGGAGGTTAAGGCCCAACTTTTTTTTATTTGCTCAGTTTTGAACCAGATTTAAAAAAAAAATAAAAAAAAAAAGAAAAAAGAAAAAAAAAGATGTAAATGTTTGGATTTTTTTAGTTGCATATGATTGTTATGTATCTCTTTGTTTTTGTTTCAGTTAGATATCTAGTAAATATTTTTTCAAGTGAATACAATTTTTAGATGTGAATGATCAATCTGATAATATGCAAATTTATGTATTTTAAGTACTGTTAATACATTATGTTATGATTAATGCTTATTTTTTAATGACGGATAGGAGGAATCCAATTGGAAAAATTGCAGGTGGCTAAAAACGAAATTATAAACTAACTATATGTCCTTTTGCCTGATGTTCTTTGTGAAATAACGATTGCACATGAAGTTGCCATCAGTTTAATCCCTCTTTCTTATCTGCTAATTTAAGAAACAGAAGAGTTTTGATGTTAGCTTGTTTCCTTCTGTTTTTATCATCATATTAATCTTTTGATCCCTATCTCCTCCTTTTGGCAGCTTTAACATGATCCAAATTATTACGCTATTAATAATTGACTGTTTCCTTTTTTTTTTTCTTTTATTTATTTATTTATTTATGATTGTTGAAATCTGAGCTGCCAATTGATATGTGTAATAACTTGTGGCCATATATGTGACTTAAATTTTCTTGCAATAATTTGTTGGGTACCAATTTTGAATTTTGCACAAGCTTAGACAATGTTTTAGAGGTTTATATATTTAAGTTAAGTTATGATTTTGTCACTGTGAGAGTGCTTTTTTTTCTTAGCACAAGGGCCCAAGTAGAGATAAGGATCCCGGGCCCAAATACTTGTTATTTTGGTGGACTGGGCTTGGTTCACCGCCGCTAAATGGGGCTGATTACGAACCAAGTTGTGCGCAAGTCATATAAAGCTCCTCAAGATGAAGAATGCAATTCCTCTTAGTACCCTGGGGCGTACTGTCGTGGGATCCCGGGCATACTGTCGTGGGATCCCGAGGCGTATTAGGCCTGTAAGAACCCAGAATCTCTGGTTCTCTGAGCTATATGATCTTTTCCATGTTTATTATGTAATAGAGCTTTGTCCTTTCCCTTTTTCTCTATGGGTGCTACATAAAAAACAAAACACACTACACATATCTTCAAATAATTGTTAGTTTCTTAGATTAGGACATACATTTTAATACATATACATATATGTAAATGAGTTCCATGAGGATGATTCTGCCACGAGGATCCTGGCCCCAATTCTCACAGACTTGGTGCTTTTGCACAAGACTTGTGGGATTTGGAACTCAAGTCCGAGTGGCTTTGCTTGAGCTTTGCCTTCCAAGATAGTTAGATGAGGAGGATTTTAGCAAGAAACAGTAAAGGAAGACAATGCAATAAAGAAATGCACGAAATAATTGTTAGNCAAATAAAAAAAAAGTTGGGCCTTAACCTCCACCTAGTTCTTATGGAGAGAGGGGGTTCCATTTGAAAACCAGGTCATTGTCACCCATTTCTAATACTCATGCTGAGAAACAGAAATCAGTATGCCTTTCAAAAATGGTCTTTCTTCATAGAAATCACTAGTATAAATTCATAGACATGAGAGAGAGAGAGAGAGAGAGAGAGAGAGAGAGAGAGAGAGAGAGAGAGAGAGAGAGAGATATTATCCCCAATCATAATACTTTCGCTTGGCAAACAGAAAAATCCGCAATCATATGTTCGATATTACACAAAGTTTCGCATGTTATTAATTAGTTAGCAACTAGACATCATCCGTAGCATAAATGCATTATTATCACTACTATTACACATCCTTAACATTCCAGGCAATATTTCTTCCACTTAAAAGTTTTCTTTTCAAAGGTAATCAACAAGATTCTAAGTATGATGAGTTTCCAAGGAGTAAACCCTGTATCCTCGGCAAATAAGATGAATAACAATTCTGGTAATGAATATGAGTGGTGATTTCTTTCATTACCAGCCTCCGACCAACAGATTCAACACATATACATGCTTTGAGTACCTTGTCAAACTCATTAAGCTGATAGCACACAATGTCATTAACTCAATCAGCAATTGTGACTGTTGAGGTCCAAAATTTCACAATAAAGCCCACTCCATAAAAAATAAAGAAGGCCCAATTCGTGCAGCAAGAAGAATCAACATCAAGGCCTTATATATGTTCAGATTTCCAGCAAAAAAGGCCATTAAAAAGTCCAGCAAATTCCAGTGAAAGAGCTGGGACGGGATCCCCAGAGGCTGCCAGAGGCTCGGGATCCTCAGGACGTGCAGCACAGCTAAAGTGAATTAAAGCAGATTTGAAGAGAGAAAAGAGACAAAAGGCACGTGGACCTTATAACCCAGACATGCAGTGGAAGTACAAAGCAAAACGCAGGAAAAACTAACATACTGCTTGAGGGATCCCTTGGACAGAAAAAAAAAAGAGACAGAAGAAGGAAGGCTAACATACTGCTTTTGAAGATCCCGAAGAAACTTATGGATATGGAAAGGAAAGCATAAATCCTACCAAAGGAAAAACTAGAAGAGGTGAACTTAGGGGCTGACCCAAGGAACCCGGGGCCTATCCTAATCAGCAGTCAGTTATCGATACAAAAAAAAGGGGGCAATTGGTGGAGCTATTGTAAATATGAAGATTTATTGGCGTGAACTCCTTCAAATTAAATAAGGCACATCCAAAGGATAAATTTCCTTTGCCTAACATCGATCTCCTCATAGATCTAGCCAAGGAAACAACAATATCAACCATAAAGAGGCATACCATGGTCAAGGAACTTAAGGGCTTTTTTGGAAAGAGTTTCTTACATTAGGAAGTTCACACCAAGACCAGCCTTGGTCACTAGTGGACTATCCATACTGTTGAAAAAGGAGAATGTTCTCATATGGGGAGCTGAGCATCCAATCATAAAACTTCAACATGAGTCATTTGCCTATCTTATGGGTACTAGTCCATGGCAAAATCATTATTGTTGTACCTGGGATCCCGATCCCAAGCATACAGAGCATTAAAGGAAACTGAAATGAGGTGTCCCAACATAGAAAGAGCACATTTGGTGGTCATGCATCTCAACAACTGAATCATTACTTTTTTACCACCAAATCCTATTGGTGATAAGCTCTCATCCAATAAAAGCCTTCCTCCATCAGCCCTTGCGATCTTGAAGAGTGGTCCAATGGCTAATATTAATTTCCCAATACAACATAGGTCCGAGGGATCCTCAGAGCTGTCAAGAGCTAAGCTGTAGCAAACTTACTGGTCTGGTTCCTTGAAGAAGAGGAGTACCTATCGAGTGAGAAGATCTCTAAAAAAAAAAAGTAGTAGCGGTAGAGATCCTGTAAAGAAACAGACTATGAGATTTATGAAGACGGCCTTCAACGAGCATGCCTAGAGGAATCCTTCCTCTTCCAGGATCCCCGTAAAAGGATCACCCACTTGAAGAAAACACCATGACAGAATCATCTTGGTGGAGCTCCTGGCCACCAATTCACCAGTGAAAGCAACCTTAGATGACTCATAAAAGAAGTTTATTTTCATAAAAGATTTGTTCACAGCCAAGAGAGGATATTATAGAAGATCCTCGGAGAAGGAAACAAATCCTCAACCCTTTAAAGAAAAGAAAAGAAATCAGTTCAGTGAGTCCACTTGAGAGCGAGGGGCTACGAAGGAACTTTCTCTGAAAATTGAAAAAATTCAATGGTCATGAATGAATTTTCCAAGTGACATGGCCTAGGACTTGGGAAAGGGAAAATTTTCCATGTACCTAGCCCAGGACTTGCACAAAACAGAATTTTCCAAGTGACATGGCCTAGGACTTGGGAAAGGGAAAATTTTCCATGTACCTAGCCCAGGACTTGCACAAAACAGAATTTTCCAAGTGACATGGCCTAGGACTTGGGAAAGGGAAAATTTTCCATGTACCTAGCCCAGGACTTGAACAAAACAGAATTTTCCAAGTGACATGGCCTAGGACTTGGGAAAGGAAAATTTTCCATGTAGCTAGCCCAGGACTTGAACAAAACAGAATTTTCCAAGTGACATGGCCTAGGACTTGGGAAAGGGAAAATTTTCCATGTACCTAGCCCAGGACTTGCACAAAACAGAATTTTCCAAGTGACATGGCCTAGGACTTGGGAAAGGGAAAATTTTCCATGTACCTAGCCCAGGACTTGCACAAAACAGAATTTTCCAAGTGACATGGCCTAGGACTTGGGAAAGGGAAAATTTTCCATGTACCTAGCCCAGGACTTGAACAAAACAGAATTTTCCAAGTGACATGGCCTAGGACTTGGGAAAGGAAAATTTTCCATGTAGCTAGCCCAGGACTTGAACAAAACAGAATTTTCCAAGTGACATGGCCTAGGACTTGGGAAAGGGAAAATTTTCCATGTACCTAGCCCAGGACTTGAACAAAACAGAATTTTCCAAATGGCATGGCCTAGGACTTGGGAAAGGGAAATTTTCTATGTACCTAGCCCAGGACTTGGCCTAGAACAAATTTTCTAAATACATGGCTCAGATATTGGCCAAAAGTTTCCAAGTACAACCAAGAAAATGGTCAAAAGCAAAAGTTTATGGGTGTAAGCTATAGCATGTACCAACAATAGGTACAAGTGCAGATTGTAAGCATATCCCAACAATAGCAAAAGTTTATGTATTTTCTAAATACATGGCTCGAAGCCGAAAAAGCATGGATACTTTTGCAAATCTCTATACAAAGAGGTTAGTCAATGACATTGCAAACCAGCTAGTAACATTTCCCTCCTCTTACAAGGTGTAAACTCACCAAAGGCTTGGAGGTACTTCAATTCAACAAAAGAAAGTTCATTCCATGAAGGGAGTGTAGCAATTCATTTGGAGTTTCCCACAAGAATTATTTGATTTGCACATTGGTTCTACAAAGCATGATAGTGTCCAAAAAAAAAATTTTAATTTCTCGCGCGTGGGCTACAGGTAACCCACGAGCTCGGGGGCTAATGTTGAGGTCCAAAATTTCACAATAAAGCCCACTCCATAAAAAAATAAAGAAGGCCCAATTCGTGCAGCAAGAAGAATCAACATCAAGGCCTTATATATGTTCAGATTTCCAGCAAAAAAGGCCATTAAAAAGTCCAGCAAATTCCAGTGAAAGAGCTGGGACGGGATCCCCAGAGGCTGCCAGAGGCTCGAGATCCTCAGGACGTGCAGCACAGCTAAAGTGAATTAAAGCAGATTTGAAGAGAGAAAAGAGACAAAAGGCACGTGGACCTTATAACCCAGACATGCAGTGGAAGTACAAAGCAAAACGCAGGGCTTTGGTTCCAACCATTTGAAGAAAAAGACAAAGAAAGTACAACTGGAAAAGCTGGGAAAGCTGGAGCAAGAAAAGCCAAAGCGCCTCAGGTCAACCAACGGGAAAATCTGGAAATAGGAAGCTAGCTGGGAGACTTTCATCTCATCGCAACAAAAAGAAAGAAACTATGAAGAAAAGGAAAAGACATAATCCTGAAGCAACCAGGCACGGGACAAACTCTAAGGGGCAAAAGGGAGAAATCACCAGTACCTTAGAGCTCGATCTGTGCTATAAAAGAAGGCATGATGCAGAATAGAAAAGGGAGGAAGGGAATCGTTAAGATTACTCTGTAAAACTCAAGAAAAACAGAGGAACCGCTCCCGGTATCCCAGAGACAGCCACTATAGCATATGCTTGGATTCAACAAATTCAAACTTTGCAAGTCTTGGAAGCTTGAATAGCTATCAAAGTCTGTAACTTTTGAACTTAGTTGAACCTTGTATCATGTGAATATAGAACTATAGGAAAAGCTCTGTAAAAACAAAAGAAAACAGAGGAACCGCCCCGGTATCCCAGAGACTGCCACTATAGCACATACTCGGATTCAACAAATTCAAACTTTGCAAGTCTTGGAAGCTTGAATAGCTATCAAAGTCTGTAATTTTTGAACTTAGTTGAACCTTGTATCACGTCTTAGTGAGCATATCCACAATCAAGAAAATAATGAAATACCTCATTATTGATTTGAGGATCTCTATATATATATATATATTTTTTTTTTTTTACAATTTTTTATTTGACCCTAAGCTTCTAGGTGACCCAGCTCATAGATTGAGTCATTGTCCCGGCTAGGTTTTATAACTATGCTCGTTAAATATATTGATTTTTTGTGTTGACCTTGACCCTTTTTTCGGAAATATTATATGATGGGGCAATTATGGATAACACTTAGGTATAGTATTTTAAGCACTGTTTTTTAGATTACCTTTTTAAAATTTAGTCATGTGGCTACTTAACTAAAAAATACACTTTCATCCATGAGGAAAAATTTACATGGAAGAATCTTAAGAGGAGAACTTAAAAAACAGTATCTAAGTACAATACATACTGTTTCTTAGGTTACCCTTTTAAAATTCAGTCATGTGGCTATTTAACTTAAAAATACACTTCTATCCCATAAGGAAAAATCCACATGGAAGAATTTTAAGAAGAGAACCTAAAAAAACAGTATCTAAGTACTGTACTTAAGTCTTGCCAACACGGGAGAGTGAGAGTGAGACACATGCATGTGTAGACTCTAATGAATCAAAATCTTCTTGTGGTGGTGGTGGGATGAATATGCATTTTGTTTATCCTTTTTCATTTATATTAGGCAAGGGAAATAAGCACAAGATTTTGATTCCTATAACACATACCAATCCTCAAACACCCCCCTTCCCCCTCTCTTTTCAAATCCAAATCACAAAACCTACTGACCCACTCGACCCAACCTACACCATGCTAAAACCTAAATCCAACAGACTGAAGCCCACATAAACCTAGCACCGACCCTCAAGTCTTTTGTTTCAAAGGAATAAATCGTAGTATAGCTCAATAATTTTAGAACCACAATTCATATAAAAGATACATTCCATTAAGATTTAAAAACTGAAGCAAAAAATTAGAAGGAAAATAAATTAGAGAAGAGGAAAAACAATTAGTTGTGGATATTTTACTTCAAGGAGAGAAATAAAAGACATGGATGTGAGCAAGAAAAGTAATAACTTACAAATTTGGAGAATTGTAGCAATTGGTTGTTGTAATTTGTAAAGCTCTTAAAACCTCTTGAAACAACACTTCTGGATACCGTTCAAATGAATAGAACTACTTATCTTATAGTATTTTTATTTTTATTTTTATTTTTTGCTGAATTTTAATAGTATTTGTTTTTGTGCTTAGACATTACACTCAAATATGATTCCAACCTTTTCTTTTATCCTTACTACCCCGACTAGTTATATTCTTTTTTTTTTTTACCGAACCGACTAGTTATATTCTTAAATGCATTTACTCTTGACTTTGCTTTTTTTGGTTTTCTTCTTTAAACGTGTCATATGGGGGTTGAACTTTTTTTTTTTGAGAAGGTTATGGGGGATGAACTTAATTAGTGCAATATACAAGTAATTACTCCCCCATTAAAAAAAAACAAAAAATAGAATAGAAGAAAGTGTAAGTTCGTGGTAACCAGTATATTTTTTTTAGGAAAGTTTTTGGTTTTATTAGAACTTTTTTATTTGCTTTAGAGGAAACTTTTGTTTTTAGGATAAGTACGTTAGTGAAAATTTGATGACAATTACTCTATACATTCTGTATGGTCGGAAAGAAGAAAAAGAGTAACTCCGTGGTGGCTAGCTCTAAAGTCCTGTTTATATTTGCTTTTTGACAAACTATAAAGTTCTATTCCCACAAAAAAAAAAGGGTAAAAAAAAAAAAAACTATATAATTCTATTCATATTGCTTTCTTTCTATCTATTTAGAATCTGTATGCCATTGTGATGAGTCACTTATAAATGCTTTAGTGGAATCTATAAACTTTATGACTAATAATGCACCCACAAATTAACTTAGTATAGGCAGTTAGTAAAGTAGCTGAAGAAAAAGGTACAAGCACAGCTAATATGTCAAAAAGGTTGGTGGTGCTTCAAAAGGTTGGTGGTGCTTCAAAAAGCTGCATCAACAGCAAGGAAGTATGGTTCAGCCTAGCAAAGTCGGATGATGGCCCATCAATTGCTCTGCATCCTGGGAAAAAAAAAAAAAAAAAAAAACTATATAGTTCTATTCATATTGCTTTCTTTCTATCTATTTAGAATCTGTATGCCATTGTGATGAGTCACTTATAAATGCTTTAGTGGAATCTATAAACTTTATGACTAATAATGCACCTACAAATTAACTTAGTATAGGCAGTTAGTAAAGTAGCTGAAGAAAAAGGTACAAGCACAGCTAATATGTCAAAAAGGTTGGTGGTGCTTCAAAAAGCTGCATCAACAGCAAGGAAGTATGGTTCAGCCTAGCAAAGTCGGATGATGGCCCAACAATTGCTCTGCATCCTCAAAATATGCATTTTTGTAATATTGAAAAATATAAATGTTCTGGGAAAGCATGACAATGATTCAGATGTATAAGGACTTATTTGGTGCATTGAAACAAAGGAACACACAGCACAAGAAGAAAATAGTACAATTAGGAGTTTGCTGTCTGCCATCCAAGCTATTGTTCATAAGGAACTTTTACAATACATGACCACATTAGTAGCAGAGAAAGGCTCTTTCGTCATGGTTGCCTTACTCCTAAAAGTCCAAATAGACCATAAAATAGAGAGAAAAGTCACTGAGAAGGTGAGAAGCACTTTAAGTTCTCTAAATTGCCCCCGATACCCTTCATCCAGGCTCTTGATCCATGCCTGAATCAAGTAAGGCTGAATGATTTCAGTTCTAATGGACAGATTGAACCAAAGCAGAGATCTCTAGATGACAAAGGAAAAAAAATATGGTCTAAGGTTTTGGTATCTTTGACACAAAGGAAAGGATATATGTCCTCAGGTTTCTTCTCAATTCTGACCTCACAAGAAGAAAATTAATAAAATTTTCCAAAGAATGACAGTCATTTTAAAAGGAAATTATAACCTACATAACAGGTTCCAATGCTCAGGGTGTTCATTTAAGGTTGTGCCAGTAAGATTAATAAAAGACCTGCTAGCTTGGTTTCTTCAATTCCTGGTATGCTATGGCTATTATCCTTTTTGAACCAAATAAGCCCCCAGAGTAATAATAAGGCCTAATGAGCTTGTCAGTAACACAAACAGGAATTTGTAAACTTTTCTCAGAATCATTTTGGGGCTTTAGAGTTTTCAAACTAATTCATAATTCCACTTAAAAGTATCTTTGACTAGCACATCTACGGATCTACCACAACTTTTAGAGAACCTATGCAATTACATTGGACATCCTTTTGGGGACGTCCAATAACATTGGAACCGTATGTGTATACTTGGATGTCTACAAAGGTCTATTATCAATTCACTATAACATGTAATATATTAGGCTAAAATGAAAAAATGGGACAGAAATTAAACTCTAGACTTTAATGCATTAAGGTTCAGTTTGGCCTCAACGTCTGCGTCTGGAGGCTGCGTTTTCCTACTTTTTTTTTTTTTTGGGAAAGTGAACAATAAAATCACATGTACAGAGAAAAAAATACTGTTCATGCACTGTTTGGTACTGTTCACGCACTAAAAAATATTAAAAATGGGTCCCACGGTACTATTTACACATTTAAAAATTATTTTGCTACAGTATTTTTAGTTTTCAGTTTTCAGTTTTCAGTTTCAGCAACAATAAGTTCAATCCAAACGGACCCTAAAAAAAGAAAAAAGAAAAAATGGATAACAAGTCAGTGGCGGCTCCAGGATTATTTTTAAGGGGGGTCAATAAGAAACATGAATTATAAAAAATATAAAACAAAAGAGAACTTGAATATATCAATATCGCCAAAAAAAAAAAAAAAAAAAAATTTTTTTTTTTTTTTTTTTTTTTTTTTTGCCAACCTACTGTAAAACGACCACTTAGAACAATTGCCTGGTGCGCCGGCCAGCACCCTAATCCTCCCCACAGACGGCGCCAATTGTAGGGACTCAGTTTGGATTTGACCCTGAGTAAGAATGGGTTTTCAGCCCAACAAGCCCAAACAATAAGTTTATAGAGAGTGGGTTAAAGGTTTAGGCGCTGGCCGTCGTTCATCAAGCATGAACTCCCCTTTATAAAAGAAAATACTTAGAGTTTATTTACAACTGGGGGGTGCTCCTCGGCTTGTGGCCAAGGAGCCCCTTTTCTTCTCCTTCCTTCTCCCCCTCCTTTTTTACTTTACTTGCTTTTCTTATATAGTTTTCATCTTCCGATCTCCTTCTTCCATCTGTTGATCATCCATTTGCCTCTCTTCTGGCCGTCCGTCCCATCAGAGGCCTTATCGGTACTCAAGTGGTTCACTCTGATCAACGTTACCCTGCTAAGGGGTTATATCCCCATTAATGCGGCTAGAGGGGTTAGGTGAATACATTAAGTGTGAATGTGACAGCTTGCTCTGGGCTTGTCCCCTCCCAAAAATTATCCTTAGTATGCCGAGGACGAAGAGGTCCTCGGCGTGGGCCAAAAAAGAGGCTTTCCCCAACTTAGCCTTGGCTGGTCAGTCTTCCTCGGCGCTGGCCTTGAGCCTACTACGCGATGGGCTGTGGCTGTCAGGCCCACGGGCCCCACAGTTTGTTATTGAGCTTTTTGTTTTGTATTTAAAAATACCAAGATATTGTTAAGAGGATCATATTCAAACTTATTTTAGCCGAGCTTTAAAAAAATCTAGGATCAGGGTGTTCAAATTTTTATTTTAGAAAGTCAAACAAACAAAAAGGAAAAGTACTAATATATATAGTTTTTTTTTTTGGGCCAGTATAGGGGGTTCATTTGAACCCCCTGGGCTCCAAGTGGAGCCGCCCATGTAACAAGTAGAGAATGGCTTATAATTCTAAGAAGACTACCTTTTCCATTTTTCAACCTTGTCTACACAGTTGTTTTCATGCATAATTCTAATTACTATAAAGATGAATATGTGAAATGGGTATGGATGATTTACCTTGGTCATGATCCGAACTGGGTCTAGAAAATTTCAAGAACCTGAAGCAAAAAAGTCATATGGTAAAAACTTCTCAAATTAAAGAGCAATGCTATGCCTATGTATAAGATGAGTTTTATACTTTAAATATTACAGATCAATGAGGCAATGCATGTGAGAGGCTGATAGCAACCTTCCCATTCAAACTTATTATATTTTTATATTCTATTAGAGTCCTAAATGTCTGAAAATAAGAAGAATGTGGGGAAACAAAAAAGAAAAGAAAGAAAAATATATTGTTCATAGTATTTGTTGATATCCGTTTGTGACATCACTAACTTTTTGAACTTAGTCTTCAATCGCATTCATAAATTCATTGCCTGCTCTTGCATCTTCACCTAATTTGTTTTATTAGTGACATTATAAACTTTCCAAACTTTGTCTTCGATTGCAATCAAAAAGTTTTCCTCGCCATTATTTGTTCTTTTAAGTCAAATGGCTACATTGGCTTGGAGTTTCATTGACAACTCTAACCAAACATATGGTGGACAATCTGTTAAAAAGAAAATGCAACAACCAACAGAACATGAATTGAGAAGAAAGACAGTGACTTACAAGTAATCAAGAGAAAATAGTTGATCAACCTTTGAGGTCGCTTTTGCTAGGTTCCTGCCAATCACTTAGCTCCTCATCGCATTCCTTGTACTCACTTGAATCTTCACAACCAGCATTACCATGGGTCATAAATTCTGTGAGCCTTTCGATCCTTTTTGGGTTTGGTATATCATTAGAGCTTCCTTCGCCACTGGGTCCTGCCCCATCATAATCATCACGGCTTTGTTTGGCTTTGTTGCCTTCTGCTGCCACCGCTGAATTGCAAAAACTATCCTCCAGAACATTGATGCCCTCATAAGGAGTCATGCCGCTGTTGCTTCTCTGAGCCATAAATCGGTTGAAATCTTCTGCGTCTCTCTTGTTTACCATACGGAACCCGCATTTCTTCACCTTGAAGCCTGTTTTGATTCTAATACCAATCTGACTGAATCCATTTTCATAACATTCCCTAAAAACGTTTCGGCCCTCTTTTGTCTACTTCGAACAGTCTCGATTGAGACAAATAATGGAGACAAATATTGTCTGATAAAACAACCATTGGGAGATCGTATGGTTTCAAAGATATTTCTTTTCCATTGGGTATCAACGACTAGGTAAGTGATTCCTTGTTATGGTGTGAATGAGGACAAAATGCAACACAAATAGCTATCCCTATCAACTCATTACAGAAATTAGAATAAGGTTCTTTTATATTCAGTTTGACTTCAGGCCCCATACTTTGATGGCTAAACCACTTGGGAATTTCACTTCTAGGAATGATAGTCTCAAATATTCAAGGATCGAATCCCTAAAACAAACAAAGCATGTTGTTTAGAACACAGAGAGAGAGAGAGAGAGAGGGAGACCTGATAGTGCTTTTTTTTATCACTGTAAAGAACACGTCAATCAAACCTTGATTGTTAGCCAGCTTACTGCAATCTGAAGTCCAGAGTTAAACATCGCGAACAGAATTTGGTTTCAATAGATCTGGTACCGTTTCCAGTGAGGTACAGCCAAATCCATAAATAGCATCAATTCTTGACGGAAGCTTTGGAAATGCTCGAAGACTCGTGCAATTCTCCACAAGTAAATCCACCAGGAGAGATAGTTGAGAGAGGCTTTCCGGAAGGCAAACAAAATGATTTCCACTTAAATGTAAGCATGTTAAAAAGGATAAGTGACAAATATCATTGGGGGATTGCATTGAGATTGCAATAACTTAGATTGAAAATGGTCAAAGAACTCAAAGCCAATATTGAAGTCGATAACAAGCCCATGGGATCGGGATTTCTTGGCATTGAATAAAAAGGGAGGAAATTAAATCCACCAATAGCTAGATTTTTAAGAGTTTTGAAAAGAGCATTAGAAGAAGGCATTGGTCGTGTATCAAGCTCCACCACACTTTTATTAACCCCCAAGTTCTCTAGTAGTTTTGAGCATCCGGAAATATTGAGATAGTTAATCAACTTCAAATTAAAAAAGGTGCTAGGAAGAGACATGAGATTTTTGCAATCTCCTACATCCAATTAAGCAAGACTAGTCAAATTCTTAATTGATGTGGGTAATTTTGAAATAGCAGTGCCATTCAAGTAAAGCTCTAATACACGTTTCATGTTCTCCCCAAATTCCGGAATTCTTTTTACTTTTGAGCAATTAGAAAGAATAAGGATCTTAAGAGACTTCATTTCAAACTTGCTTGGGAGACTTCCAAGGTTTTTGCAACCCTTTAAATTTAGAAGAGTAAGCTTTTTATGAACTATGACTGATGGATGTATCTCACATAACTTTAGACAATCTTTAAGTACCAATTTCTCTAGAACAGGGATTTTGGTGAGGTCAAGGGCTTCAATAAGTTGTAAAGACTTATTCAACTTGATTACTTTCAAACTCTCAAAAGTCTGCTAAAAGACAAGGAAAAAAGAAAAACAATTAGCTTTTATAAAATCTTACAATTTAATGATACTTAAAATAAAGTCGTATATATATATACCTAAATTACATTACCTTGGCTTGTAAACTTGATGGAAAATATTTTGAAGGGTACCAATTCCATTGAAGAAATATTAAGTCACTAGGAAGATGTTTTGGACCATGCATGAGGTGACCATTATCAATTATGAGGAATTTCAGGCAATGCATCTTTAAAAAGGATTCAAGATTCCAATGTGCCTCTTTTGGTTCGGGTAAACTTTTGGACTATGCTTTGAATTGCTGTTGTTCCCTACTACACGTGAACAAAAGAGATTAGTGAGGTGCAAAATGTATGATTACCAAAATTGCTCTAAGTTAAACTATGTTGTTGAATCATATAATAAGGTGGATGCTTAGGTTCCTTCGATAACCTCTTATCGTATTTCTTGTTAGCACGTTGTCAATATCTTTATACAACCATAATCTACTTCGCTTCCCAGGGTCTTTAGGGGATTCTTGACGAACTATATGCTGACCCATTTCTTGGAGTAAGTCATGCATCCACAATCGATTGTGTTGTAATTTGATGAGAGATTTATCAATAAGAATCCTTAATCCAATTTTAGAGTAAAGTTCAAGATAATCTAATATTTCCATGACATGATTTTGATCCTTGCCACAAAATAAACATGCAATATTTAGGAAAATTTCCTTCTCTGTATCTCTTAGTCCATCATAACTTATTTGAAGTACATTGAGAATTCTTCATTCAGAAAATTCTTTGAGCCTATCAAATTCACTTTCCCATTCAGCAATGCTTCTATTGAACAAGAAGGAACCCAAAATCTCAATGGCTAAAGGAAGGCCATTAGCATAACGTACAAAGGCTTTGGACAACTCTAAGTAATCTTTGGTAGGATTCTCTTTTCCAAAAGCTTTCATATTGAAAAGATGAAGAGCTTCATCACAATTCAATCCTTCAACCTTGTATACTCCATCTACTTTTCGTGACATTAGCAAATGCTCATCCCTAGTTGTTATGATAACGCTACTACCTAGACCAAACCAATCATTCTCACCAGCTAACTTCTTCATTTGGTCTAATTCATTTACATCATCAAGAACGAGAAGAACCTTTTTGTGACTTAATCTATTCTTGATCATAAGAACTCCATTATCAGCATCTTGTACAATCATATCTTTGTCCATCAAAAGCTCATTCACAAGTGTTTGTTGTAGTCGAAGTAAACCATATTTTTTATAAACTTCCCTAATATTGGCAATAAAACTACAAGCTTCAAATTGGTTGGAAACCATATCATAAACAACTCTAGCAAGAGTTGTCTTACCCATTCCACCCATATCCCAAATTCCTATTATGCGAACATCATTTGACTCTATAACTAAATGTGATTTTAACTTCTCCACTTGAAAATTTATTCCAACTAGGCTTTTGGTGTCTATTGAGAATGTAGAACTCAATTTATACTATTACTTTCACAATGTCTTGAATAAATTCTGCCTCAAGCCTGAGAAAAAAGAGAGAATAATTAAAACATTGAGTCGGAACCTACCCTAACATGACTGAAAATAAAAAGTTTGTGGATATATATATGCCATATGGCACTCAGTTTAGTTCTTTAAAGCTGAAATATGGACAAATATATGTAACTGAATGCTTGAAGCCAAAATCGAAAGAGTTACATTTTAAAATAGTTAATAAAGGGCAGAGATTTGTGTTCATTTAAAAAAAAAATGCTTATTACCCAAGGAGCCAGTGGGTATATTTATCGTAAATTTACAGATAATATAAGATTTTATTAGCACTATTATTTGACATTTTAAAAATGGGGGGCATGGCCCATACTTGGGGAAATAAAAGAGAGGGAAAATGAGCTGTTGGAAAATATTAAAAAATGTTAATATTTTACATTGTTAAAATAGGTTATAAATTGATAATGTGTGTTTTTTGGAATGGTTGAAAAAAGTTTTTTTTTTTTTTTTTTCTCATTGTTTCAATTTTGTGCAAATAATCTAGTTTTTAGTTTATTTATTTATAAATAAACTAGTTTTTAGCTTTTTATAATACATTTAACATAAAAAAAGTTAGCAAGAAATATATCTTTTAGTAGACACTACGCAAATAAACTATTAAAAAAACAGTAATTCCCAAACAAATAAATACATATATTACATTGTTTCTTTTTATTCTCAAAGCTCGCAATATATTAAGATAATTAAAGATCAATAACTTATTTTCTTTGTAAAATATTTAAGTTAAAATTTTTTATATATTAATTTTTTTTAAAGTGATTTTATTGATAAATAACTTCCAATTTGACATGAGAAATTGAGCCAGTGACTTGAATTTGATATCAATTGTTAGCTAGGACCAAGCGATTATCCCCTATACCAAAAAGTCAAAAACTATAGCAATTGGTAAGAGTGAAGCTTTATTCCCTTTAAGAGTGGTAGCCCAGTGCCAATGGGCTGACTAAGATTTGGCCCAAATCGGCCTTTACCTATGGTAGGAAGCTGGACTTGGCCCACTTGGTCTCTACCCAATAATATTGAACCAATAAAAAGTTATTAAGTGATATACCATTAACAAAAAGTTATTAAGTGGTGCATACCAATTTTTTTCTTTGTAAGTTATATTTAGTGTAATTTCAAAAGAGTTACATTTTTTTAACAGCGACTTTTATAACATCTAAGGGTAAGAAAAACACTACTTGCCATTTCATTAATGTTCTAAAAAGAGGCAAGCTTATTGCCTCCTCATTACTTTATTCTTATTTTCCTAAAGGCAAATGTTAAATGTACCATAATTTTTACGGTATAAAACTTATAAATTGATGTGGCGATATATGTCATCGATGATCTTTAACCATCTAATAATGAATGTCTCCTAAAAAAAAAATGTTTGAACGAGGAAACCCGCATAACCGAATATAACAAACGATAAAGTGAGTTTGAAATTCCATTTTTATTTTTATTTTTTTATGAACTGAGTTTGAAATTCTGTTAGTGACTGAGATGTGTTGGCTTTTTATTTGATGTGGTAGATTTTTATTGGTCTAGCTAAATTATATTGCGGTGATTGTATATACTAATAAACTCCAGATAATATTCCAATAACCAAAAATAAAAAATAAAAATAAAACAACAAAACAAAACAAAAATTGCAGGTAATGTGAGAGGATTTAAAACAACATGTATTATATTTAAAATCTTGTCGTGTTGTTGACATTGACAATATAAATGCCATATATGGAAGAAATGTTTGAAACATTTAAAGAAATATGTCAAATTAAATTACCTATCTTGTAAATGCCAACCAGAGAGATTGGCGACTTCTCTCAAAGCATCTCTCCATGTTTGCACCTTCTTTATGTTCTTCTTGAAATGTTTTTTATGCTTAGCAAAGGCTTGTGCAAAAGTTCCCATTTGTTTCCGTACATCAATTGGATCCACATCATAAAAAATGGGTAGAACTGTCATTTTCATCTGTTTCATGCATTCAACGATCTTTGCAAGTTCATCTAAGCACCATGTCGAAGATGCATAATTTCTTGAGAGAATAACAATAGTAAACTTTGATTCTTCTATTGCTTTCAAAAGTTCCGGTGAAATATATTTTCCTCTCTCAAGTCCTTCATTGTCACTAAAGGTGAAAATGCCTTTTTGTTTCAAAGCAATATATAAATGATCGGTAAAATTATTCCGTGTGTCCTTGCCTCTGAAACTAAGGAAGACATCATATACCCACCGTCTTGAAGAAGTTGATGATGATAAGGCTCCTTGATTTCTCATTGAAGCCATTGGTAACATATTGATAAATCTTGAACGTCAACAAAGATTTTAAAAAAAATGTAAGTAAAACACAATTTGAAGGATGAGTGGAAAGGAAAATAACTAGGTATGAAGAATACGATTTGATGTTGAATTTCTTTTTTCTTTGTCTTTTTTAAGAGGGAGTGGAAGAGAAATAAAAGAGACAGATATGCAATAAATATCTTTTAGTAAACACTACGCAAATAAACTATTAAAAAAAAAGTAATTCCCAAACAAATAAATACATATATTACATTGTTTCTCTTTATTCTCAAAGCTCGCAATATATTAAGATAATTAAAGATCAATAACTTATTTTCTTTGTAAAATATTTAAGTTAAAATTTTTTATATATTAATTTTTTTTAAAGTGAGTTTATTGATAAATAACTTCCTATTAACATGAATTTGACATGAGAAATTGAGCCAGTGACTTGAATTTGATATCAATTGTTAGCTAGGACCAAGCGATTATCCACTATACCAAAAAGTCAAAAACTATGGCAATTGGTAAGAGTGAAGCTTTATTCCCTTTAAGAGTGGTAGCCCAGTGCCAATGGGCTGACTAAGATTTGGCCCAAATCGGCCTTACCTATGGTAGGAAGCTGGACTTGGCCCACTTGGTCTCTACCCAATAATATTGAACCAATAAAAAGTTATTAAGTGATATACCATTAACAAAAAATTATTAAGAGGTGCATACCAATTTTTTTCTTTGTAAGTTATATTTAGTGTAATTTCAAAAGAGTTACATTTTTTTAACGGCGACTTTTATAACATCTAAGGGTAAGAAAAACACTACTTGCCATTTCATTAATGTTCTAAAAAGAGACAAGCTTATTGCCTCCTCATTACTTTATTCTTATTTTCCTAAAGGCAAATGTTAAATGTACTATAATTTTTACGGTATAAAACTTATAAATTGATGTGGCGATATATGTCATCGATGATCTTTAACCATCTAATAATGAATGTCTCCTAAAAAAAAAAAATGTTTGAACGAGGAAACCCGCATAACCGAATATAACAAACAATAAAGTGAGTTTGAAATTCCATTTTTTTTTTTTTTTTTATGAACTGAGTTTGAAATTCTGTTAGTGACTGAGATGTGTTGGCTTTTTATTTGATGTGGTAGATTTTTATTGGTCTAGCTAAATTATATTGCGGTGATTGTATATACTAATAAATTCCAGATAATATTCCAATAACCAAAAATAAAAAATAAAAATAAAACAACAAAACAAAACAAAAATTGCAGGTAATGTGAGAGGATTTAAAACAACATGTATTATATTTAAAATCTTGTCGTATTGTTGACATTGACAATATAAATGCCATATATGGAAGAAATGTTTGAAACATTTAAAGAAATATGTCAAATTAAATTATCTATCTTGTAAATGCCAACCAGAGAGATTGGCGACTTCTCTCAAAGCATCTCTCCATGTTTGCACCTTCTTTATGTTCTTCTTGAAATGTTTTTTATGCTTAGCAAAGGCTTGTGCAAAAGTTCCCATTTGTTTCCGTACATCAGTTGGATCCACATCATAAAAAATGGGTAGAACTTTCATTTTTATCTGTTTCATGCATTCAACGATCTTTGCAAGTTCATCCAAGCACCATGTCGAAGATGCATAATTTCTTGAGAGAATAACAATAGTAAACTTTGATTCTTCTATTGCTTTCAAAAGTTCCGGTGAAATATATTTTCCTCTCTCAAGTCCTTCATTGTCACTAAAGGTGAAAACGCCTTTTTGTTTCAAAGCAGTATATAAATGATCGGTAAAATTATTCCATGTGTCCTTGCCTCTGAAACTGAGGAAGACATCATATACCCACCGTCTTGAAGAAGTTGATGATGATAAGGCTCCTTGATTTCTCATTGAAGCCATTGGTAACATATTGATAAATCTTGAACCTCAACAAAGATTTTTTTAAAAATGTAAGTAAAACACAATTTGAAGGATGAGTGGAAAGGAAAATAACTAGGTATGAAGAATACGATTTGATGTTGAATTTCTTTTTTCTTTGTCTTTTTTAAGAGGGAGTGGAAGAGAAATAAAAGAGACAGATATGCAATAAAAGTGACAACTTACAGGAGGAATTGACGGGGTTGTAAAGCTGAAAAGCGGCTTGAAAGTTGAAACTAAGCGACCAAATACAGTTTCTACTATGTGATAGTAAAAAAATAGTGAACTTCGTTTTTGTGGTAGGCAATGTTCCCACACTTGTCTTAGGGGTATTGCTATTTATTTCCCCCACTTAGGTTCTGTTTAATGGGGAGGTTAAAAAAGGTTAGAAGGACAGTTTTCCACCATATCTGTTTTTGTGCTAGGCAAGGTGGAAAGTCTTACCTGTAGCAACCCTTTCTTTATTCTTTACCAATCCTTACAAGTTTTTCTCGAAGGCAAGTAATTTATTCCCTACTAAAAAATGGATCATATTAACGGATGCCCTTAGGACAATTGTTAACAAATCATATTAAGAAAATTTTGATATCATTTTCATGGGAAGAGTAATGCTAGGAACATAACTTTCATGTGGACTTATCACTTTTATTCCGCTACTCATGACTTGCCACATGAGCAAGTTGTGGGAAAAGTTGTAGACCTTATAATCCTACTCCTAGCATTTTCCTCCTAGAAAATATAAAAAACTATTATTAAAATTAATTATTTTAGCATTTTCCCATAAAATTTTTTAAAAAGAGAGTTGCTACCTCCACAACATTTTTATAACATTTTCACAATAAATCACAGATGGTTAGTTGTTATTGGTTCAAATTTGAACCTAACACTAAGAATACCTTTTTACCCTAACAATAACAACCATTAACAACCCGCCACTTAAGATTTGTTGTAAAAATGTTGTGAAAATGTTGTAGACATATTGTAAGGACTCAGTTTGGATTAACCCTGAGTTTTGCTGGGTTTTCAGCCCAACAAGCCCAAACAATAAATTTATAGAGAGTGGGTTAAAGGTTTAGGTGCTGGCCGTCGATCACCATGCATGAACTTTCTTTATAAAAAATACTAAGAGTTTCTTTACAAATGGGGGGATGCTCCTCGGCCCATGGCCGAGGAGACCCTTTTCTTCTTTCTTTTCCCCCCCCCCCCTTCTTTCTTTACTTGCTTTTCTTATATAGTTTCCATCTGCCTATCTCCTTATTCTATCTGTTGATCATCCATTTGCCTTTCTTCTGGCCGTCCGTCCCATCAGAGGCCTTATCAGTACTCAAGTGGTTCACTCTGATCAACGTTGCCCTGCTAAGGGGTTATATTCCCATTAATGCGGCCAGAGGGGTTAGGTGAATGCATTAAGTGCGAATGTGACAGCTTGCTTTGAGCTTGTCCCCTCCCAAAAGTTATCCTTAGAATGCCGAGGACGAACAGGTCCTCGGCGTGGGTCACAACAGAGGTTTTGCCTGACTTAGCCTTGGCTGGTCAGTCCTCCTCGGCGCTGTCCTTGGGCCTACTATCCGATGGGCCGAGGCTATCAGGCCCATGGGCCCCACAATAGCCCCTCAAAACCCTGCTGCACGTTCCCTCAGGCGGGGATGAGGGTTTTGACACCTGTGGGCTCTCTAGACGAGTCGCTTCACTTCGATTCGTGTTGATGCTGGCGGCTTTTTGACTGCCCAATGCGCGTTTGTAGCGTTTCAAGACTTAATGGGTGCCCACATTAAATTCTGGCGGCACCACGTTTCCCACTTTCAACGGCATGATCTTTTGCCTTTATGAGCAAGCGGTTACATTTGGGGAACTTAAGGGGGAGTATAAATACCTGTTTGAATCGCCTGGTTTCATCATTTTCGCGCTTACAATTATTG
>NW_027069469.1:0-125991 GCF_002906115.3 Quercus suber | reverse complement strand
TCTCAGTACTCAGATATAATGGTGTTTGTTAGTTTTACCACAGGTTTGGGTCCGAGGACCATGCAATACCTTGGTTCTGTCTACCACTTCTATTTTTCTGTAAGTATCTAGTTTCCCCATAGGTTTGGGTCCGAGGACCATGCAAGACCTTGGTTCATCTAGTACTTAGATATAATGGTGTGTGTAGTTTTACCATAGGTTTGGGTCCGAGGACCATGCAATACCTTGTTCTGTCTACCACTTCTATTTTTCTGTAAGCGGAGGTTTGTCCTCAGACCGCTTTACTGGAGATGATTCCTCTTTGGGTCAGATTATGATCTTTACAAGTGGCATTGATCTCGCCTCTAGCTCGAGCCCCATCTTTTTCATTATGAAGCGCCCTTTGTCTGTTCGTGTTCCGCGCTGGACGCCTCGGTGCGCGAAACGCGCTTTCATTAATGTCCTCGTGAAATTAACACGAGTCCAACGGTCTACGGCCTCCTTGGAAATTGATGGCTTCATTATTATCCCAACTGATAATTCTCTTTTCGAACTCTGCTGGAATTAATTCTTACCAACCCCAACCCCTATATAAAGTAGGGAGATGGTTTCTCCACAATCCATGGACTTCTCAACACAAACAGAACAAAACACGTTCTCCCCACTCACCAAGTGCTTTTAACAATCCCGCCGGAATTGTTACCGGGATTGACCAAAAACCGGTATGGCCGCAGCCCCCACTGGGCTTTCGATGCGACAGAGTCTAGGCGTAACCCTGATGGCGCCCTTCAAGTGTCCCAGAGGGGTGTTGTTAGAGAACCTAACGTCTTTCCTCGGAGCACACCCCCGACGAGGAAGATGTGCGAATTCACCTCAATGGGCGGGTGGACTTCGTTGTTGGTGCTCAGTCGTCTCCAACGGCAACACTCATGAGGATCGGAGAGAACGAGGGAACATCATGGGGAAGGTATCCCGGAGCCCCTGCATCTGCTTCTCTCTTTGTTCCAGCTCCGCCTGGCAGAGAAGGGAGTTGTTGGTGGCCTGGAAACATGATTGCCCTTCCCCTTCTCCGCCTCTTGTCAAGCTCTCCCATCTCTTTATACCAATAAAGGGACGGCTTGACACTTCCCACCGGCTAGTTTCCTCTTAGGGCGGCTCCACCTGGGCCTCTGATTGTAGAAATAGCTAGTAGTATTAGCTTGTAAATTTGTATGTAGAACACCCCTGCCTGAGCCTCTGATTGTAACTTGTACTTTTTCTATTCATGAAATAATAATATCAAGATCTTTCTTTGTTGTTTTTTTTTTTTTTTGTCTACTGTCAAATCTTCTATATATATTTTTTTTTCTTCTTTTTTTTTTTTCAACTCTACTGTGAAACGAAGACTTAGAACACTCGCCTGGTGTGTCGGCCAGCACCCTAATCCTCCCCACAGACGGCGCCAATTGTAGGGACTCATTTGGATTGACCCTGAGTACGAATGAGTTTTCAGCCCAATCAAGCCCAATAATAAATTTTTAGAGAGTGGGTTAAAGGTTTAGGCGCTGGCCGTCGATCACCATGCATGAACTTTCTTTATGAAAAATACTAAGAGTTTCTTTACAACTGGGGGGAATGCTCCTCGGCCTGTGGCCGAGGAAACCTTTTTGTTCTCTCTCTTTCTTTTCTTTTCCCTCCCCCACTTTCTTACTTTACTTGCTTTTCTTATATAGTTTCCATCTGCCTATCTCCTTATTCCATCTGTTGATCATCCATTTGCCTTTCTTCTGGCCGTCGTCCCATCAGAGGCCTTATCAGTACTCAAGTGGTTCACTCTGATCAACGTTGCCCTGCCAAGGGGTTATATCCCCATTAATGCGGCCAGAGGGTTAGGTGAATGCATTAAGTGCGAATGTGACAGCTTGCTCTGAGCTTGTCCCCTCCCGAAAGTTATCCTTAGAATGCCGAGGACGAACAGGTCCTCGGCGTGGGTCACAACAGAGGTTTTGCCTGACTTAGCCTTGGCTGGTCAGTCCTCCTCGACGTTGTCCTTGGGCCTACTATCCGATGGGCTGAGGCTATCAGGCCCACGGGCCCCACACTTACAAAATAATAAAAAAAAAAGCTTTTAATTTTATAAAAATAAAAAGATAATGATTTGAAGTTAAATTTAAATCAACCATTATATAGATCTATAAAACAACCATTAAATTAAAATCAACAATTATATACATCTATAAAACAACCCTTAGATTACAATCAACAATTATATAGATCTATAAAACAATAATTAAATTTCAATCAAACATTATATGAATAAAAAATTATTTACATCTACTGAATCTAAAAAAAAAAAAAAAAAATTATATACATCTGCTATTAAAAAAAAAAAAAATATATATATATATAGATCTATTTCTATCTTTTATCTCAAATGAAAACAAATATATAGATCTATAAAACATTTATTAGATTACAATCAACCAGATCTATAAAACAATAATTAGATCAACCCATATTATAGATATGCAATAGACATGGATAGATCAAAGAAAAGAAAAAAAAAAAAGGCAAAAAATATAGCTAATGATTTAGATCAGTTGTAATTATAAAAAAAAAAAATATATATATATATAATATTGCATACAAAAACAAAAAATCTAGAATTAGATGTTAATTTCAAACAAAAAAAAGAAAAAAGAAAAAAAAAATCCAAAGAAGGCCCTGCAGAACTAAAAGAAAAAGAAGAAATAGATCTAAAAGAAGGAATTGCCGAGTTAAAGTACAGCACCCAGCCCATGGCATCATCGATAATATGATGTCAAATTGAGATTAGTAGTTGGTGCACTACTCAATCTAAGTAGTGCGCCGACTACTAATCTCAATCTCAACCATTCCCCCTTCTCACATATGTAAAAGTACAACTAAACTCAAACAAACCTTAAAAACTGAAACTGCAATGGGTACGGCCGCCCACTATATAGAAAGGAAAAATGTTCACACGTGTGAATGAGTCTCTCACACGTCTGTTCTTCTTTTTCTTTTTTTTTCTTTGGTCTCTCGCACGTGTTAGGTGCCTGTTTCACCGTCTGAGTCTCTGACGCGTGACTTTTACAATTAATAATTTAATACGTTCTAATGTTATAGTTTTAAAATATCAATCAAATAAAAAATAATCGAATACTACAACGTTTCCTGTCTTAACTATTAAAGTGGTCAAGTGATTGAATGAGAGAATAGAGAAAAGCAGATGTAAGTATTAATGTGATTTAGCCAAATGCCCTATGTCCACAGAGGGAAAAAAAAGTAAAAAAAGAAGAAGAAGAACAAACTCTTAGCTACTACATATTTTCTATTCATAATTATGTGTTTTTTTTTTTTTTGATAATCTGCAATGATTTATTGAAAAAACGAGGCGCAAAGAGGATAATCTGCCTTACAAACAGCCAACAAGGCAGGGGGCAGATTATCATGCAAAAACACGAAAGCCAACTTGGAAAGCAAAGAAAATTTAGCTACTTGGTGTGCAACACCATTACAGTTCCTACTAATCCAAACAAAAGAACAAGAAAAAAAACAATCAGTCAAAGCAATAGTATTCAGGAGCTGGGTCCGAATGCACCATGGATAAGACTGACTCAGAGAGTTTATGGCATCAAAACAAATCTTAGCATCCCTTCAAATATAACCTTGCTCCATCTTTCCACTTTAGCCAGTTGGACCGCCCATTGCAATGCTTCAGTCTCAGCTTGGAGAGGAGTTGTCTTCTTAATCAGCCTTGCCCAAACTTTTAGTGGTACTCCACGGTAATCACGAGCCACCACGGCAATTGCAGCTTGCGTGTTAGATGTGGCAGCATCTATGTTGATCTTTATGCAACCCCATGATGGAGGGGACCATGCATGGACCGGTGTAGGAAAAACGTGATCTGTGCAGGGGGATATAATTGCGGCAAATTCAGAGCATCTGGTCAGGACCATCCCAACAGAGGATGAAACATCCCACCTGCAGTTATGATGAAGCGCCCGGTTCCTAGCCAACCAAATTTCTTCGATTGTGAACACCATCCGTAGAAGTACCTGCCCTTTTTCAATATCTTCGCAAAGGAAGTTTGGGGGCTTCATACAGAACTTGATGATATCCTCAGGATGGGAAATAGCTAGATCCTCTGTTTTAAGTCCCCAACACACCGCGAACCAAAATGATCTGGAAGCAGGGCAGTTGAAGAAAAGGTGGCTTGATGATTCAATGCTATCCTTGCAGAAAAGGCAGCAGACATCACTTACTTGGAGGCGGTTGAGTAAGTTTTCTTTTGTGGGAAGAACGTTAACCCCAATCCTCCAAAGTAGCATTTTCAACCTCTCCGGCAGATTCAAATTCCAAATTTTATTCCAAGCAATTCCACAAGGGGTTAGGGAAGGTAGGATAGAGCGGCTAGTATGGTACGCTGATTTGACAGAGAAATTACCTTTTGGGTCCGGTGTCCATATGAGTTTGTCAGGGGCAGGTCTAGAAGGAATAGGAATGGCTAGGATAGCTTGAGCCGAAGGGGGGTTGAACAATTCTTTGACAAGATTTTGCTTCCAGCAATGCAAGTCTGAGTCAATCAGGTGGCTTACTAGAAGAGGAAGTTGGGTAAACTCCTCTGCTTTGGGGGTTGGGATGAAACCTTCAATCCATGGAACCCATGGTTCTGTCCAGATGTCAATGGAGGACCCATTGCCTATAGAAAAACACGCACCTTTAGCAATAATTCTCTTTGACTGCTCAATCGCCCTCCAAATGGGTGAACCTCGCTTAGGTGGCTCAGAGTGCAACCATTCCTTTGACACTTTATATTTAGCTCTCAAAATGTTCATGCACAGGCTGTCTCGTTTGGATACGATCATCCATGCAAGCTTGGCAAGAAGTGCATTGTTAGTATCCTTCGCTTTTTTAAAACCAAGTCCGCCTCGACTCTTTGGATGGCAGAGTTTGTCCCAAGACCTCCAAGCTAGGAAATGGCCCTCTGATTTCTTAGGGTTCCACCAGAATCTCCTAGAAAGAGAGTCCAGGTTTTCGCACACTTTTTTAGGGATGCTGAAGGTAGACATGCTGTAATTCGGAATGGATTGGGCAACCGAGCAAATTAGAGTCCTCCTTCCAACCCAAGAGAGGCATTTTGTCCTCCAACCCGTGAGCTTAGCTTCAAGCTTGGACTGGAGGTAAGAAAAATCCTTGGCAGGTGCTCTGGACAGAAGAAGCGGCGCACCCAAGTATGTTGTATCTTTTTTAAGGGACCTCATATGGAGAATACTCTTCAAAGGCCTGCGCGTGTTGCTTTGAGTATGCTTAGAGAAAAGAATGCCCGACTTTTCCCTATTGACTTGTTGGCCGGACCACAGGCAATACTTATTTAGGATATGGTTGATTGATGATGCATCCTTTTTAGAGGCTTTGGAAAACAGAATGATGTCATCTGCATACATTACATGAGTGATTATGGGTCCACTTTTACTGGTTCTGATTCCACATATGTTTTTCTGCCTCAGCTCCTTGTCCAGCATCCTAGAAAGCACTTCTTGCCCCAAAATGAAAAGGTAAGGGGAGAGAGGGTCCCCTTGCCTAAGTCCTCTGCTTGGTTTGAAGCACTCGGATTTACCTCCATTTACAAGGATTTCAAAGGAAACCGAGGACACGCAGTTGAGAATCCAATTTGAGAAGACTTCATTGAAACCGAGGTGGAGAAGAACAGCATGAATGTAGTCCCAACTGACCCTATCATACGCTTTTTGAAGATCAAGCTTAATAGCCATCAGACCCGGCTTAGTTTTTCGGGACTTGAAACTATGCAGCATTTCTTGAACAATGACTTGATTCTCGGCAATCCATCTATTGGGGATGAAGGCAGACTGCGCTGGAGATATAATTTTGTCGAGCATAGGTCTGAGCTTTGCCACCAAGATTTTGGATATAATTTTGTACACCACATTACAGAGGCTTATAGGCCTGAAATGATTCACAGTAGTGGGGTTAGAAATTTTGGGAATAAGGACAATGAGAGAGCTATTTACCTCCCTAGGCATGGTTCCTCTGATGAAGAATGATGTAACAGCATTTATGACAGTGCCGCCAACCGTAGGCCAGAGCTTCTTATAGAATATGGCCGGAAAACCGTCTGGGCCAGGTGCTTTAAGGTCATTCATACCGAATAGAGTACCTTTGATCTCATCATGAGAGGGAATTTTGCATAGCTCCGCATTTTCGTCCTCTGTGATGCATGGTAGAACAAGATGCTCGAAATGAGGTGGGAATTCAGCTTCATTCTGCTGGAACAGATCCTTGAAATGATCAAGGAACCTCTTTCTGATAGCATTGCCTTCAGTAATCCATGATCCATTTCCGTCACGTATAGCATCAATACTATTTCTTTTCCTTCTCACAATTGTAGACAGATGAAAGAATTTGGAATTTTTGTCCCCTAACTTCAGCCACAACTCCCTTGATTTTTGGCGCCACAGTGTTTCACTCCGGAGAAGCCATTCTGTTAGCTCCACTTGAAGGCCTGCTTCTACTTCCCCGGATTGATTCGAGGGGGTTGACTTTGTATTTCTTTGATGCGCTTCAGTATGGCATTAATCCTGTCCTGGCACTTTCCGAACACTTCCTTGTTCCACTTTCTAAGTGCGTCTCTGGTAGCAGCCTGCTTCTTACACAACTTAATGAATTCAGTGCCGCTGGGTTCATCTTTCCAAGTGCTGTCTATGATCGAAACACACCTTTCATCCCTTAGCCAGGCAACCTCAAATCTGAATGGTCGGTGAGCAAAGCTGGTTTGAGGGTTCGTGTCAAGAACAATGGGGGTATGATCGGACCCAATGGCGCCAAGATGAGCTAAAGTAGCTTTCGGGTATGCGAGCCTCCAGGATATGTTTGCAATTCCTCGGTCCAGCCTTCTTTTAATTGCAGCATTACCCCATTTACCTTTTGCCCAAGTGTATTTACCCCCAGAAAATCCTAAATCAATCGCACCAACCTCGAACATCAAATCCTTGAGATAATTTGTGGAGGAGCTGCCTTTTTTGCCTCCTAAAGCTTCATCCTCATTAAGGACAAAGTTGAAATCCCCAAAACACATCCATGGTCCATGATGAGCTTCAAGTAATGCCATAAGATTTTCCCAAGCCTTCTTCTTTTTTGATGGATACGGTGGACCATAGAAGCCAACCATGAGCCATTCACAAGTAGTATCTTTTATTTTAACAGCAATAAGATTTTTGTTGTATTCCACCTCCTTTACAGACAAACCATCTTTCCACAAAATACAGAGCCCTCCTGCTCTGCCTTTTGCTTCAACAACAAACAAATGATCAAACATAATTGCACTTTTAACAAACTCCATTCTACTAATACTGGCTTTAGTTTCAGACAGAAAAATTAAATCGGGCCTAGCCCCTTTTATTTGAGCCTTCAAGGCTCGAACTGTCGAGGCGCTGCAGATGCCTCGACAGTTCCAACCGAATATCTTCATGGAGACGGTGGGGGCATGATAAGGCCCGCCTCCTCGGCCGTGTGTGAGTTTGCATTGGTCTGTGAATAGACTTCAGAGAGATTGTGATAGGATGACTTACGGATATGTGCTTCATCTTCATTTTTCTTCCTCTCTTTAATTATGAAATACTCCAGGCTCGACTGTGGAATGAGAGCTACAGTCTCAGGATCAAAGAAAACTGGCTCTGGTCCCCTTTCAGTAATTTTCAGCCGTTTGGCGAAGAGCTCAAGTTCTTTTTCCGTTACCTTCCTCTTCAACGGGTTTGGTGGTGGTCTTGCATCATTCGGTGACAGCGGCTGTGGTGGATGGAGATCTAGATTTGGTGGTTGGTGCTCTTGATTTGGTGCAGAGGAGGAAGAACATGGAGAGTGGTCAACTTGCTCACTTAAACTGTGGAATGTGGTGGATTGTGGAGTTAGGGATTCCGAATGCTCACTTAATGGCTGTTGGTGGGTTGGGCTATGATTAGTCTCTGGGCTGATATTTTGGTCTGAAGGGAGGTCAACAAGCTCCTCTATGGACCTTAGGCCCACTTGCACCGGGGTTAACCGGAACATTCTACGGAAACCACATTTTGGGGTCTTGGTGTTAAGGCCCATATTGGCCTTTGCCTTAGTGCGAATAACCTTGTGTGGGGTCGTTGTCTCCAGTGGCAATTCCAGCTCAGCTTGAATGGATGTTACAGGAATAGTACTGCTCGTACCTACTGACGTCATGGCGGTGAGAATATTGTGAGCTTGCCACGTGTTTTGAGCAGGTAGTGGGATGGTACAGTGGTCCCGGGGTGAGTGGCACGACGTTGGTGGTGTCCTTTCAAGTGTACCATCTTGCACGGAGCATCTAACCAACTCCGGTGATGCCCTTTCATGCGTACCACCCTTCACAGCATTACAAACACATTCCGGTGGCTGTTTTGATAACTTTGTGGCCATGTTGGAGGTGCCGTCAGCCTGCTCAAAAATCCCAGGTGGAAGGTTTTCATACCCGGACGGAGCCACGGTCCGGCTGCTTTGAACCTTACACCTTTTGGATTGCATATCTGGTATAAGTAACCTGTGCATGACTTTTCCTCATGCCCCACCACTCCACATTTGTAACACACATCTGCGAGCTTTTCGTATTTTAGCCCAATCCAACAGTCAGTGTTATTTGGACGGGGAAGAAAGAGACCTGGGAATAAAGGTTTACCCATCGGTATGTCGACTCGGATTCTGACAAATTTTTTCCAAGCGCCGCCCGGATCACCAACCAAATCTAATTCCACAACTTTTCCAATCTTCGACCCTATCTTCCTCAAGTTATCCTCAGTATTCCACAGCGCAGGTAGTCCATGAACTTGGACCCAAAATGTTGAAGAGGAAAACTCTACTTCTTGCCAAGTAACTTCTGGGTTCCAAGTTTTGAGGATAAGGTGGCCACCCTTACACGACCACGGCCGTCTATGATATGCTCTATGAGCATCAACTTCATGGTTGAAAGAGAACATAAAGATGTCCCTATCCATACGTTTCACCTCCAGTGGGTATACTGGATTCCAAGCTTTCATGACTACATCTCTAACATAGTTAAGGCTTATGTCTTTGTTGGTGATAAGTTTTGCAAGGAGTATGAGGTTTGGAGAGAAAGCAGGGCCTTGGATTGGAGGGAGCTCTATTCTGGCTTCTTCGCATGAAACTTTTTCAGTGCGAGAAATGAGGTCCGAGACCTCCATGCTGGGTTAGTGGCGTGAGAATGGGGCTTTTCGGTGATTGAGATAAGAGCCAGTGTAAAGGGGTGGGAAGAGAGACGGGAAAGGGGTGACCGGAAGTGGTGGCTGGGTAGCAGGTTAGGGGAAAAAACAGAGGGGGAGGGAATACTAGTGGGTACGGAGAGAAAAGTCGAGACTTTTAAGATTAGATGTTTCTACAACATCCTCATGTGGGGCTTCTCGTGGTGATTGAGGTAACAAGGCCTGTGTAATGGAGTGGGAAGAGAGACGGGAAAGGGGTGGCCGGAAGTGGTGGCCGGGTAGCAGGTTAGGGGAAAAACAGAGGGGGAAGGGGTACTAGTGGGAGTACGGAGAGAAATTGTTTACCATTTTTCAACTTGTTAATATGGACTTTTTGATGTTATTCATAATTATGTGTTACAATGAATCCTAAATATGTTATATATAAGAGCCAACTCTAGGGTAACACTATACTAGCATGTGCCTACAATATACTTGGCCTCTTGGGGTACAACATGTTTAACACAACCAACAATATATTTAACACTCCACTTAAACTCAAGGTAGTTGTTTAAAAATGCTTTGAGTATAGAATATAAATTTGTGGGACAAAATTGGGAAATGCCCTGTTTGAGCAAAAAAAGCAGCATTATGCTCTCTTTTTCAAACTAAATAGGGAAATGTCCTTCTTTTGAAAATCGAGTTTCTCAAAATCGATTTAGGCCCTATAGCGGCGTTTTTTAGGAGCCTATAGTGACGTTTTTATGACCTATAGTGACGTTTTTTAACTCGATTTATATGAAATCGAGTTATAGGTAAAAAAAATTTAAAAAATTGCCTATAACTCGATTTTATGGAAGTCGAGTTACAAAACATCACTATAGGTCCTGAAAATGTCACTATAGGTCCTTAAAAACGCCGCAATAGGGTTCCAAATTTTTTTTTTTAATAACTCGATTTTGAGAAAATCGAGTTACAAAAAAGGGGCATTTCCCTATTTAATTTGGAAAATATGGCATAATGCTGCTTTTTTTGCTCAAATGGGGCATTTCCCAATTTTGTCCTAAATTTGTGAAGATGCCTTGATAATGATCATGAATGACTAGGTCATTCACAATGCGGAATGAATCGTGCAAAATGTTTATGATAGCAACAAACAACAAGGATAGATGAATGCCTGTGAAGACTGCTACAATGACTTGAGAATAGTTGCACCAATGATCAAAGAATGCTACTATGGCCAAAGAGTGGCTATACTAATGGCTTAAGGAATATCGATATAGGATGACATTGTGACGAAGCACGTGAGTGAGTTTGGTAGATTTTGAGTAGATTTAACCCCAAAAAAAAGAATGATTTGCCATTTTGTGTAACTTAAGAGGCTCAAATAGAAAAAACATACCCCTACTTAATTAAACCAGAGCATAATGGAAAAATAGAGTGATAAAGTGCCATTATGCCTACGTTTGGATAGCACGGTTAGTTACTCAAAGTTGTGTTGCGTTTTCTACTTTTTTTTTTTTTTTCTTCAGCCGGATTTGTTGACTTTTGTGAGAAAAAAACACTGTGCATGTACTGTGCGTGTATTGTTCACGTACTGTTCATGCACTGTTCACACATTAAAAATATTAAAAATGGGTCCCACGGTACTATTCATATATTTAAAAAATTATTTTGCTACAGTATTTTCAGCAACAATTAGTTTTTAGCAACTTTCAACAACAATAAGTGCTATCTAAACAGACCCTATATAAGAGCAAAACAATGGTAGGAAATGGCAATCAATGTAGACAGTTGCTGTCATTGTCAAATAATGGCAGCTAATGACAGTGGCAAACATTAGGGGGCTACATGGAAAATGATGATGTGTTAGGGACATGGAGTTACAACTGACATGACACTCTCTAGAATTGAAATGTAACATAAGACTAGGCCTTTTTTTTTCTTTTCTTTTTTTGGAGGTGACATAAGACTAGGCTTTACATGGAAGATATTATCATCATTAACATATGTCTTTCTCCCAATTTAATTGCAATACTTTTGTAGCACCAAGAGACATTTTTTTTTTCTTATCCCCCAAAAAAAAGAAAAAAAGAAAAAAAAAAGAAACTACATTTTTCCAAATATCTGAGCCAAATATTCGAACAGGTTAAACATCTAAAGACCATGAAATTGCTTAGTGCACTTAAGCATAGAAAGATTTGTAAGAAAAATAAAACTTAAATTTCATAGATGTTATAGTTTATTGTAGTTGTAAGGATATTTAAGGTAAATAAAAACGTTACGGAACCCAATTTCAACAGCAGATATATTTGAAAAGCAGGAATGCAATATACGTAAGAAGAGTAGTAGCAGCTTCCCAAGAATGAGCAATAGAATAAATAGATGGAGCAGCAGTAACATGACTAATGACAAGGTTACAAAACTAGTAGTGTGTTTGGAATCTTTGGATGAGCTCAGTTTATTGGCTTAAGCTGTACTTAGAAATGCTAAGGCTCATGAAAATATGCTAGCAGTTTAAGCCAGAACATACCCCAGTAAAATAGTTCATTATATAAACTAAACAAATAATATAAACCAAATTCACAGCATCAAATATCAATATCAAACTCATTATAAAAATCCCACAATTAAAAATTCCATAAACATATGGGTTAAACTTGTTTCACACATCTTATTACACACTCGAAAAAACAACTGAACTAAACTAACAATCGGGAGGAGGAGGAGGGGTTTCAAACTTCAATGGGAGTGGATGAACTGGTGTTGGCCATGATGGTTGCCCAAGTACGAATGCAGACGACTTATGCCTAGACGACAAAATGCTGCCAACTAAGGTACAGACCGGCCTCGTCCTCAAGTTGCACGATAGGATGTCATTGCCGAAGTTTAAGAAGACAATATCACCATCATTTTGGTGGAAGGCTATGAACTCCACAGGCTCCCTGCGCACCACCATCTTAACGACAGTAGAACATTCTGAAAACATGTCCTTGAAGTAAACTTTGTGCTTCAAGGACCATGTGCCTGCATCAGCGTAATCCTCAAGTTCCCAAACAGAAAAATTGCACGCATCGCTGGCACAACAACTAAAATAACGATATCCCAATTCGCGGTCAGGAATGCGCAGGTTTAGAGAACGCTGGAATAGCCGGAGACGCCCCTGGAACACTCCAAAGGAGATGACATAACCTTGAGGCGAGACGGGTAGACGTATATAACGGAGGTGGCCTCCATGTGGATCGAACACAAGGAAGCCTTCCATTGTTCCATCTTCACTATGTACTTTCACCCAATGCAGCATTCCATTGCAGGCAATAACACGATGTAGCTTAGACACAAGTGAGAAGGGATTCAATCCCTGCGGCGACAAAACAAACGAGTTGCTCCATTCACCAGTCTCGGAAGAAAATGTCTCCACTCGTAAGAGAGTAATATTATTGGCTTCTCTAGTGGGGCAATGAATGCGTACCACCTTACAACTATAGGTAAAGGGTTCGCAGATAAAGCCGACCGGCCATATCGACATCGTGGGTGGAAGCCGAGGAAGCTTGAGCCATTGTTCGGTAAGTGGATTGCAGATGAAGTAGTCGCAGTTCGTCGAAACTTCGCTGCTTACCAGTAATAAGTCGTTGAACGATGCCTCAATGCGAAGATCATTGTATGGTTGTCTATAGGGAAGAAAGTTGAGAAAATCGACTAGTCTGCCATAACCGCCACTGCGTCCAAAGTCCTCGAAGGACTCAGAACTAGAATTATCGGATGGAAGAACCACGAGATCATCGTCGTTCTGTATCACAAGAGTAAAGGGTTCTATGTATTGGTATTGGTGCCTGTGGTTAATGTAGTGGGGAATAAAATTAGGATGAGAAATAAGAGAACACCAGCGCTTTGAGACGGAATTGCATCCTACAGCCGATCGGCAAGGGAGTCGATAAAAGATCTCCAACAACACATCATCAGGAAGTTGTTCTATTCTTGATCTTGATGTTTTGCGAGATGGAGAAGAAACAGCATTCACTGCCGTGGGCAAAAGTCTGTTGCAGCCAGAAGAAGAGAATTCGAGTTATGAAAAAAAAAAAAAAACCTAACGCTGGATCAATATATATACTCTTGGAGGGATCAGTAAGGCTTGGGTCGACTGGACCTAAGGTCCTAAACCCTAAGTTGCACGGACATGGATACGACACGGCCACAGATACGGGAATACGGCAATTTTTGAAAAAAAAAAAAAAAAAAAGATACGATACGGCGTAGACACGGCAATTAATTTGTTTGGTAGTGTTTTTTTTTTTTTTTTTTTTTTTGCGAAAACCACATTTTTGTCCTTACATTTTTACGCGATTCTCACTTTAGTCCCTATCTTTTATTTTTACCACTTTTAATCCTTATTTAAAAAAAACGCCTTTCATTTTAGTCTTTTCCGTTAGTGTCCTAACAGCAAAGTCCTACATAGTAGACGGAACTATTAAAATAATAATAAAAAAAATTTATTTTGGTATTAAAAATGAGACGTCAGCATCTAAATTAAAAAAAAAATTATCAATTTTAACTAAATAAAAAAATTAAAAACCAAAAATCACATGAGTTGAGATATAAATGTGTCTTGAACAAGAACAACAAGAATACAAATCCAGATCTAAGAACACAAACCCAAAAATTAAAATCCAAAAATTAAAAAAGCGAAAAGCCACTTTTAGTCCATACATTTTCAGGCGATTCCCATTTTAGTCCATACATTTTATTTTTACTGCTTTTAGTCCTTATCCTGAAAAACGCTTCCCGTTTTAGTCCTTGCCGTTACATTAGAGACGAAGAAAGCTGATGTGACAAATGGCAAGAATAAATAATACTTATTTAATATCCACCTAGCTTAAATTAATAATAAAAAATGCCACGTCAGCATCTAAATTAAAAAAAATTAATTTATTAATTTTAACTAAATAAAAAAATTAAAAACTAAAAATAGAATGAATTGAGATCTAAGTATATCTTGAACAAGAACAACAAGAACATAAATCCAAATTCAAGAACACAAACCTAGAAATTCAAAAAAAAAAAAAAAAAAAACCCAGTAAATCAAAACCCAGCCAAATCAAGAACAAAATATCGAAATCATCCAACATCAACAACAAAACAACATAGCATCAATCATCAACAAACCCTATAGAAGACCAAATCATCAACCAAAAATCCATAAATTACATCATCAAACCACGGATCCTCAACAAACCCAAATTTTTTCTTTTTTTGCCTTCTGTAGAGTGAAGAAGCTAGAATCGCAAAAGAAGTTGAAGCCCATGAGATTCGGATTAGGAAAGAGCTTGAGAAACAAGATATATTAAGATCTGGATCCGGATCTGGATCTAGATCTAGATCCGATGTGGCGATCGACGAGAGGAAGAGGAAGAGGATGTCGTCGAATCGCGAATCGGTGAGGCGATCTCGAATGAGGAAGCAGAAGCAGCTGAAGGATCTGACGGACGAGGTGACTCGATTGCAGCTCTCGAATTGCGATCTGGTGCAGAAGATCAAAACCAAGGAGCAAAACTATGGGGCGATCGAATCCACCAACAACGTTCTCAAAGCTCAGCATGTGGAACTCACAGATCGCTTGCAATCCTTGAACTCGGTGCTTCAAATGATCGAAGAAATGAGTGGATTCTCCGTGGATATTCTGGAGATTCCTGATTCTATGATGAACCCATAGCAGCTCAACCGTCCGATCTAGCCGATCATGGCTGATATGTTCTTGCCTTGATCAATAATCCTATCCATCGGTCTCTGATCTTTCATTGATAGTAGAAGTCAGTTTTGTGGTGATGAGTCATTGTAATGGTGTTTAATAATTTGGGGTTGTGCTATGTAGAAAAGACTTGATTGAGTTTTTTAATTTGGGGTTGTGGTGATGAGTCATTGATTTACTGGGTTTTTTTTTTTTTTTTTGAATTTTTGGGTTTGTGTTCTTGAATATGGATTTGTGTTCTTGTTGTTTTTGTTTAAGACACACTTAAATCTCAATTCATACGATTTTTAGTTTTCAATTCTGTTTTTAATTTTTTTATTTAATTAAAATTAATAAATTAATTTTTTTTTTAATTTAGATGCTTACATGGCATTTTTTATTAATAATTTAAGCCACGTGGATATTAAATAAGTATTATTTATTCCTGCCGTTTGTCACGTCAGCTTTCTCCGTCTCTGATGTAACAGCAAGGACTAAAACGGAAAGCGTTTTTCAGGATAGAGACTAAAAGCGGTAAAAATAAAATGTATGGACTAAAATAAGAATAGCCTGAAAATGGAAGAACTAAAAGTGACTTTTTGCCAATTAAAAATTACCAAACAGCCCTATATAAAAGCCAAAAGGTGAAACAAAATAATCTTATGTTAGGTCACTTTGGTCAATCTGAGCTGATCTACAGCTTCAGCTACAAAATATATGAACATATATATATAATATAATAAATATTTCTTTTTTTAAAGGTAAAAAATATACTAACCACAACTTCCCTGATCTTTGATCGGACTAACAGCACCTTTCACCCTCCAATCAACGGAGTGAGGCAACTTTTCACCGGCGGTTAAGAGCGTAACGCTGGCTTGGGTTCTTTGACTTCATGACCCTTCTCTTAGGGTCAGATCTGGTGCCCAAATACTTGGCACGGTACTCCTCGTTGGTTAAATCAGCAAACTTGTTCAACCTAACTTTGTATGTGCGAGCCTGAGAGTTGTGCTCGTCAATGAACCTCAGGTTCTCCTTGAAGATCTCAAACCTCTTGTCATTCTCTCCAGTCCCGTTGTACACTTTTCCATGCTTTACGAGCCACGACTGAAAGATCTCCATCACCTCAGATCTAAGTGTGTTGTATTTTTTGATTGATTTAGTACTTTGGGGTTTAGGATTTGATGATTTTGCTGGGTTTGAGAAAATTGTGATTTTGAGATTTTTAATTTTAGATTTTAATTTCTAGGTTTATGGTCTTATATTTAGGTTTGTGTTATTGTTGTTCTTGTTTAAGAGACACTTAGATCGTAATTTGTGTAATTTTTAGTTTTTAATTCTTTTTATTTAGTTAAAATTAATAAATTAATTTTTTTAATTTAGATGTTGATGTGACATTTTTTAATAACAAAATAAAATTTATTATTATTATTTTAATAAATCTGTCTATAGGACTTTTCCGTTACGACATTAACGGAAAAGACTAAATGAAATATGTTTTTCTAAATATAGACTAAAAGTGGTAAAAATAAAAGATAGAGATCAAAGTGGAAATTGCGTGAAAATATAGGTATGGAAATGTGGTTTTTTTTTTTTTTTTTTTTTTTTTTTCATTACAAAGTCTTCTCTTCCTTTTATATAGCTTTGCTTGAATTTTGATTTGGGTTAATACTTTTTTTTAATTTTTTTTTAAGGTTAATAAGAGTAATATTAAATTTAGGGGTGTTCACGGAACGGTTTTTGATCATTTTTAGCATCGCAATTTGCGATGCGGTTTAGTTAAAATCATAACTGCACCGCACTTTATTTTTGTAGTCGCATGTGCGGTGCGGTGTAGTGCGGTTTAGAGTTTAACCAAAATTATAATCATACCGCACATCATTTTTGTGATCACATGTGCAGTGCTATATATATATATAAGATGATGTTTAAAATTTGTATATTTTTCAAATTTTGGGCATTTCCTACCCATCCCATAACAAAATTTTCCCTTTTTTTTCTTGGCCAAGTTTTAAATTATTTAGCTAATTTTCCTTTATTTTGGTTGGCTTTTCTAGTCAACACTCGCTAGGGTTATCAAGTTTTTTTTTTTGAAAAACTAGGGTTATTAAACTATTAATAATATATGTAATATTAAAAATAAATAAATATATTAATATATAGAGAGGGTGTGGTTTGTGTGGTTTTCTTATTATAAAACTGCAAACTACACTGCACCATGCGGTGCGATATATTGTTACTTGCGGTATGGTGCAGTTATGCTATTTTATGGGTAGTTTTGATGCGGTTCATGCGGTTTGGTGAACACCCCTAATTAATCGTGATGAAATAAAAACAAAGAAAGAAAATACATGATGTTCATGATGGTGAACATAAAATAATAATAATAATAATAATAATAAAAAATAACAACAACAACAACAACAAACAACATTAAAGAAAAAATAACTCAAGAGACAATTCTAAGAGTAGAAAGAAACTCAATAATAGAAGAACAATTCGAAGAACCCCAACACACCTAAACTAATAAAAAATATAGGGTCTGTTTGGATAGCACTTATTGTTGTGAAAGTTGCTAAAAACTATTGTTGCTGAAAATACTGTACAAAATAATTTTTTAAATATATGAATAGTACCGTGGGACCCATTTTAATATTTTTAATGTGTGAACAGTGCATGAACAGTCGTGAACATACACGCACAGTACATGCACAGTGTTTTTTTCTCACAAAAGTCAACAAATCCGGCTGAAAAAAAAAAAAAAAAAGTAGAAAACGCAACACAACTTTGAGTAACTAACCGTGCTATCCAAACGTAGGCATATAGTTCGCTTTGAGTTTATGTCAAAACACAATCTACATGGCTATGAATTTGAAAATGCCTACCAATTTTTTGGGTGATAAATTATTATAAAGTTCATCTTTTATTCCTTTTGTTTCATCTTAATTTTGGTTAAGATAATGTTGTAAATTTGTGATGAATTTATACTATTATAATAATCTCAGGGGTGTTATGGAAGCTGAAGTAAAAATTGTGGAATCATTAAAAGACTAATAGAAAAATAATATAAAAAAAATTATTTAGTTTATCAATGAAAAGAATATGACATGGATGCTGATGTGGCTTAACAGGAGTATAACAACAATAAATACTACGCTTCAATGGCACAATAATTGTAGAGACTTAATGACTAATAATTAAAAGGAATAGATATAATAAAAGTCTAATACCATACTTATGGGCTGGTTATTATCTAATACCATAATTATATCACTCATACAAATAAAAATAAGTGTAATTTCCCCTGAAATACTCAAAAACGTCATAAATATNAATTAGATGTCTTGTTCATTGATGTTCAAATCATTGAGAGCAGATTTGATGAGTTGAGTTAGTATGATGATCTTTTGCTTTAATGATAACAAAAAGCTGTTGAAATCACAAATGCATTCTCATCTGACCAGCAGATCATCATGTAAAAGCTTTTGTTTCTACTGATAATAGTACTAATGCATTCTCAAACATAACCAAATTTATTTCTCCTAGGCCAAGCATAGAATTTCACATTTCGATGAGTTGCACCAGCTGAATTTGTACTGATATAGGTACTAACTATATTCTTAAAATAATCCCACAAACTAAACTCCTCAATTAACAAATGAAGGTCTACCCAGTTGATATTCCATCACAATTAATGTAATCTAACCAAAACCCACTAAAAAATTAGCCAAAAAACACTCACAGACACAGTCACAGACACAAACACAAATAAACAACCCAGATGAGGTGAGGTACCAAATCTGAAATGGACCTTACTGGGTTGCACAGACACAATTAGCAGAATATCTTTTGTAACCATAGATGATATACTTTTTGTGATATCTGTAATCCAATACAAATCAACGAAAAAAAAAAAAAAAAGATAATAATAAATATCAAAGATTTGAAAAAACAATATCTGTAAATCTGACAGCAATTCACTGATTGAATTTTAAGGAAAGATAAAACAAACAAAAAAAAAAAAAACCGAAGATCTAAATTTCCTTACCAGATCTGACTTTGTTGAGAGAAAGAGAAGAGAAATGAGGTGGGAGCGACGGAGAGCACGAAGTTTTTATTTTTGTGGTGACCCTTTTGAAACGGAGGTGGGTGGCTGAAACTCGGGGTGTAGGAGCAGTCACCTTGTGGAGTTTAAGACACAGTCAGGCAGAATATAAGAGAAATTGGAGAGAGAGAGAGAGAGAGAGAGAGAGAGCGTGACTCTGAAATTTGATTTCAGAAATAAAGTGGAGGAGGGAAACGGGCAAATTGAAATTTTCAAGGGTATAATGGTATTTTGGTTACAAATATGAGTATTGTACCATTTTAACTTGTTACAGTGTCTCCAGCAGGCTTTCTAAAATTTTGTACTATTTGAAGAGTGAACAATATTTTTTTTTTTTTTTTACTTTTTAACTACTTAGTTTTTTAAATACATTTTCTAACTAAATCTCTATCTTATATCTATCCCATTTAATATTATTTACTCATTTTTTTTAAATATTTCTTTGTTTATTTTTTCAATCTTCCTTTATTTATTTATAATGATTAATGACTATATTTTTTCAAATACCCAACAACCATATTTTTAAAATCTCCCAATAGTAATATTTTAAAATTTTTCCTAATGATATTCGTAAGGGCGGCGTTTTGAATCCAAAACCCAAAAGGTAAATGAATTTAGGCTCAAAGAGCCCAATATAATGAATTTATAGAGAGTCCTAAAAACTAGGCTTTAATGGATTGAGCAACACGCGCGGTGAATTAAAAATGGTAAGGAAGCAAAGAAAGACAAACTCTATTAAAGAAACCTTTCCTCGGCTAAATCCGAGGAGAGATGGTCCTTCAATATGCTTCTCTTAGACTTGGATACAGTTTCAATTCTTGTTCTTATCATGTTTTCTCTATAGATTTTTCAATCCCCTTCTCCGTAGAGGACCTCTTACGTTATAGAGTCCTTTTTAGATGATCTTGACCCTCCATTTGTTGAGCCATTACTCAAGTGCTTGTCCCATCAGACACCTTCTCAAACCTTCTGTGAGATGCGATAACCAAGACAGTACTATTCATGGGTCTTTTTAACATAAATCCGGTCAGGAGGTTTGGTGGGTTGCATTAAATGTGGTGGAAGCTACCATCCCTTTAGTCACGTCAAAGCTAACCCTCTTTGTGAAGCTCTTCCTTTACATTGTGGTCCCCTCCTGCAATGTGCTATTGACATGACCATGCCCTGCCTCTCCGGCCTTACCATCTAAGTGTATGGACTTCTCGGAATTGTATTGGTCTTCTTAGCTTTGGGTATGACACGTAGCATGATTTCCTTTTTAAATTTCTGTACCCCATAATAATTTTTTAACAAATCTCTTAAAGCACTTATGATAACGATACAGTAAGTTGTAGGTCATCTAATTTTAACTAGAAATTATTCAAAAAAAAAAATAACTAAAAATACTACATTCATAATATTTTACACAATACTTTCGCAGTAAATCTTATATGATAAGTTGTTGCTGTTTTTAATTTGAACTCACTAGTCACCACTGAAATTATTTTTTACTCATCAATAAAAGCCAATAACAACCTACCACTTAAAATTTATTGTAAAAATATTGTTGTAGAGTTTCTTAATTTTAATTTCTTATTCTTTATTTTATTTTTCCCTTTTTCTTTTTCTTTTTTATCCATACAATTTTTCTTTTCTTTTTTCCCCCTCTTTTTTTTCCTTCACACACGTACTCTTACTCTTTTCTTTTGTCCTTCTTTACTCTTTTTTCCCTACCACTTCTCCAAACTCCAAAACATACCAGAGCTCTCTTTCTTTTTCCTTTTTCTTTTTCTTTCTTTTTTCTTCATTTTTCTTTTTTCTCTTACCACTTCGTCCAAACTAGAGCTATCTCTTTCTTTCTTTCTCTCTCTCACAAACAGAGATCACCAGTGGATAACTTGTCCTCTCCACGACCACTCGTTCTCCTCCCACAACAGCTCAGATGGGTTAGATTTGCTTCTTCTTCTTCTTCTTCTTCTTTTTTTTTTTTTCATTTTTTGTTATGATTTGATTAATTTTAAGATTGTTATTTGAGTTTGTATTTTGATTGTGATTGAGTTTAGAGATGTTTGAGAGAAAAAAAAAATGGAATGGTTGAGTTGTAGCCATTGTAATTGTTGAGTAAAATTGAATATTTTAATGGGCGTGTTGAATTTTATATTCCCATTAATTATTTTTCTAATGAACAATAAGTCATCAAACTAAGAGAGCCATTGTTCATTAGCAAACAATTTTTTGCTAATGAACAGTGAATTAGATAGCAAGTTTTTGTGGGTTTACTCTCAAATTTTGTGTTTAGAGAGCTTGTTGGAGATGTTCTAAGAGCATCTCCAGCCGTTTCTTTAAATTTCTCTAAATTTTTATACTGTTTGGAGAGTGAAGAGTTGTATTTACATTTTACCTACTTACTTTTTCAAATATACATTTCAACAAACTCTCTCCCATTTAAATATTATTTTTTCATTCTTTCTTTAATTTTCATTTATTCTTTTTTTAATATTTCTTTATGCATTCCCAACTATTATATTTTTCTAATTCCCAATAAATATATTTTTAAATCCCCCAATGGTAACATTTTTAAAATTTTCAACAATCGTACTCTCCAATGGGTTTTTAATGATCATATTTTTCATGCTTGCATTATTTTTCATTTATCAAATCTATATTAGTCTTGAAATTTGTCAAATTTATGTAATTTGGTATGAATTTATGCATTAAATTTTTCACAACTTTTTTTTAGATTATTATTATTATTTAATAATTAAATAACTTATAATTAATTAATTAATTATCTCCTTCTATTTTTTCTCAAAAAAAGAAACCTATATAATATTAAATTCCATATCACACGATTCCATACCAAAAAAAAAAAAAAAAAGACCAAGGGATTAACTCAATTTTATTTCAACTTACTCATTTTAAAGACCACACATTTTCACACCCAATTGATTACTCAACTTCAACCGTTCTTTTTATCAAAATAAATAAATAAATAAATTGAGACACGTTATTCTATTTACTTCACAGTTACACATTTACTTCACAGTTACACATTTATCACATCAGAGAGAGAGAGAGAGAGAGAGAGAGAGAGAGAGAGAGAGAGAGAGAAGGCCGGTGGAGATCAAGTGTTGCCGGAAGGACAAAGCCTGCAGAGATTGGCGTTCACCAAGCAACGGCGCCTCGTCCGCCTCCCCACCACTGCTATTCCTCCTCCCCATTGCTAGACTGGGTCAAATCGGCTTGACTTTTTTTTTTTTCCTTATTTTCTTGTTCTGATTCAACTTTGTTGTTATAAAAAGAAATAGATTTTGTTTTGTGTTTTGTGTTTTTGATTATGTGAGACGTTTGAGTCTTTGAGGGAGAAAGAATTGTTTTTTATTAAGTTGTTTGATTTTTTTAAATGAGAAAATTTTATTTGGAGTTGCTACAGTGCTCTCCAAGTCAAGAGAGCTACTGTAGCAACTCCAAAAAAAATTTGGAAAAATTGGGGCTGTTTGATATATACTTTTAAACACATATTTTCAAATAACATTATACGCATTTCTACAAACTTTTTCATCCACGTGTATTTCAAAAAAAAAAAACTGAAAACTATTGTTTAAACACATGTACCAAACATGTCATTTTTGAGAGTTTGTTGGAGTTGTTTTTTGGGTATGCTCTCCAAAAAATGGCTTTAACTAGTCTATTGGAGATTCTTTTAGGGTCTGTTTGGAATTTACTTATTTTGCTGAAGCTGAAAACTTTTTGTTCAAAGTACTATAGATAAAGGTAAAAGTTAGCTAAAATAGTATAATAGGACCTATGAATACTAGCAAAAATAAGCTGAATAATAAAATAAGTTGGCTTTTTAATTGGTAGCCAAACACACACTTAGAGAGTATGTGGATACCGCTTATTTTGCTGAAAACTGAAAACACTATAGCAAAATAATTTTTAAATTGAATAGTGTTGTGAGACTCATTTTTAATGAGATTTGTGGATCTCGTGAACAATGCACAAGACTTACTGGAAAAGACAGAAGCATGCTTCTCCCAAAAAAAAAAGAAAAAAGAAAAACGCAAATGCAAACACAAACGCAAAGAAGCTCTATCCAAACGGGTATTTAATTAGTCTTACCAAAATGTTCTGCTGACGTGGAAAGTGTCTCATAACAGAAAATTATTTGGTGCTACAGAGCATGCTAATATAGTCTTTCTCTTTTTCACATTCATGATAAATTTCATCATTAATTTAATTAGTGCGATTTACAATGAATATAAGATAAAAGAGAATCTAATATAATTAGTCTCCCATAAGGTACTTTCTCATTGAGCTTTGATTTGAAATCGAGTAGGGTTGTAAATGAGCTAAGCTATTTATAAATATTTTGAGCTTCACTCACAAAAAAGTTTGTTTATGTTCGTCTATTTAAAAAACAAGCCTTAGTTTAAGCTTAATTATTAAACGAGCCAAACTTAATAATGTATTCAAGAACAAGCTCATGAACCTAAAAGCCTTAACTATATATAATATTATATGTATATTTGTCTAAATATATATATATATATATATTTATATACATTTGAAATTAGATAGTATAAGTTTGTTAATAGGTTCATATGATATTAAATTATTATTTGTAGTTTATTGATGTTATTAACAATATATTTGCAATAAAAATCCATAGAATTGTGAAGACGTAAAACATTTTAGTCATGAATTTCTAATAATATATATGAAAAAGATAAGTTAATCAAGTAGTTCATGAACAAATTTGAGCTTGCTCGACAAGAAAAAGAGTCAAACTTAAACATAAAATTTTGTTTTGTAATGAGTTCGAGCTTGGCTCATGTTTGAAAAAAAAAAAAAAAAAAAGAACAAGCATGAACTTTTAATATTAGGCTCAGCTCAGTGCATTTATAGTCTTAGAACCAAGTCACATATAGAAATATGGGTTAATGATGTGTCAATTCAATTTTATAATTTTTTAAATTTGAGGGATCAATTAACAATTATGCTTCGTAAGCATAATTTCATAGAAAAATAATGTTTTTCTAATGGGGACTATTAGTGTATTTTAGCCTAATGTAATTGATGATACAAAAGGATACGACGGGACAGGTTTTGGATTTGGCTTTAAAACATAGGAGAGAAAATAAAATGGGAATTTGGAAACAATTTTGAAATTACTACTCAATTCTAAAAATTTATAAACACCATAAATTTCATAGGGTGTAACTTGGTTTAGGCTAGGTTTCACCGACATGCCATTTTTAGCGATGTATCAGGGTCTGACATGCGTCGGACATGGATATCAGTACGACTCGCCGGACTTCGGTGTTCAAGTGGTGTCCTCTTTATTTATTTATTTATTTTTTTTGCTTCTCCGACATGGCTCTAACATGGTGGACATGCCAGTAGTGAAAAAAAAATCACAAATTTTGATAGATGGACAAATTATTAACGTTGATTTTGTGATATACCCTAAAACAAAAAAAATTGAAACTCACAGCTTAACCCTCTCTTTGCCCTCTGCCCGTTGCCCTTTGCCCCTTACCGGTGCTAGATCGGGCTGATCGGCTAATCGGTGAGCTCCATAGATAGTCGTTGTCGACGTCGTGCCTTCCATTCTCTCTCTCTCTCTCTCTCTCTCTCTCTCTCTCTCTCTCTCTCTCTCTCTCTCTCTCTCTCTCTCTCTCTCTCTCTCTCTCTCTCTCGGCGTGGATAGGACCAACAAGTCCGACCTCTTCTCTTCTCTTTGTCTCAATTTTTTTTTTTTTAGATGTGCTTTGGCCAACCTCACTGTCTCTATATTTTTTTTAATCCCCCTCTCACTGTCAGCACTGTGTTATACTATGTGTGTGTATATATATATTTTAATTTTTTTTCTTTACTCAACCTTTTGCCTTATAAATTTATTAAATTATAATGTTTATTATGAATTTAGTGATTTTTGTTTTGGTGTGGCCAACATTTTTGTTTTATTGTACTACTTTGGGTGTTAGTTTACTTATTTATAGTTCTTACATAATTTAAATTCAAGACATAAACGTATTTTATATTTAAAAATATTAAAAAATATGTTTAAATATAAAATTTAATTAACTATTTAAAAAAAAAAAAAAAAATCAACCTTAAACAACATTATAAGAAAGAAAAAAAAAATCCACAAGAGAGAGAGAGAGAGAGAGAGAGAGATTTAGAAGAATATAGTTCACCTTAGAAAAATGTTAATTAAACATACAAAAAAATAATATGATATATTTGTATAGATAAAAAATACTTATAGAATTTTTTTTTTTAAAATAGATAATAATTGAATTAATTGTTACTTTTTATATACTACATCAAATTACATAATATTTATATATTCCCATGCATCGCGTGGGTCTGCAGTTAGTAAAGTTTAAAATTTGAAATTTAAGAAAATAAAAGTATCCGCATCAGCCTTAACAAACTAGTCTGAGATTAAAAATGTAACTAAAAACCCACAAAAAGACCAGGCATCAGTCTAAAAAAAACTACCAAAAAAAAAATTAAAATATAATTTTACGTCGCTACAACTAGTGAGACACTATTCTTTGCTACGCTACTACTGGTGAAATCATTTTTTATAATCTTCTCTCTCTCTCTCTCTCTCTCTCTCTCATGAACCGATCAATATCAATCGGTAATTGGCGAAGATGGATGGGTCCGATTTGGGTTTTGGTTGGGTTCGACAGTGGCTGGGTTTTGGCTAGGTGGTTAGTTGGGTCGGTTGCATGAGGTTTTAGGTTTTTGTATGGTAGTTGCTAGGTTTAGATTAGCATGGATGGGTCAGTTTCATGAGGTTTTTGGGTTTTTGTGGGATGGGTGTTGGGTTTTGTGGGTCGATGTGGCAGAGGTGGTGTTATGGTGGTTAGGATGGGCAATTGCATGGCGTTTTTGAGTTTTTGTGGAAGTGGTTGGAAGTTGTGGTGCAGTGGTGGTTGGTATTGGTACAATGGTGGCTAACTAATTGATTTGGTGGTGGCTGGCGGTGGTGGCTAACCGATTGGTTTGATGGTGGCTAGTTATGGTGTGGTGGTGGCTATATATGCTAAGAGGAGAGAAATTAGACAGGAGAGAGGAAAAATAAATATTTAAATGAAGTAAGAGATAGTGTATTAAGTCTAATGTGTGTGTCGAGAAAGTACATACACTTCAGTTGAGATGTCGTACTTGTGTCATAACAGTGTCTTATCTACTTTATTATGTTATAATTTTTTAAAAATTGCTTGTGTCGTCGTATCGTACCCGTACTTGTGTCTGTGTATCTTAGTATGTGCATAAAAAAGATGGATAGTAAACTAGAAGATTTAGAATTTTTTAGGTTAATTTAGCTAAAAATTTGAGAAGACTGATGTGAATACTCTAATAAATCTAAACCTAAAGATCAGGACAGATTTCCTTTATTAGAAGATTTTACAATCGGATGCAAGTTGTCTCTAGTCCCTATATGTTATATCCTTATAATATCATGGGCAAAGTAAATTTTGAGAACCAAAAATTAAAATAACAAAAGCGATAGTTGATGAATCAAAACAGCGTCGGGCTTAAAAGGGAATCTATAGATTGAGATCCATGCAATAGGCAACAGCGCTATTGCAGTGTGTAATTGTCTTTCAAATGCTGAAATTGAAAATTAAAAAAAAAAAAAATATATATATATATATGTTTAATCTCAAGGGTTAGATCATTTTTTTAACTTCTTATTATTTTATTTATTATTCATATCTTTTTAATTTTTCCCTCGAACAAATAATCCAAGCTATGACACAGTTATTCTAAGACCACAACCAATTTCACACCTGTTTCATAACTATCCTTTGTGACTAATTGCGTGTCACTTTCACATAAAACTATCACTCATAGTCAACAATATCAAATAAATGTGAAAATGGGTGTGAAATTAGTTTTGATCCTAAAATTTTTCACCTAGAAAATTGAAACTAGACTGATCAGGAGAATAAATAAAGAGAAGTGATATATCCACAAAATTTTCACAATATTTTTACAATAAATCATGGTGGTAAGTTGTTATTGGTTTTAACTGGAAAAATTCACCACTTCAATTATTTTTTTGCCCACCTATAATAACCAATAACAACCTATCACTTGAAATGTGTTTTAAAAAAAAAAATATATATATATATATATATATGTTTAATCTCAAGGGTTAGATCATTTTTTTAACTTCTTATTATTTTATTTATTATTCATATCTTTTTAATTTTTCCCTCGAACAAATAATCCAAGCTATGACAGAGTTATTCTAAGACCACAACCAATTTCACACCTGTTTCATAACTATCCTTTGTGACTAATTGCGTGTCACTTTCACATAAAACTATCACTCATAGTCAACAACATCAAATAAATGTGAAAATGGGTGTGAAATTAGTTTTGATCCTAAAATTTTTCACCTAGAAAATTGAAACTAGACTGATCAGGAGAATAAATAAAGAGAAGTGATATATCCACAAAATTTTCACAATATTTTTACAATAAATCATGGTGGTAAGTTGTTATTGGTTTTAACTGGAAAAATTCACAACTTCAATTATTTTTTTGCCCACCTATAATAACCAATAACAACCTATCACTTGAAATGTGTTGTAAAAGTATCATGAAGATGTTTATGTTACATTCCCATAAATATAAACTAATAAGAACAACCACCACATGTATTACATAAGAGTTTTCAAACTATCATATTTATGTCGACCAACTATATATACAATCTTCATTGTCTTCTCCTTCTTTTTTTCTTCTCCTTCCCACCCCCATTTGACCAAAATAGAGTATTATACCAACCCCAGCAAGCTTGCAAACTTCGGTACGTGGTTCATGGATTAAGGAAAACTCTTTCCCAGTTAATATAAAAAATATGCACGACAAACCTATGTCCACTAGCTCTAACATGAATATCCCTACAAAGAAGCCATTGCATGCATAACATAAGATAAATCAAACAGTGCTTCTATTTCAATCTTCCTAGTAGAACCAGGACAATACTAACAAAAGAGCTGACTTTGTAGTGGAAAGCAATTTTTTCTCAGCAGCATCATCCAAAACGGATCACAATGCAAGATATATCATCTTTACTATTTTTCGCCAATGCTTCAGTTGTCAACCGCTTTGCTGCTGCTTGAGGATCTTTCATGTGTTTCACCAAATCAATTGCCTCTTGATTTTTAATAACCTGCCAGCCAGAGCGCTTCAACTATCAAGAGAAAACATTAAGGGACAAACATGGTAACTGAAAAAACAGAATAGTCTCTTTTGTATTATTTATATGCATTCTCCCAAATAGATTCAGTATTGATACCACAGTGAAAGTAAAAGCAGTTTAAACATTCAGTGAAACAGATGGGAAATGAAGACATACACTTAAAGAGAAAGAAAAAGAAATCAAGTTCCACCCTTAAGCTGTTAGTCCTTCTATACTATACATGCAATGTGAAGAAATAGACAGTAGATACATGGAACATTAGTATAGGCCATTTATTTCATCTGGTTGTGAGATAATCCTCAGTGCTACATAATTTAACAATGACAGGTAAACAGCCATTATTTGCTTAGTCTGCCTAAGAAGGGAGGCAAAAAAGAGGAAGCCTCTTTCCCCAACGATTCATGAACTAATACTGTGAGCAAGGGATTGCACTAGCCCATGACTCAGTAAGCAGGCTCCTTTAACTACCTGCTTTAGGCTGTAGAGGAATGCAGAAATTTCACAAGTCCTAAAGAACCTTAGTTCCACATGTGTTACACGTTCAAGGTGGTGATCGCCTTACAAAGAAGATAATAAATTACTAGATGAACTAACATCATCCAACTTTTAAAGGTTGCCAATGTCTTGTTTATATACAATCAGAACCCTTCAATGCAATTGAGAGCCTGTGAATAAACTCTTCTTCGAACCATGGTATAAGAATATTGTTCAGGAGGTCATACCATTTCCAAATTTTGATTTTTTACCATCTAGTCTATAGTTTTACATGATGCAGATAGGGGAGTAATCACTTTACAACACTACAGAGGGCACTTCTTCCCACCATGACATTTGCTTTGGACAGATCCTAACAGTAGAATAAGAACTAGGGAGTTCTTGAGGTGGCTAGGAGCCTGTCTAATTGTGCGTTAGCTCTTTTTGAAAGAAGATAAAAAAAAGAGGGGGGGGGGGGTGTTGTTCCTGGAAAATCCCATAGAGAAGCTCTTTAAGGGGTCCTTGAAGCTGAAAAGGTTTAAGGCTAAAAGCAGAAATATGGAGCTTTTAGGGGAAAAAACCCTGCAATTCAGTGTTCATGTTTTATAAATCCAGAACTTTAAAGCACTATTCACTATAATTTGCCAAAAACTCAAAATACTAAAGAGCTTTTCAATTAAAAAGCTCTACATCCTACAACAATGCCAAACAGGCACTAGGTCAGCCAATGAGGACGACAACTTTCAAGCCTAAAGAAACACTGTTATTTACAGCTTTGCAGAGTATGCTTTTAACTTGGGGTCTGGAAATGATATATGGGAGTTCCTCTGTATTTGGTTCTATACCTTTAATTTCTTTCAATCCTGGGTCTCAGAAATGATACATGAGGAAGTTTCAATTTTTGATAAGTAAAACTAAGAGAGAAAATGTGCTCCAAAATATTTTCATTTTCTTCATTTAGATGGCCTTAGTAAGGAAACTCTTAAAAAAAAAAAGACACAAGTGGATTGCATGTCAATAAAGGATTTCTGCGAATTCTATTTGAATAAGTTTACTACAAAATAAATTTATTAGAAAGTGAACACTTTTTCATCATCATTTATTTGAATGTATGAATTCATTATTTACAATACAGTCAATATAAAATCAGTCACCAAAACTTGATATAATATCTTGATATCTTGTTTGGCACAATGTAAATCAAAATCATATTATAGACATTGCAAAAACACACAATTTGGTTTATGTAATGTTAACAAAAGAAAGTCATTTCAAATACTATTAAAAAATTGAAATTATTTTTTTGTGTAAAATTGAAAATTGAAATATTAGAAGCGCACACCATTTGGTAAGATTAAACATTAAAACCTAAGCATGCCAAAGTTTTGACATATTATGGGATATGATGAGGAAGATGAAGAAAAAGAAGAAAAAAAAAAAAGAGAATGGCAGAACAATTTGTCATCCATAAACTACCATAATAACTGACCTTCCATAATCCATCACTTGCCAATATAACAAACTCAATGGTTGAGTCTACGGGCACATGTCTTACATCAGGCTCTGAACTTAAATGTGCTTTGAGGCTTTGATCCCCAAAAGCACGTGCAACTGCAAGTTGGCCATTAACCCTGGGAACATCTCCTGGAAAAAGTTGTAGTTTTTCAGTATTGCAGAATACTCATAATAAACAAACCTATAATCAAAGCCAAGATCCCCAAAGAAGAAAAGCCTATAATAAAGAGTAATAAGGTTATATTGATTTTATATTGCAGGACAAAATATATCACCAGGCAGAGTAGTCACAAAGCCACCCTGCTTCTCAATCCTTCTTCGTTCACTATGAGGTTCATGATCTACTGTAATTTGATTAGCGGCGCCCCTCTCACACACAACAGCTCTTGAGTCACCAATGTTTGCCACCCATAAGTCTTTGCCATCAATGACTATTGCAGTTACTGCAGTCGAGCCACCGGGCCCTAATTGCAAGGAGTTATCCAATATTAACTTATCTGTGGAGCGGTAAGCATTCCTTATTGCCGCCTCAGGATTGTTCCAGAAAGTTGGCTGCATTATACAGTCAAAGCAGTAACTAAAACAGTTAATTGTATATGTATTGCTTCTACAAAGAATGAGAGCCTAAGTATACAACATACTGAAGTTTTTTAAGTAGTAGTTGAGTGCCATTATTGAATAAATAAGGACACACAAACATCTAAGTTATGCTTTGGTTTAACTTTTAGGATCACACTTGGAACATAAAGACCTCATGATTATCTATCTAGGTTGATGTTTGATGATCAGTCAACTATAAATAACAGGCAAAATTCTAATCTTCCAAACAAATGAAGAATACATAACAAAATGCTTCCGGAAAGAAAAACAAAATTGGAATGGTCAGGAAGGGATACCTCATCAAGTATTCTGTTGAAAAGGTTATCTCTCAAATAACTTGGCACACGATCACCTAGGTGGCCATCAAATATGGCAAATAATCCAAGCACGTGATTCTTCTTTTTTCTGTATTCAGCAACATGGTAGTCCTCCATATCATGACCAGATTTACCTTCAACTAAGTGGAATCCATGAGACACTTTATAAGTCGATGACTTGCTTTTCCCCTTCCCAGAATCAGCCGATGAAGATTTAAGGCAAGTAGCATTCTGCAATGCTAATATTAGTTAAAAGAGCCAATTTGCCTAGCTCAACTGGCACCTCTCCCTTGTAAAAGCAAGGTGAAGGTCAGGCCGTAGGTTCAAGACTCACTAGCCATGTGTGCAAGTACCAATAAAAAATATAAATTAAAAAAAAAAAAAATACATGAAGACTATCATCATCTCAGAATCCTAAATGATCTCAGTTTGATAACTAAGAAGAATTCCAGTCCTCTATTAGCTTTCTACTATTTGGAATCCAGGATATGAAAATTTAAATATCCCAAAACGGATTTTTATTTTTATTTTGTTTTAAATTTAACATAATTTGAAATCCAATGTTCATAAGGATCACAAACAAGGTTTTTATAATTGGGGTTTAATCCCACCTACACAAAAAAATCACTTAGTGTCTTGTTCTGATAATAAAAAATAACCATCAGGATGAAATTATATCTAAAAAAAATTTAATTGGGGACCCGTTTAAACTTGTAATCCTGCAATTGAAATTAAGCTAAATTACTTTTTTCTTGAGAATCAATTAAGCCAATTACTAGTAATTCATTTGGTTCAAATTTAACAGCCACCAAAAGAAAAAGTCAATACACAAAACACATCAGAAGAAAATTCAAAGCAGCATGTTTTAATTTTTAATCAAAGAAACTGAATTTCCAAAACCAAAAAAAGAATTGAATCCAAGAAATATGAAAAGGAAGAGACAAACCTTGATTTTTTCAAAGAAGCTGGGGGATTTTGCTGTGTTAGAAGCACTTGCAACTGCCTGATTACTCATATCTCAAATTCTTAATCATGTATCCACTATTACCCCCCTTAACAACTTAACCAAAATCCAAACCAACTTCTGTCTATCAATCTAACTGCCTCTTCTTCTTTCTTCTGTATCTGATATATCCAAAAGGGTATATGTATCACCAAAAAAATCAGTGCTTTTTTTGGTTGCTTACCATATGGGTCTGGCCGTCACCAGAAGATAAACTGGTTGAAGTTGTTGGTCTGAACAAGAACCTATATAATAATAGTCAAAACAAATACTTTGGGCTGATCTTTTTATTGGTTTGGTACTGTATATTGAAAAATATTAAGGGGTAGAATAAATTTGGTATAATAGTGATCACCTGCACTGCATATAGTTTATCAAAGATATTGAATGATAAGAGATGATGGTGGATGTGGATGGAGTTTTCTGGTTTTTGACCATCAGAATGACGACCGTACGCGTTTTTGGAATTTTCTATATGGCTTCTCTTGTGGGGTTCATTCATTCATTGAGCTAGAAAGAAAGTAAGAAATAAAGTTTGCTTTTATATTCAATATTAGTACTATATATCAGAACTATACAACAGTAACAACACCGATATACTGTGTTTGTGGGTGTGTTTTTCTTTTCATTTTCTGGAAGAGAAAAAATATATATATATCAGAGAGAAAGTCTTGAGTTTGAAACGTTGAATATCAATAGTGGTCGAAAATGTACTAATGAAGATTTTGGACCAATTTCCGTGTGGGGTCCGACGAAAAAAAAAAAAAAAAAAAACAAAACAAAACAAAACCAACACCGGCACAACTCAGACACCCAAACCCAATGTGCTTCTTCCTCGAAGGTTCCGAGGTTCTTGTAGAGTCGTGGACTTCTGTGGGACCCACCAATTCACGAAATGCTATAAACACATTAACACTGTTTGAAAGTCTAAAAACTAGTACAACAAAAAAACCCGTAACCAATAACCATTAACCACACGCGTAGGATAGGAATAGGACATGAATATATGAATATGAGAATATCCCTCGTCTTCTTTTCTTGTTTCTTTTAAAGTCAATTTTATAAAAAGACAAAGAATTGGACCAAGTCAAATCCATAAATACAGCTCTTTCGTTTTTCATATTCTATTATTTGTTGATCCGTGCAATCTAGGAAAGAGTTTAATAAGGCAATATAAGTATAGGACGCAACTAATTGCACACCCCCATTAACCTGCGAAGTATTTGATTGTTGTATAATAAGCTGGTTGTCCGTAATAGATTATACGAAAAGTTTCTGGTTCATCAAAATATATATATATATATATATATATGAAAGTGTTGTTACTCACATCATAAGTTAACTTGGTAAGATGTTCATCAAAAAAAAGTTAAGTCGGTAAGGTGTGAATTTGAATGTTTTTGTAAGAGTATTGTTAATAAAAATATTGTACACGCATTACTTGCATGCTTGATTTTTCTTTTTTCTCTTTTTGCCTAATCCATCTTTTATATTTAAAATTACAAACTGTTTAGATCTTATGAAAGTTTTAGTACTTATAAAACATGCAATATGAAGTTAGGTATGTTTAAGATATTGCATTTGACAACATTACCACTTATCTTTTTATTTTATTTGAAAATTGTAGTTTGCAAAATTCAATTTTTTTTCCTTAATTTATATTTTTGGGAAAAATAAATTTCAACTAAATGATAAGAATAATTGAGAAGATAGTGAAAAGTAAACACTAAAAAATTTTATTCTAATCGTGGAGTCAAAAATACAAACTAAAAGGAGTAGGGCTAAAGCTCCTGATCAACACAATTAATTTTTAAGAAATGGTAAGAGAAATTCACAATGAGAAGATTAAACAAACCATTGAAGGACAAAGATGGAAGATTAAGACAGTTTGATTAAGAAAAACTAATTCCCGAGGTACAATATATAAATCAAAGATGAATACAAATTCTTGCTCTCTAAACGCAAGTTCTTGCACTCTCTTTCTCTTTCTAGCTCTTCTTTCCCAATTTTTCAGGATCCTTCATCTTGTTAGCTGTCTCCTCCTTTTATCCTCCCTACATTCTTCCTTTCCAACTATGTATCTCTTAGTTGGATTTATGGAGATACTTATCCCATCAAACACCTCTCCTACCAATTCTTGATCATGAAAGTAGACTTTTGTGGTGTCTCTACTATTTAGGCAAGTCATTTATCATTCAATGAGGCTAACATTAGGTAGGAACACCTAATTAATGCGGAGGTGACCATTACGTTGGGCTTTGCATAGTCTTCTTCGCGTTCCTGAAGAATGGAGACTAAAGTTGTGTCCTCAGTGAATCTGTTGATTTCTTCTCAATTAGGCTATCATATCCCGGGATAAATCTATTCCTCGACAGCCGGTCCAAATGATCTATATATTCTTGGGCTTGAGCTTTTCTATGTTGGGATATGGGCCAAGTTCTTATTTCAAGAGTGTCTCTTTGGTCTTTCTTCTTCAGCCCTAAATTCACGGGGCAGCTATGTTCCAAAACCCACACTAATTATATATATATATATATATTTAATTAATAAAACTAAATCTTTTGCTGAGGTGGTTGGTAATGTGGTTAAAAAAATCTGCACCATTTCGACTAAAACTAAGGCATTTTGCTATTTTAGTATAATTCTGGATTTTAATAAGAACCATATTGGATTAAGGTCTAATTCCAGGTTAAACCGGTCGAACTGGCTTGTTTGAATTGATTTTTATGGCTCAGCCTTACACGTAATAATAATAATAATAATAATAATAATAATAATAATAATTGCTGAACACAAGGAAATCAGTAGGCTGAATGTCTCGAGCGTTGATCTCAAAGTTGATTGGAATGTCCTGAAAAATAAGCACAAGATCAGAGGAGATCGAGGAAGACTGGCCAAGGATCCTCCGATGATAAAGTCAGTATTTTTGGATTTCCAATTTGTGTGGAAGTGTCCGAATGAATTACCTCTTTGTAAGGGAATGCTTATATAGCATTCATGAAACAGTTACTTGTTTAATAACCATTCCTATTGTCGAGGAGTTCAGAAGATTCGGAGGTAACTTCCATAACTATCATGGAAGTTACCTTATTTGGACTGATGTTCCATAACGGTTAGTGGAGGACATGGCTTCTTATGGTGCAATTCGTCCCTTACACCTGGTGGAAATCATGCTCGTCAAAAGCTCAATACGCTCAGGGCTAAATGGACTCGTCCACCCTTTATTAAGGACGGACAAGGTTACATCCGTCCTTTATTAAGGACAGGCAAGGTTACATCCATCCTTTATTAAGGACGGACGAGGTTATTGGCGATAAACATGTTTCACGCATCCCATTTCTCCATTCTTTTCTCACGGATAATCCATATGGACGAAATAGGACTTATGCATTTTCAATACACCGTTAGTTGCCCCTTTGTCCACGAGGGTTGTCCAAGGGGAGGAGTAACCGGGCGTCATTTCCTTTGGGCATATGTGCTCGGTGTCAGAGTTGATGTGCCACATGTCATCATTTTACTAGTGACTAGTCCCGTCGATTCGTTTTTTCGAGGTGAATGCCACGTGTCATCTCCTGATTGGTTGTGTCATTTCATATGCCCAAGTCAGCTGCCTATAAATAGTGGAATACCTCAACTACCCTTCACATTTCCGAGATTTTTCGTCTTTGACATTCGTCGTCTAAAGCCTCATCTAGGAGTTTCTTCGTCCATAGCCTTCGTCCGTCTTAAAGCCAGGTATTCCTTCCTCTCTCGTCTTTTAGGTTTCTCTTCAATTTTTGTTTTAAAAAATGTCAGAAACAGTTATTTCCTCATCTAGTAATAGCACAAAGAAAACCATAGACGAGTATAACGACGAGAGTAGTTATAGTAGTTCTAGTGGCACTAGTAATAGTAGTGGGGGGAATACCACAGACAAGGAGTATGTTTCTGGCATCCTTGGGTTTCCTTTGGAATTCATGCAAGAACATCTTAGGCAAGCCTCGGGGTCCTAGGTAGGCACCTCGTCCAACATCCCTCCGTCTAGTCCTTTGGACGAGGCTGAGATTACTGTTTATAGTTGTGCGGTAGATATTTCTTCCAAAACGGACGAGCAAAGACTTAACAATCTTAGGACGTGGTACTAGATCCCGGACGAGTTTAACCCCAAGTTGCCCATCCGTGGAGAATGGTGTTGTAACCCTCATTTTGGGATAGGTGTCTATGAGGCTTATCTTTTAGGGGTTCTAAGATTTCCTTTAAATGCTTTTACTAGAGAGTTATTAGTTAGGCTAGGTTTAGGAGCATGTCAATTCAACCCTAATGCATGGAGATTGATCATCTCTATGCAAATTTTGTGGAGGGAAGTATTTGGAGGGGACCGTCCTCTTACTGTGAACGAGTTCCTTTATTGTTACAAACCCTCAAAAATACACCAGTCCTTTGGCTTTTACCAATTCACAGCTAGGGGTACAGATTGTAGATTGATTAGGTCCCTGGCCTTGTTTGACAGAAAATGGAAGAGGGAGTTTTTCTTTGTCTCCGGCTTTTGGGCTGGGAATCCTGTGGACGTTGGCCTTTTTTTTTTTTTTTTTTTTTTTTTAATAATTTTTTATGTCTAACCTTTACTTGTTTCTTGGCAGTTGCTGGACAACCTTCTTTGAGCAAGTTCCATTGCGACCGTGTCCATAGGGCTCGTCTACACGCGAATAGGGACTTCCATTCCTTGGTCACGCTTAGACGACTTGCCAAGTGGGAATTAGGCCCTAATCCATCCGAAGAAGCACTTGCACCTGAAATTACAGTAAGAAGAAGAAAGTTTTAAACTCAAACATTCTTTACCTTGTTTACTTTTTTCTTTAGTTCTAAAAACTCTTTCCTCCCTCTTTTTTTAATTTCTTTTTTTAGAAATGACAATGAAAGGGAATAAAGGTAAAGAGGTGGTCGGTGAGGGGGATCATCCTGAGGCCCATTCTCAGGCTCGTCCGTCGACTGGGGATAAAAGGAAATCCCTGCCAAAGGATATTGATCTGGGAAGCCTTCCTAGTCGACGAGATAAAAGAGTTAAGCGTGGGTCGTCACAAATAGCCAAGCCCAAGCTTCCTCAGTCCCAGCCTCCTGTCCTCATAGTCGATGTTGACTCGTCAATACTAGTTGAGACTACCCCGTCCAAGACTTCTCCGCTAAGGACGACTACGCCTGTCTCATCCCAACCTCTTCCGAGGGTTCCCACAAATATTGTTGAAAATGAAGACTTAGCTTAGGAACGCTTCGGGGAAGCTGTGAGGGACGAGGACATAAACGTCCGTTATAACATGTCCCTAAAGGATTTTGAACACTTAGGTGTTCATGATCTTTTTAAGGTAACTTTATTTTTGTCATCTTTATTACTTCATATCTAACCAACATTTTGGTGTTTCTTTTATAGGCCATGTCAAAATTCATCACAGCATCTAAGCAAGCCACTGACTTGGACAAGACGAGGATCTTGCTGGAGACGACAGTCCAAAATGAAAGGGACAAGAGTAAAAAATGGGCCGAGGTAGCTACCAAGGCTAAGAAGGAAGCAACGGAGCATCAAAACTTGATCGAGGAGTTGAAAGCTGATATAGTGGAGAATGATACTCGTCTTGATCATTTGCAGAAGAAGAATGACGAGTTAAGTATCCTTCTCTCCAAGGCAAAAGAAGATGCAGTTGCTGAGTTCAAGGTGTCCAAAGACTTCACGGACTTATTAGATTGCAACTATGTAGCAGGCTTTGAGGATTTCAGGATGGACGTTGTTGAAAACTTCCCTGAAGTGGACTTTAGCTCCATTAAGCTTAACCTAAATGCTGCTACCAGTTCTCTTCTCCAAACCAGCTCTAAGGACGTTAATGTTGAGGACGACGCTTCAACTCTACCTTCTCAAGACGATCCTAATGTGGATGCCCCCCCTGCTTAGAAAATATTTTAATATTTGTATTTCTATCCTGTTATTTTTTTCTCTGGTCCACTGTTTAGGACCTTTTTTATGTAATTCAAGTACATTAAGCTCGTCCGTGCTTTCAGGATGAGTTGTTAAAATAATTTTAAGTTATTTCATAAGGGTGTTTGGACGTTGTTCGTCCGCCCTTAAACAACTGAATGAATGTTATTCTTTTCTATTATGATATGGACAAGAGTTTCTATTTCCATGACATTTCGAACTTTGGCTCGTCCATGGGTGGGACTGTGGCTCGTCCATAGAAGGAATTTCTCCCTTTTTAACATAAATATACACGTTTTCATTCCTTGAATTTCATCAAGTATGATTTGTCTACGTGAAATGGTAATTATCAACCTTACTCGTTCTTAGACTTAGCTGATTTCCACGTTTTATGAGGGCCCAACCTTTCACTCGTCCATAGGTCGAATTGTTTGGTTGGTGTCCTATCAATAGATTAAGCATTTGATCATGCATTTCCTCATCCATGGGTTGAACTAATGCAACAATGGTTTTAACTCGTCCATTGTTTGGACGATTTATGGTTTCACTTGTCCAAGGCTTCAGCTTGTCCATGGTTTGGACGAGTATGCCTTCGTTTGCTTTATCCTTAAGAGAATCTACAGTACATCCCTGCGTCCAGAGAATTTACTTGTCTTTGGCCTTAGCCTTTTTGGAATTGAAATTATGGAGAATTTATATATCACATGCATTTGAGAATTCAAACCACATTCATAATATAAACATCGTCCACAAGTATGGCACATGCTTAGAAGCTAGTGCCATATTCATACAAAGTTCATGACTTCATCCATAGTTAACTTAAAACTAATACATTTTTAAGAAGTTAAAATATAACATACAATATTAATAACAGAAAGCAAGATAACTCTGGCTTGCCCAGAATGGCAGGTCTCATTCAAGACTGTTGGCATTTTACTAATAGTACCTCCTTAGGTGTTCAACATTCCAAGGATGCTCCAATTTCCTTCCATCTAGGGCCTCAAAGTAGTAGGATTCTTGCCTTTTTACAATTGATAACTCTATAGGGTCCTTCCCAATTAGGTCCCAATTTCCCATGAGCTGGGTTCTTGGTTGCCAAAGAAACCCTCTTTAGGACGAGGTCCCCTACGTTGAAACGCCTGGGTTTTACCATTGTATCATGTTGCCTGGCCATGAGGTTTTTGTACCTTGCTGTCCTGTGCTTTGCATCCATTCTCACTTCGTCTATCAAATCAAGGCTTAGGCGTAGTTGCTCCTCATTATCCTTCTCTTGGTATGTCATGACCTTGTGGTTAGCCATATGCACTTTTACAGGTATGATTGCTTCATTTCCATAGGCTAACTTGAAAGGAGTTTCCCTTGTAGGGGTTCTTACTGTAGTCATGTATGCCCATAGAACACCTGGTAGCTCATTTGGCCATACTCCCTTTGCCCCCTCAAGTCGAGTCTTGATGATCTTCAACAAGGATCGGTTAGCAACTTCAGCTTGACCGTTTGCTTGTGGATGGGTGGGTGAAGAGTAATGATTCTGAATCCCAAGTGTTCATAGAAGTCTCTGAAGAGCTTATTGTCAAATTGTCGTCTATTATCTGATACCAACACTCTGGGCACGATGTTTCTCCAGACAAAGTTCTTAACATTTTGTTATGTGATATTCGCTAAGGGTTCCGATTCTATCCACTTTGTAAAATAATCAATGCCAACTACCAAAAACTTCATTTGTCGTGTACCGAGGGGAAAGGGACCCAAAATGTCTAGTCCTCATTGGGCAAAGGGTCATGGGGCCATCATCGGGATGAGGTACTCTGATGGTTGTCTGGGGATATTACTAAACCGATGGCATTGATCGCAGACCTTAACATATGCCTTGGCATTAGCTTGCATATTCAGCCAGTAATATCCTGCATAGACGACCTTGTGGACAAGCGACCTAGCTTTTGAGTGATTGCCACATGCTTCTTCATAAACCTCCCTTAATACATAGTTCGCCTCGTTTGGAGCTAAACACCTAAGATAAGGCTAAGAAAAGCCTCTTTTGTATAATACCTCATCTATAAGGACGTACCTGGTTGATCTTACTCTGAGCTTTCTAACCTCGTCTCCCTCTTTTAGAAGTTGTCCATCCTTTAGTTATAATATAATAGGGGTCATCCAATTTCCTTTGATCTCCACCTATTGTAATTCTGGGATATCAATACTTGGTATGTACTGAATCTCATCAAACTCATCTGCGACTTTATTTGCTAAGGCTTCCTTTGCTAAGGTATCTGCTTCCACGTTCTTTCCCTTGGGATTTGAACAAAGTCAGCTTCCTCAAATTTCTTCATGAGATGCATCACTCTATTAAGGTATTTCTTTGTCTGTTCTTCTTTAGCCTCATATGTCCCATTTACTTGGCCCATAATCAACTAGGAATCTCCCAAGACGAGTATTGATTTTGCTTCCACAGACTTAGCCAACTCCAGCCTTTTAAGGAGGGCTTTATACTCAACTTCGTTATTAGTTGTTTGGTACTGCAGACGAACCTTGTGTTTTAGTTTATCTCTTTTTGGGGATTGTAGAACCACACCTATTCCTCGTGCATGCTGTGTAGACGAGCCATCCACATAGACGATCACTTCTCACTGTGTTCCATCTCATCCAAATTATCATAATTTAGGATAAACTCCACAATGAAGTCTGCCAGGGCTTGAGCTTTTATGGCATGCCTTGGTTGATATCTGATGTCAAACTCACTAAACTTAACAGCCCATTGGATCAGTCGTCTTGCAGCATCCAACTTGTTCATTACTTTCTTGAGCGGATGATCAGTCATGACATTGATGACATGAGCTAGGAAGTAATGCCTTAACTTCCTAGAAGCTGTTATTAATGCAAAAGCCAATTTCTCTATTTGTGGATATCATCCTTCCGCTCCCCTCAATGCTTTACTTGTATAGTACACAGGCTTTTGCACCTTGCCTTCCTCCCACACCAATGCTGAACTTACGGCATGCGGGCTAACTGCCAAGTACAAATATAACTCCTCTCTCAATATGGACGGACTTAGTAAAAGAGCCATAGTGAGGTACGTTTTCAAATCTTCGAAAGTTTTCTGACACTCGTCGGTCCATTCAAACGCTTTTTTAATAACCTTAAAAAATGACAAAAATTTGTTAGTAGCTTTAGAGACAAACCTGTTAAAGGCGGCAACTCGTCCAATAAGAGACTGGACTTCTTTGATATTCTACGGAGGCTCCATGTTTAGTATCGCTTGGATCTTGTCTAGATTTGCTTCAATTCCCCTATGCGAAACCATAAATCCCAAGAATTTTCCTGATGACACTCCGAAAGTACATTTGCTGGGGTTCAACTTCATGTTTTACTGCCTGAGCATGTCAAATGTTTCCTACAAGTCGTCTAGATGCTTTCCCTCATCTTGACTCTTTACTAGCATGACATCCATGTAGACTTCTACATTCTGTCCAATCTATGGACAGAACATGTGGTTAACCAACCTCTGATATGTCGCCCTTGCATTCTTCAAACTGAAAGGCATCACCTTATAACAGAACAAGTCTTGGCTGGTGACAAAGGATGTCCTCTCTTGGTCTGCCTCGTCCATCCTTATTTAATTGTATCTAGAGAAAGCATCTATAAAGTTAAGTAACTTGTGACCCATAGTGGAATTTACCAACTGATCAATGCGTGGCAATGGGTAGCTATCCTTGGGACAAGCCTTGTTTAGATCGGTGAAATCTACACACATTCTCCACTTACCGTTTGCCTTCTTGACCATTGCCACATTGGCCAACCAGAAGAAAGCAGTGGGTAATGACACTAGGGTCTATACCCGACATATCTTCATGACTCCATGCAAACACATCAATATTCTTCTTCAAGAAATGGATGAGATCCTTCTTAGTCTTTTCTTCTATATTTGTCCCTACCTTGGTACACCTTTTGAGGTTGTCTTTGTCGAAGGAAATGTTTTCCAACGCTTCGATGGGCTCTATCACAACTCTCCTTTCCTCAATGCTCATCATCTGAACCTGTACATCCATGGCCAACATGGCTAGATAGCATTCTCTGGCTACAAGTTTATCTTCTTGTAATTGTCCTATTCCATGCTCCATAGGGAACTTGACTGATAAATGATAAGTGGACGTAATTGCTTTCCAACTATTTAAAGTTGGTCTTCTAATTATAGCATTGTAGGAAGATGGACAATCAACCATGAGAAAATTCACATCCTTGGTTACCTGTTGTGAATATGCCCCCACCACCACAGGTAATGTGACAGTGCCCACAAGCTGTACTTTCATTCCACTAAAACCTACCAAGGGTGAGTTCACTGGACGGAGTTGATCTCGTCTAAACTTCATTTGCTGAAAGGCAGGGTAATACAAAATGTTTGTTGAGCTCCCATTGTCCATCAACACTCTTCTCATTGTATAGTCGGCAATAAGCAATATAATGACAATGGCATCATCGTGAGGGTGATGAACTCTTTTAGCATCCTCGTCCATGAATATGATAGCTTGTTCTTCAGTGGTCTTCGTCCTTGGTGATCATCCAGAGAGTTGGACGTTCTGCACTACTTTCAAGTACGTCTTTCTTGACTTGGACAACTGACCTTTTGAATCACCTCCTATAATAACTCTTATTTCTCCTAGTGGAGGTCGTGATGTCTCTTTCACCTTCCCCTTCAATTTTTCATTTTTGTGATCTCGTCCAAGGAAACTTCTCAATTTTCCTTGTCTGATAAGATTTTCAATCTGCTGTTTTAAATCAAAACATTCGTCCATGTCATACCCGTGGTTTTTGTAGAAGCGACAATACTTATTCCTATTGCGCTTATTAGGATCTCCCTTCATTTTTTCCAGCCATTTCAGGGAAGGATCATCCTTGATTTACATAAGAACCTGCTCAAGTGGCACATTCAAGAGGGTGTATTGTTGATTATGCGCTGAAGAGCCTAGCTTCTTATTGTCTCGGTCTCTCTTTTCTTTCTTTCGTCCCTTCTTTGGACGAGGACCTTGCTCGGAGTGATGAGTGGGGTTTGCTTCTATTCTTTTAGCTCTCTTCCTCTTCTTAGCTATGATAGCGTCTTTCACGTTCATAAAATTTTGAGCCGAATGGATGAGTTCAGCCATGGACTGAGGCTATTTCTCGTAAAGCTTGTGTATGAATAAATCAAAATAAACCTATTATGGAAAGTCGCCAATAGTAGCTTATCATCTACCTCGTCCACGGTCAAGGCTTCCCTGTTAAAATGAGTGATGAAGGACCACAGGCTTTAATTCTCTCCTTGCTCTATAGTTAACAGGCTAAGCGAGAAACGCTTGTGTCTCTATCCCCTAATGAAGTTATTAACAAACAACTTGCTCAATTCTTCAAAAGAACTTACCAAATTTAGGAGTATTTTGCTGAACTAGACTCGCATTGGACCTTTAAGGGTGGTAGGGAAGGCTCTACACATAATTTCATTTAGGACCCCTTGAAGGTGCATCATAGTCTTGAAAGTAGCAATGTGACTAAACGGGTCACATGTTCTATCATACGAATCCAAGGAAGGCATCTTGAATTTTGAAGGCAAGGGGTGACCATTGATGGAAGCCGTAAAGGGGGAATCGGTTCGATGAACTAGATCTTCTATGAGATTTGCTCTTCTCATGGTCTCCCTCATCTCATCCATAACTTTCCTCACCTGGTCCATTTTCCTCTCCAAGTGTGGCATCCTTCTTGATGTGGTACCCCTTGATTGGCTTTCAGGCTCTGCATTTCTTCCGTCTCCCTGACTCTAGCCTTGCTCTTCTCCATAAGCCCCATGTCGCTGCCTCTTAAGATTGATCTCTCTAGTCAATTCTTGGTTCTGGCGAGTCAACTCTGCTATATTGGCTGCCATGGATTGCACATGTTGAACAGAGGATGGTTGCATGGCGGGCGTAGATTGACGATCGTGGTGAGGATTACTAGAGGCATCTCTACTCTCTTGATGGCCTGGACTAGTAGCCCTCGATCTTGTCCGAACCATTACAGCCTTTTGTCGGAGAAAAGAATTATGGAACTTCAAAGATGAAATCTAACAAATTCTTTCCCACAGACGGCGCCAACTGATGAATACAAGGAAATCAATAGGTTGAATGTCTCGGGTGTTGATCTCAAAGTTGATTGGAGTGTCCTGAAAAATAAACACAAGATCAGAGGAGACCGGGGAAGACCAGACAAGGATCCTCCTATGATAAAGTCAGTATTTTCGGATTTCCAATTTGTGTGGAAATGTCAGAATGAATTACCTCTTCATAAGGGAATGCTTATATAGCGTTCATGAAACAGTTACTTGTTTAATAACTGTTCCTATTGTCGAGGAGTTCAAAAGATTTGGAGGTAACTTCCATAACTACCATGGAAGTTACCTTATTTGGACCGGTGTTCCATAACGGTTAGTGGAGGACTTGGCTTGTTATGGTGCAATTTGTCCCTTATGCCTGGTGGAAATCATGCTCGTCAAAAGCTCAGTACACTCAGGGCCAAATGGACTCGTCCATCTTTTATTACGGACAGATGAGGTTACATCCGTCCCTTATTAAGGACAGGCGAGGTTATTGGGGACGAGCATGTTTCATGCGTCCCATCTCTCCATTCTTTTCTCACGAACGACCCATATGGACGAAATAGGACTTGTGCATTTTCAATACACCATCAATAATAGTAATAATAAACCATTGTCACTACTTACTGCCACTACTCACTACCCAATAATGATGATCTTGAACACTCAAGGTCATAGTTTGGTTATGTCCGGTTTTACTATTTAAACTCAATATGTGTATGCATGTACTAACTTATCCGCTCATGGTCCAATTTTGAATTTAATTTGGTCCATAAATTCATATTTTGTTCAATTCGCCTTTATTCAAATTAGAAACAACTCTTTTAAAGGTTAAAAAGCTAACAACGGTGCACGGAAACATGATGTAAATTGTCATTCTCTCTTTCACAAAAGCTATAACCAATTCATGTATAAGTGCAGTTACGAAATTGCTACCAAATTTTGTAAACGGACCTTGCACAACGATCTCAACGAGTACGTTTATAATGATGTATATTACCATGTTAATAGAGCTAAGGAGAAGAAATATAAGAAAAGCAATGGTTTCTGAGCTCCAAACATTATCATCAAAATACCAGCTGCCATACTCTGTTGTCCAACATGCAACAAATACTGCTTGACAGATAAGGGAAATGATGATCCAATAATTTCACCTTGTTATACGTTCTTGTTCTTGAGCTGCTGTGGTATCCTATAAAAGAACAGAAAAAAATCATATAATCTTAGATATGCAGTTAAAGAATATATAAATGCAACTGTATTGAGAAAAAATATGATAATTGAGTGTTAAACCTAGGATAGTATGTATAAGATGTGGAGATCCAACTCCTCTGTCAGCTCCAGGACTGGTTGTCCTCCTAATATTACTCTTGCTTTGGATGATCCTAATATTGTTAAAGCTTTAACTTTGAATATTGCTTCGTCTGGTTATCACAGTTGAAGGGATGGAATCACAGTATAATATATGTTGAAAGTAAAGTAAGCAAAGTAGAACTAGCCAAGAAGGCGGTATTGCAGATATAATCAAAGTAATTTAAAACAATAGCAAGGCGGTAGAACCAGCCAAGCAGTATATATCAAAATTATTCAAAGTAAATGAAAGCAATTTAGAACCATCCAAGATGGCGGTAGCAACAAGTAGTATATTAACACTAAAAGCTGAAAATACTTGTTATTGAAAGTAGAATAAAACACTTACAGCAGATAGTAGTAGTTACAAGATCTCAATAGAATAGGCTGACAGTTACAAAGCTTGAACTAGTCCTAGTTACAATGATTGTAGAGAAAGAGTGGTAGTAGGAACTCTCTAACTCAAGGGAAAGCTTCTAAAAGAAAGAAGGTTTTTTGAATAAGAGAATTATGTTCTAAACTTAAGGGAAAACCCCTCTTAAATAGGTAAAATTCGGAGTGAACAGTAAAAGTGAAATCACTATCACTTTTTACTGTTCACTTTTAGTAAAAGTGAACAGTAAAAAGTGAATAGTGATTTCACTTTTTGTCTTCTAATTTTCAGCAAAAATCTTTTTCAAAGCTTGCTGAAAGTGAACTTCGACATGACCAAAAGCATGGGGAATCTGAGGAATCTTCATCATCATTAGTGGTGTAAAACAATAGTGGAACTTTACGAAAAAGTAAACATCGTAACATTTTTGGCCATTGTGCAGACTAGACAAATAGGGGAATCAATCATTAGTCCTTTGCCAAATCATTAGCTTCTTCTTCATCATGACCAAACCACTCCTGATTGTAGGGGTAGTAAGGGTCTTTTGTAACAAAATCTTCAGAGGACCGTTCATCTTCTGAATCAGCAACTTTTTTTTCCTTTGATATCATCTTGATGAGAGCATATAGAGCATCAGGATCCTTGCGAATTTCATCCAAAGGAGAACCTTTCTTTTTAGGTTTAGTAGATTGTTTAACAGTTTTAGCAGATGAGGAAGCAGGTGTATCAGCCAGTTCAGCTTTTTGCACTGGGGTAGTGATTCTTAATGCTGGAGAGGCACTTGGGGAAAGAAAATCTCTGGTGACATTGTTAATGACTGATTGTGTGTGAGGAAACTTATCCCACCACTTAACATACCAGTAGTGAGTTAAAACATCACTTTCCTTAACATATTGCCATTTTAGAATCCAAGGAACCTTATATTTCTTAATGAAATGGAGTAAATGAGGGAATTTAGCACCATAAGAATCAACTTTGAACACACTTTTGAAATATGTAAGAGAATTCATTAATGGCTTTGGGAATATTTCAAAAGTTGAACCAAACTGAGCCCACCAGCGAATGAACTAGAGGGGGAAATTAGAATTGAAATCTTTATCAAAATTAACAAACCATGAATGAGACATATTTTCATTTTGATGAAGCATAAATTTGAACCAAGCGGTGAGATAATCATGATATGAATATGGAATAGGAGATTTTGGAAGCCTTCTTGTAGCAACAAGGTTAGGGCCCCACATTTCTTCAGTAATAATGTGATTTAGGAAAACACTATGATAAATTATCTTGGTAGTGTTGATCTTATCAATTATTGCTTTAATAGTGATTGAGTTTTTATGACGCAAAATGTCAGAATAATATTGAACGGTTTTAGACCCCTTAAAACACAACCAGATTGGTTAGCCTAGATTAATTAGCCAAGTTGTTACTTAGTCAAATTATGCAATTCTAGGTTAAAGCAATCAAATAATCATATCAAGATATAAAGCAGTGGAAAATAAATGAACACAAGATATGATGACCCAGGAAACCACGCAGTAAAAACCTAGGGAGGATTTGACCTAGCTATCCTCAAGGTAAACCTGAATCCACTATGCAAAAGAATCGAAGTTCATACAGAAGGACTACAAGCTCCCCGCTTGACTTCCTAATGCTACCCACCTGTAGAACTTACTGACACGACCACGTGCAAGCTTCGAATCCACGAGCTCCTTCTTTCTTGGACTCTTCAATCAAGTACAAGCACCCCCGCTTGTGTATCTTTAAGTTCTTGAATCTGCAACTGAATGATTACCAAGATGTTGATAACCCTAAGTTTATGTGAAGGAAAGCTCCTCAAAGATCTCACAAGAGATTCACATAAACAGCAATATGAGCAACAAAGACCTTAGAGAGGTTTGGGTACAAAACCCTAAAAATAAAAGGAGGCACAGGAGACACTCTAATCTCTCTCCCTAAAAGTCCCAAAAACGTTCTAGGGTTTTCCTTATATATAGGAGTGTTTTACTTGATCCCCAAGACGTTTAAATAGAGTTTGGGCTGAACTGGAACTCTGCAGAAAAATAAATCTGTACGTGGTTCGATCGATCGAGTCTAATTTTCGATCGATCGAGCCTTATAGATTTAGTCCAATAAGTCTGCAATCACTCGATTCCAGTTTTACAAATAAACATACTTTGAGCAAGCCTAAACAAGACTAAACATATTGTTTTGATCATGGTTTGCCAACATTACATATTAGAGTTCTAAATACATAAAATCATAAATCTTTAGAACCTAACAAATATTGCACATTCTTCTAACCATGCTCAGGGATCCAATGAAATTGTGGGGGAAAATAGCTAGTAGTAAGCCTAAAGGGGTCAGTGATGGAAGCCCTATTTGGCTCTATGGAAAACAAGTTTTGAACAAATTGTTTTTTAACATACTGTGAAGCATTAGGAGCTTTGGAATAAAATGTTTTAATAAGCTGGGAAACATTGGTTAAAGTATAAGGATCATAAGGAGAAGCTAAAACAGAGGAGTGATTAGGCTTAGGGATGGTACCTAAAGGGGTGAATCGGTTGACAATTTCTAGGGAAGAAACAGGTTCTTTTTTAACAGGTGGGTTATCAGTGGTTGGGCTTTTGTCTTTTGTTTGTCCCTTCTTCCCCCTTGTTGGTATCAAAGCCATCTCTTTTCTGGCCGATGATAGTGTTGTTGTGTCTTTATTTCTTGTCCATGTCTACCCGAAACTTTGATACTCTATTGTCGTGTTCCCTTCTATCGAGAGGAAAATTGATGCCTCTATCTAAAATGTTGGGAAGCCAAGCCGAAACTCGACTATGGCTCTTTAGATGGTACCCAAAGACTTTTGGTGTGATGACAAAGTCTATCCAAACAAGAAACAAAGGTTGCACTTGACAAAACAGCAACAAAAGCCCAATGAAAAACACATTACAATACTTAATTAGTACATTAGTGGTCTTGGTCTGATAGTTCAAGTGAAATAAAATCTCCAGTGGTAAGGGTAAAATTACACTTAGTATAGAAAAACATATTTAAACAGTCCAATGATCAATGATTAAATAAGTTTAGGAATGTGTTAACTCCTGGGGGTCCTTGCATGTCTTGATTAGGGGAGTTCATTGTACTTTCAGCCATCATTACATCAATGTGAGGGAAAAGCTCCACTGTTACATATACATTATATCTTTCAACTGTAAAATAAAAAGTGAAAATTAAAGGTTTCATGGGAAGAGGGAAAGGATTAATTGGCATGGTGTGAAGGGAGAGAGGGATCCCAGCTCAGTGCAACAAGTATCAAACTAAGATTTTGGTAAGTGTGTGTTCATAAGGCATGAATGAGACAATATGGGCTGTTTTGAGTGGGTGGGATGAGATTAACTCTGAGGTTAGGCTATTTGTGAGTAGTGGGAGACGTTTGTGAGCTATGATTGTATAAAGGAGAGGGAAGAATGTTCTGAGATTAGATAAGTGTGGGTTGAAAGGGATGTGTAGTGAGCTGAAAGAGAGCTAAACTACTAGCAAAATGGCAAATAGACCAGAGGTTTTAGAGGGAGTTGTTGTGTTTGTGGATTGAGATACTTATGCTTTTATAATGGAGTTTAGAGGAGCATTAATTAACAAGAATCCAAAAAACGTAGGTCTGATTCAGGGGTGGAGAACCAGGGTTAATCTTCTTGGGATTTTTTGGTCAAAAGTAGAAGGTTTGATTTATGGGCTGCTTTGCTTCTTTGGGTAATGATGGGATTTTGCATTAAATGCCAAGATTTCTAGGGTTGAGCTTAATCAATGTGATTGGGGCATGTATCAAGAGAAAATCCTAAGGCTGCAACTGAGATTTAGACCCCCAAGAAGTAAGATTCAACACCCCAAGCCAGGTTTAAAGTTCTAAGCCTACTTCAGGGGGTTCCGTTGGAGATCCCCTTATGCCCTCCAAACCACATGTTCCCAATTTTTGCCCTTTAGGATTCATGGGCTTGGCATATAAATCATGTCTTGAACGTTTTTAACATTTATAGCATCAATTTGCTGAAATTTGAATAATTTGGTTTCAGCTTCCCTTCCGCTAAAGGTGTAGTCTTGAAAAAGATGATGGAGTCCCATCACCCTTTAGACTTCAATTGATGTTATAAGCCTCGGGTAATGTTCACATCAGGTAGAGAGTGACCAAAAGCTGATGGGACAGCCTCTAGTTCATTCTTAAGGACTTGGTTCTCTTGTTGTACTTCGGTCAGGGATGAACAAGGGCTGTTTTGCCTACTTTCAGTCATCTACTTCTTGCTAGGATCTCTTAGATTGGGCCTGCTCACCTGGGTTGGTTCCCTTGGGTCGGGTTGTGTGCATCCTCCAAAATCAACAACACATGTTGCCATGGGCTTTCCTTCCTCATGGGCTTTTATTAGTAAATATTCTTTGGGTTTTTATAGATACTTGCAATGGGTCTTTTGGGCAATTAATTGTAATGTTTGAAACAATATGACAAGTTTTTCAAAGTACCTTTGAAAATAACCTTTACTATGATGGATTCCATATCATAAATAACATTCATGGCTTCTAATAGTCGCACCATAATTTGAATGATAAGCTTGTGGGATCAAGTATTTTCCATGAGCGTTGAAGGTATATATTATGGATGTTATGACCATGTGTTTCATGGGTTATATGTGAGAACATATTCTTCAAGATAACTCCAAATGAGTTTTTTTATAAGACGATTGTCATCGCAATATTTAGGCAACGATTATATTTTTTTTTTCTTGCCAAGCGTTTAATAATCTTGGATTTCTTTGATAAAATAGTGCCAATGAAAATTGGGCTTTGATGTTGCCAATGGGGACTTAGGCTTTTGATATTGCCAATGAAGATTGGACTTTTGATATTGCCAGTGGAAACTGGGCTTTGGATATTGCCAATGAGAATTGGGTTTTGATATTGCCAATGAGAATTGGACTTTGATATTGCCAATGTGAATTGGGTTTTGGATAAATAAATCGCCATGGGTTCGAACTGTGGGCTTTGATCATGGATTTGAATTCCATTGATAAAATTGTTTTGCCATGGATTTGAATCATGGGCTCTTCAAATATTGCCAAGCATAAGTATTCTTGGGCTTTAAATAGAATAAGATGTGTGTATTGGGTTCATAGGGCTGATTTTGGGCTTAGCTAAATAATGATAATAAAATTGGATAAAATAGGAGTTTTTTGGGCTTTTTGTGATAATTTATATCATGATCCAATTTAGATAATGAGATATGAAATATTTGTGATTAACATAATAATAGAGTCAAAAAATGTTTGGGAAAACCCAATAACTTATAGTGGTATAAATAGGTGGTACTCAAATAAAGTTAGGTGTAAAAAAAGTACCCTAACACCTTCTTACCATCGTTGGCGCCACCCTAGACGTAAAGTGAATTCCCAAAACTAAACTGTAAGGCCCGTTTGAGCTAAGAGAGGGCGTGTAGGGCATGAGAGGTATAGGGTTGCTTAGGGTATGTGTTACGAAATGCAACGATGTTGAGAAAAACATGATAATTGAGTGTTAAACCTAGGATAGTATGGATAAGATGTGGAAATCCTACTCCTCTATTAGCTCCAGGACTGGTTGTCCTCCAGATATTGTAAATGAAGAAGATCACACTGTTGAAGAACATGAGCTCCCTAATTTCCAAAAATGGAATATCCCTAAAGTTGATACTAAAACTATTTATAAGACTAGTTTTGTTGAGAGTACTTTTCATCCCATTTACAAAGTCAAAACTATTGAACAAATATTTTTTTATTTCAAAAACTCATGAAAAATGTTGCTTGTTTTCTAAGAGAAATATTAATGATTTTCTTGCTAAAAAACTCAGTTATCTGCATATTGGTATGGTTCATGTTTCTATTAAACCACTTACTAGAAAAGGAATAAATGCTTCTGTTCTCATGTGTTTAAGAGATGCTAGATTTAAGAACTTTAAAGATAGCATTTTTGGTATGATTACTGCTTCTTTGTATGATGGTCCTGTATATTTCAACTGTTATCCTGATATTACTCTTGCTTTGGACGATCCTAATATTGTTAAAGCTTTAACTTTAAATATTGCTTAATCTGGTTATCACATGGAAGAAGGTAGTAAGCCTTTTGCTTTGATTTATCGCATTTATTACAGACTATTAGGTACTCAATTGAATCCTGGTGCTAAGATCAATAGAGAACCTTTTGGTAAAACAATGTTAATCACATGTTCAACTCCTGATGCTAAAGTTCAAGTTCCAAAAATGATTCAATGGCAAGATGTCAAGCTTCCCACTGAATGGTTGTGGAACAAGAATCTCTTTTGCTAAACCTATTTTTGATGAGCTAGATCTCACACATATTCAACTATATTTGGATGGTATTGTTAAAATAAGTTTTCAAAACAATCAACCCTTGAGGATCAACGAAGGAAGACATTCCTTTGCTGGATCTGAAAGTATTTCAAAAAGAGATCAAGATCTCAATGAATTTTTGCAAAAGAATCTTGAAAACCCCACTGATTTAAAGCTAAAAGGTGTTTCAAGTGATAAATCTCAAATCGGCTCTGTTTTCTATTCTACTAAACTTGAACCTTCTTCTTCATATGGCAGAATTGCTAATGAAGAAGAAGAGGATACTAGATCTGTTAGTCCATCTGATTCTGATTTTCCTCCTCTTGAAAATCCTGTTTACCAAAACCAATTAAGAATTTTAGATATTTTGAATGAAAGCTTTGAAATTGATATGGTTTCCCTGTATAATGAATTCATGCTTGTTAAAAATAGAAATAAAAGAAAATACTACCAAAGTAATTTTGCTCAATCTGAGAAAGACCGTGTTAAAAGAAAATGGTTAGAAAGGATGAACCAATTGAAAAAACACATTTTGTTTTTTGATTTTCTTGAAAACCACTATGTTTCAAAAGATGAAGTTTCAAAAAATCATTTGAATGTGATAAAGAAATCAAATTTTGTTCAAGAAGATAAAAAAAACTATTATTAGGTCTAGTTATCCACCTCTTGAGACAATTTTGATAACTACTAATAAGACTGATGTTAAAGCCTCCCCTTTCAAAATTGCTGATGATCAAACTCTCATTTGCAGTCTTATTGAACAAAAAAATTTTACTAATGAATCTTTGCATGTTATTGGTCAACAACTTGACTGTATTGAAGAAACAATTGTTAAAAAAACTGTTTCTGTTGAAAAATCTATTTCTGTTGAAAAACCTGTTTTTGTCAAAACTGAGAAACCTTTGCTTAATTTACCCAGTCAAGATAAAAATTTTAAGTTTAAAACTTCCCAATCTAAAACCCTTGAAATTGTTGAAAAAATGCTTGCTGATTTAAAGGTAAAAACTTAGGGTACTTCTACAAGTACTCCTGCTGCTTGAACTATTTCAAAAAATGAAAAAAAAAAAAATCGTTTCTGAAGAAAATACAAATTCTGATCCAGTTTCCTCTATTTCTACAAAAAAGGTTTTTGATGATGATTTACTAGAAATTAAAAGATTTGTTGGAAGTTCCAAACCTGTGTTTTTTACAAAAAAAAATTGGTATTCAAAATCCACTCCTCCAGATATGCAATTTGAGGAAAGACCTTTTCAAACACAGTTTTCTATTTCTGCTGATAAGATTTATGAATGGAATTTTGATGGTTTGTCTGAACAAGAAATAATTAATAAAATGGGTCATATGTCCATGGTTGGAATTGCTTATGTTAATAACCGTAATCTTGATCACCCTGAAATTGTTGACCCTCTTGCTACTGGTTTTTCTGGCACTCTTCGTGGATGGTGGGATTCATATCTCATAGAAGATTCCAGAGAATCTATTAAACATGATGTTAAGAAGAATGATGAAGGTTTGCCTGTTTTTGATGAAAGTAATGGTCGAGGTATTCCTGATGGTGTCAATACCTTGATTTATACTATTATCAAATATTTTGTTGGTACTCCATCTAATATTTCATCTTGAATTTATGATCTTCTGAAAAATTTGAGATGTCCTACTGTGTCTAATTACAGATGGTACCAAGATGTTTTCCTTTCCAGAGTAATGCATCAGAAAGATTGTTACAAGCCTTATTGGAAAGAAAAGTTTATTGATGATCTGTCTTCTATCTTTGCTCATAAGGTAAAACAAGAATTAATTGGTAAAAATGAATCCACTGATTATGATAATTTAACTTATGGTGATATTCTAAGCACTATTTAAAAACTTGGTATTAATATGTGCAATGATGAAAAATTGTTAAAACACCAATTAAAAAATAAAAGAAAAGTTAAATGAAATGGGTAATTTTTGTGAACAATATGGTTTGCCCCCTATTGCTCCTTCTAGGCAAAAGGGTAAAAAACATGATAAAAGTCACAAAAATTATAGCCATAAAAAACATAAAAAATATAGAACTAATTTTAATGATTTTTATGCTAAAAAGAAAAATATTTTTAAAAAATATGATAAACAAAGATCAGGTAAAGGTAAATGTTTTAACTGTGGTAAAACTGGACATTTCAGTAAAGATTGCAAACAAAAACCTGGTAAGTTAAAGAATAAGTTTAACATGTTAAATATTGATAATAAAGATCAAGAAGAATTATTCAGAATTCTTGAATCAAACAATTTGTCTGATTCTTTGGAAGAAGATTTTTCTTCTTCAATTGATTTTTGCTATCAATCTGTTGATGATTCCTCTGATTCACCAAATGTTAAAATTGGTTGTAGAGATTCATGTTGCAATGTTATTAAATCTGTTAATAATCTCACTAAAGGTGAAGAAAATGAAAGTTTATTGGTTAAATTGATAAGTCAAATTGAAAACCCTAAATTACAAAAAGAATATTTGGATAAGTTTAAGAAAAATCTGATAAAAAATGAAACTAGTAAAAAACTTAAATCAACGATAAGTTTCAAAGAAACTTTAGAAAGATTTAATAAAAAGAAATCCAAAGATTTAACTGTTAATGATCTTCAACATGAAATTAATATTGTTAAACAAGAGATAAGTGAATTAAAACATGAATTTAAAAACATTAAAAGTGATAATAATAATCTTAAACAAGAATTGTTAATGTTAAAAATTGATAAAAAAAACTTAACAAATCTGATAATGAACAAGATGAGCTCAAAGATGGGGAAGAATCCAGTTAACAAACTCTTCTTTCTGATAAAGGTATTGCTGATGTTTTCATTGATTCTCAACTTAATCTTGTTTATAAAATGTTTCCTCCAAAATGGTTTACAAAAGTCAAAATTGTTGTTTCTTATGATTATCATTCCATTGTTATTACTATAATTGATTCTAGTGCAGATATGAATTGTATCCAAGAAGGATTGATTCCTTCAAAATATTTTGAAAAATCAACTGAAAGATTAGTTTCTGCTAATGGTTCTCAAATAAAGATTAAATATGAATTGAATAATGCTCATGTTTGCCATGATAATGTCTGTTTCAAGATTCCTTCTGTCCTTGTTAAAAATATGACTGATAAAGTGATTCTTGGTCTGCCATTTATAAATGCTTTGTATCCTTTTCTTATTGAACATGATGGAATTACTACTGATCCTTTTGGATAGAAAGTAATATTCAAATTTGCTTCAAAGTTTGAGATTGACACTGATGGTGCTTTAAATCTGATTTGTGCTTTAAATCTGATTCATGCTAAAATCAAACACCTTAACTTCCTTCGACAAGAAGTTAGATACAAGAAAATTGCTGAACAACTTTTTGATAAATTGTTGCAATCAAAAATTTATATTTTTCAAAAAATTCTGATTAATGATGTTTGCCCTGATGTTCTTAATGCTTTTTGGCATAGAAGAAAACATATTGTTGACTTGCCCTATGTTAAAGATTTTGATGAAAAGAACATTCCCACTAAAGCTCGCCCTGTTCAAATGAATGCTAAAATTGTTAAGTTTTGCAAAAAAGAAATCAATGATTTACTTTAGAAAAAACTCATAAGGAATAGCAAGTCCCCCTGCTCTTGTGTTGCTTTCTATGTTAAAAAAAAATGCTGAAATTGAGAGAGGAACCCTCGCTTAGTCATCAATTATAAGCCCTTGAACAAGGTCTTAGAATGGATTAGGTATCCCATACCTAACAAAATGATTTAGGTCGTCAATTGAATAAGGCTGTGATATTTTCCAAGTTTGACACGAAATATGGATTCTGGCAAATCCAAATCAATGAGAAGGATAGGTATAAAACTGCTTTTACCACTCCCTTTGGTCATTATGAGTGGAATGTGATGCCTTTTGGTCTTAAGAATACTCCTAGTGAATTCCAAAATATTATGAATGATATTTTCAATTCTTTCAGCCACTTCACCATTGTTTATATTGATGATGTCCTTGTTTATTCTTGCTCTATTGATGAACACTGGAAATATTTGTATTCATTTTTAGATACTATCAAAAGAAATGGTCTTTTTGTCTCTGCTAAGAAAATCAAACTGTTTCAAACAAAAGTCCGATTCCTTGGCTATGATATCTTTGAAGGACAAATTCGTCCTATAGATAGAGCCATTCAATTTGCTAATAAGTTTCCTGATGTTATCACTGATAAGACTTAACTCCAAAGATTTCTTAGGTCTCTGAACTATGTTTCTGATTTCTACAAAGATATGAGGAAACAATGTAAACCTCTTTTTGATCGGTTACAAAATAATCCTCCTCCTTGGTCTGGTATTCATACTTCCCTTGTTAAACAAATCAAGTCTCATGTTAAAACATTGCGCTGTCTTGGTATTCCCACTATTGATACTTTCAAAATTGTTGAAACAGATGCTTCTGACATTGGTTATGGTAGTATTCTGAAACAAAGAGTTTCTCCAGAGTCATTCGAACAAATTGTTCATTTCTATTTTGGAATCTGGAATAATGCACAATTAAATTATAGTACTATTAAAAAAGAGATTTTATCTTTAGTACTATGCATTTCAAATTTTCAAAGTGATTTGTCAAACCAAAAGTTTTTATTACATATTGATTGTAAAAGTGCTAAATATGTTATTGAAAAAAATGTTGAAAATATTGCTTCTAAACATATTTTTGCTAGATGGCAAGCTATTTTAAGTGTTTTTTATTTTGATATTGAAATATATATATATATATATGTATGTATGTATGTATGTATGTATATCCTAAAATCTTTAATATTCAAAGCATTACTCTTCTTAGGAATTAAAGTAAGAAAAGAAGTATTCATAGACCATTCAAACACGGAGTGACAATGAAAGTGTTCAAAAAAGTTCAAAACATCATTTTCCACAACACTCCAACATTTATGGAAAAAATCCGTAGTGAATCCATCGGGACCAGGGGCTTTATCCCCTTCCATTTCCTTCAAAACCTAGATGACTTCCTCTTTAGAGAACTCCCATCTCTAATGACAGCCTCTCTTTCATAGAAGTGTTGGAAAAACACATGTTTGTATCGCATACAAAACATACACAGCGGAAAATTAACGGATCTACTTCATTCGCAATAGATAACATGTACTATGTAAATTTCAGAATATAAGAACAAGATAGTGTACCTTGATGTAGTGAATTTCAAAACAAGGATTAGAAGTACTTGGGAACACTTTTAATCTTCACTCCAATTCCACTTGATACCCAAGAAGTGTGGTCTCTCAATTAGTTTATATGTATGTGTTCAAGGGAGAATAAAAGAGTGTCCAACACTCACATACAAATCATTTCATTCTCTTACAAAATTCTGTATGTTTTTCTCCATATAATTGATTATCTAATTAAGCTAGCCTTTTGGGTCATTCCAATTGGGCTCTAGCATATGGCTTGAAGTGAGACCAAAAGGGAACAAATAAGACACTAGCTCCAATGGGCCTTGGACTTTTCTGTCAACTCTTAACAAGTCTAAAGTTACCATTAATCATATTTAATACCACATATAAATATAATTACACTCTAGGCCTTATTAATAAATTATATCCCAAGACTTTATTGTACATGCAACCCCTTCATAAAATATTCACAGTAATACAAAGTCATGAATGTAAACTGCCACTTTGAAGATTACTACATTTTAATCCTTGAGTGCTCGGTTTAATCCTTTAAATTATTCATCATATATTTATGAAATCTAATTTCATAAATATATACTTTAGTAACTTCTTACTAAAGTGGTTAGGCCTAACACTTTGAATAATCGAACCCATTAAACTTATCTCAATTGAATATTTTATATCTCCATTAAGAGATTATGAATTCCATCTTGAGAATATATGTTCCATCAACACTAAATGTGGTTGCCCAACATACTGAGGTTTTAATCATGACTTTAGATCTCATTCCTGATATATCAAAGCAACCTACACTTCATGATCAAGTCCATTATTCTATTAGAATTAAAAGTTGATATAAATAGAAGTTGTGAGATTTATTATTCATTTAACAGTCGTTAAGAGAATAATAAATCTCACAGCAATTTAGTTCAATATGTCTTAACTCTTAAAACATATTAACATATCAACTAGAAGTCTCCACTTTCATGATTAAGACAAATCATCTTAGTTGATATGTTATAGTTTTCACAGATGAAATGCCCAATTTTATTACCGACTACGAACTAAAATTCTGAGTTTACAAAGAACTTGCGATTTATATCTTTTGTGACTAAATCACATACTATACATCTCATGGACTATATGATAATGTTCAAATATTCATGTTACCATTATTTTAGATAATAATAAAATGACTTTATTAATTACAACATTAATTCATACATAATGTCATACATAGCATCATATAATAGGATTTAAGGGCACTAATCCTGACAAGAAGGGCACCTTGTTTCAATCTCCTGATACAAAGCCTAATAGAATTGAACCACCTAAGAATGCACATCCATCTCATCCTCATAAACAAACTCATCCACCTCAATACTATTAATTTGATTAGCTCTTCTAAGGGAATTTGCTAATCTATGAAAGAAACAAGTATTATTGTCTCCCTCCTTCCCAAACAAGGCACGAGATTTTTGTCTCTAAAAAAATCCTCCAAAGAAGCTAAATATTCAATATCCCCTCTAATCTATATATGACAGGACTGTACCACATTCGAGAGACCCCACATCTCTTTGATAGCATCAAGCCCCAACAATTCAAATAACAAAATTTTTTTTTTCTAAAGGCCAAGTCTCCAAATTCCTCCCTATTCCACTTCTTGAGAACAACTTTAAGATCCCTTAGTTTTTGAGCTAAAATAAAACTACAAGAACCCACAAAGCAGTACCCTTTCCACCATTGTTGAACGCTCTCAACAAAACCCTCAGCTTTCAACCACATGTTCTCAAATTTAAAAGCACACCGACCCTTACAAAAAACACATGCTTCCAACAAAAGTGGACAATGATTAGAAATAACACGGGGAAGCACCCTTTAAGGTACATTCTCAAAATGATCTTCCCAATCCAAAGATACCAAAACCCTATCAATTCTAGACATAGAAGGTGTCACAAATTCCTTAAATTAGGGACAGGAAACCCCCTCTAATGGTTAATCAACAAGATAATTATTCTCAATAAAATCAGAAAAAGAAAACATAGCTGGGCTAAAAGAATCACAATTAAGTCCCTCACTCAGATATCTAGGGTCCGTTTGGATAGAACTTATTTTGCTAAAACTGAAAACTGAAAACTAAAAATGATGTAGCAAAATTATTTTTAAATGTATAAATAGTGCTGTGGGACCCATTTTTATTAAAAAAAAGTTGCTGAAAAGTGAATTTTATGGGTCTCGTGAACAATGCACGGGACCCACAAACTGATGAAAAGGGCTTAAAAGTCAGCAAAATACGGTTACTGTTCATGAACAGTAGCATGAACAGTAGCCGTTGTCCCCCTGAAACACATGCTGCAGAAGAAAAAAAAAAAACAGAAAATGCAGGAAACGCAACGCAATGCGTATTCAAACCCACATCTAATGATGTTAAAATCACCTATTAAGCACCATGCCATGGTCCGCAAAGCACGCATACATGCTAGCTCCTCCTATAAAGCAGCCTGTTGTCTATTGTCATTAGGGCCATAAATCCTTGTGCAGCTCCATACAAAACCATCCACAACCCCTTTAGTAAAACATTAACAAATCCAAATCCAAATCCGTAGCATCCAAATAGACCATAAAAAAACCCAAAATCCCACTTTCCCCCAAATTTTCTCACTTTCCAAACTTAGCCCAAGTACATAGCATCCAAACAAACCATAAAAATAAATAAATAAATAAAAACACCAAAATCCCATTTTCCCCCCAACTTTCTCACTTTCCAAACTTTCTCATAATAAACATACTATATAATTTATTACCTTTTTCTTTTTTCCTAAAACTGCTCATTCCAAATGTGAAAGGTCAAAACTTCATCTAGGTTCGAGTCCTACTGAAAGATCCACTAGAGATCAGAAATTAAATAGAGTTTGGGCTGAACTGGAACTCTGCAGAAAAATAAATCTGTACGTGGTTCGATGGATCGAGTCTAATTTTCGATCGATCGAGCCTTACAGATTTAGTCCAATAAATCTGCACTCACTCGATTCCAGTTTTACAAATAAACATACTTTGAGCAAGCCTAAACAAGACTAAACAACCTGTTTTGATCATGGTTTGCCAACACTACACATTAGAGTTCTAAATACATAAAATCCTAAATCTTTAGAACCTAACAAATACAATTTTACTTTGTAAAAAATCAATACATTAATGATATGAATAACGTTTTTCATAATAGTCTACCTAACATGTTGTTATTGATGCATAAATCAAAATCATATGTTTTAATAGGATCGTGTGAAAGTGATGTTGTCTTAGTTGTAACTTGACACCCATAAGTTGTGATATTTTGTTCGTAATATGATTGTTGTTTTTTTAACTACCCAATTTCGTTCTCTTTCCCATCTTCTACCTCAGGCCATTGAAATGCAAGATAGCGGGAGAGATTCAACAATTTCTGATCTCTAGTGGATCTTTCAGTAGGACTCGAACCTAGATGAAGTTTTGACCTTTCNTTTTTTTTTTTTTTTTTTTTTTTTTTGGGATTATCGACAAATAAACATAAACACAAAAATAAGTCGCTTTTTTATGTTCTTATTTATTTAAATATAGAGATTTTAATTTCAAAATATGAATTTAATTTCTACATTAAGTAGAACTGGTCACTGTTTTTTCATAAAAATTGTTCATTGTTTTCTGCATAAACTATTTCTAGCATTCTGCATAAAATTATTTTTTGTTCAGTATTATTTTAAAAAAAATTTCACTCTCTTTTCTACGTAAATTATTTTCTGTTCACTATTTAAAAAATTGTTCACTGTTTTCTTGTAAAACACCTAGTGAAATCGTGTTTTCTAAATTTAAACGCCAAATCTGAATGCTTTTTCATGTTTGAATTTTACAATAATCGAATCTATTTTTCTGCATTGATAAAATCTGTTTTTACATTAATAAAATTTGCTCTCTGCACATCATGCTTACTATATATTCGAATCTGCTTACTGCATTCATAAAATATATTTTCTGCATTAAGTAAAATTGTTTATTGTTTTCTCATAAAAATTGTTCGTTGTTTTCTACATAAACTGTTTTTAGCATTGGCATAAAATTATTTTCTGTTCAGCATTATTTAAAAAATTGTTCGCTCTCTTTTCTGCGTAAATTATTTTCTATTCACTATTTAAAAAATTGTTCCCTGTTTTCTCATAAAACACCTAGTGAAATCGTGTTTTCTAAATTTAAACACCAAATCTGAATGTTTTTCATGTTTGAATTTCACAATAATTGAATATATTTTTTTGCATTGATAAAATATGTTTCTACATTAATAAAATTTGTTCTCTGTAGATCATGTTTACTATATATTCGAATTTGCTTACTGCATTCATAAAATCTGTTTTTTGCATTAATTAAAATTGCTCACTGTTTTCTCATAAAAATTGTTCACTGTTTTCTACATAAACTGTTTTTAGCATTGGCATAAAATTATTTTATGTTCAGCATTATTTAAAAAATTGTTCACTCTCTTTTCTGCGTAAATTATTTTCTATTCACTATTTAAAAAATTGTTCTCTGTTTTCTCATAAAACACCTAGTGAAATCGTGTTTTCTAAATTTAAACGCCAAATCTAAATGCTTTTTCATGTTTGAATTTCACAATAATCGAATCTATTTTTCTACATTGATAAAATCTACTTTTAGCCATACAGTCTACCTTTCTAGAGCATCAAGCAGCTGAATGATTGTGTCCGTCTATTTGCCTACCTTCAAGCTTTGCAAGTAACAAATCTACTTTTATAGGGATGCATACACCTCCCATCGTAGTCTTTTAAAGCTGGCCAGCTTGCAGATTGTGTAGCCACTTCTTTCATACTATGGTCTGGGTACGTAATCTTAGTATTACACAACTACATTGTACAAACACTAGGAATTGCACATTTTTAATTACATTATTATGCCATTCTCATAATTTTTTTTAAAGTACTTTTCATGTGTATTATTTTCATACTAAGCTACATTGTATTTCTACAAAATTTAATGCAACACAAGTGCTAAATGTCTCTTTTAGATTTCTACTGCCTATTGCTTCCTTGCTTTAAAAACCTAAAGATTTTCTAGCTGATTGCTGAATGGGGAACAATACACAATATCTAGTCCAATCAGAGTCCACTCACATAGGCTTAATTTATGCAGTAATCTTCCAATCAAAAGTATGAGTTGACATTAGAAGTAACCATTAGTAGAGGAAAGTCAATTAAATTTGAAACAAGAGGTATAGAAAAAAGTCATGTTTCTTTAGCAATTTTAGAATTATTTTCTAACTAAATGAATGATTATTATAATATAACATGCATAATTTTGTATATTTGTCCTTATATATAATATCTGTAATTAAGATTATCAATAAAAACCTTTCTAATTTTTATTTTTATTTTTATTTTTTATCATGGCTTATATATTAATGAAGGAGATGATTTGAACTCAAGCAATTAAATCTTTTATAATACTTGCATATTATTGTTACTTGCATATGTATAAGTTGCAACTAAAAAAAAAAAATGTGGGGTGCAAGAGAGATTCTATGGCAAGACTATTGGTGAATGTATATAAGTTTTAAAATTTTGATAGGGAGGTGGGTTATGGAATAGTAATGGAGTGAAATCCAAGTGGGTTAAGTGTCAAAAATGAAACCACCGACAGATTCCTGAGATCTGAAAGATTCCCAGACAGATGCAGACAGACTATTACTCAGCAGTACTAATTTCCATACCACTGACAGTTTAACTTGAGTTAAATTTACCTACTCAGGTTATTTTACCATGGTTCATTTCACCTATAAAAGAGATGGACTACGAAGACAGAAGACAAGTTTCTAAGTTTCTAAGATTCTAAGATTCTAAGCTTTTAAGTTCCAAGTTTTAGAAAGCCTTTTGTAATAGCCTTCCCTTTCCCTCAGAAAGACTTTTGTACTCTCTCCCCATCTTGTAATCTTGTAACCTTTCTCGACAGACAGTTTTATTTTCAAGCTTGTATCAAAGATATTAGTTTGTTTTCAAGTTTATCAAAGACTGAAGTTTTTATTCAAGTAAGATTTTACTAGTTTCTGTTTTCATATTCCATACTTCATTTTAACCTTATTTTGAATATATATATTTTGCTATTTACTTCTTTATTATCTATTTTATTATTGTTTATGCTTCCATATTACTGCTGTGCTCTCTCCTGGGTAGTCATTGGTATTAGAGCATCTGGATCATAAAACACCTAATGAACAGTAAATAATTTATGCAGAAAAAACAGTGAACAATTTTTCAAATAATGCTGAATAGTAAATAATTTTATGCAGAATGCTAAAAATAGTTTATGCAGAAAATAGTAACAATTTTTATGAGAAAACAGTGAACAGTTTTAATTAATGCATAAAACAAATTTTAAGAATGCAGTAAGTAGATTTGAATATACAGTAAACATGATGTAGCACCAATTGTGGCATGAGTAGTTTTTTGAAGACACGTTACCAACCCACTGCTATAGCACCAATTGTAGTCATACAAACCACATTCGCCAATAGATACCAATGTTTCACACGTGCTGCTCAACAGCTCAGCACGATTTCACACATTGTCCAGTCAAATCATCCACATTCATGTGAATACTTAAATATATGAATAATCGTACCCTGGTACCAAGGACATAGCACTGTGTCAATTTGAAAGCTTGGACAATTAAATATGATGCTCTATTCAAGAACACTGCAACTACCGCCCACATCTTCAAATCTCACTATGACATTAGGAACATTTAAAATCCTGTTCATGTAGTGTTTTTCCAGCCTGTATTGACATGACAAGCCCTAACAACTGAAATTATAATGCCTAGAACATGAAATGAGGTTATAAATGCACCACAATAATGATCTTATTTCTACCCCACTAACTTCGTAGATTGATTAAGCTATGAGTTGCAACATCTTAACATCAAATCATACAATGCGAAACAAGTTTGGATCTACTTCAACAAATGGATTATCTCAAGTTCCAGCAGATCAACAACTACAGACATACACAGACCACTATGGAGGGAAATGGGTTGGAAAGAAGAGAGATTTCCTTAATATACCAATATACACGTACAAGAGTCTTGGAAGCATCGGGAACATTATGGTCGGCAAACCTACAAAACTAAGTACAGATACCACCGCAATAGAGTTCACCGTAGCAAAACCACCATGGTCAACCTTATACGAGAAGAGGTGTGAGTTGAAGGTGTATTGTCGATGGCACGAGTTACGAGTTCCTAAGACATGCTCAGCCAAGTTACCTAGAGATGAACCTGCCGACATACTTGCTTATTTTGAACAAGAGAAAATCAAATCAAAGGCGATTGAACCATTTTCATGCAATCCAAAAAGCTAGGAAGCATTAAAGGGGAAGGGCAAGAGTGAGCCATCAAGTCTATTAATGAAGTTACTACGTTAGATGATGAAAGAGATATTTCAAACTTCTCAGATTCAATAATGATGATTTCCAAAAATTTCTACTTACAAACATTAGACGTTGTTGTTAATGTCTACACGTTCTACGCAATACAAAATGTTGTTGTTAATGTCTAACAACTGATGATTATGTACATTCAACTTTTGCAAATCTAAAGATTAATTGTTCATTAGTTTTGGCTAAGTTTATGTGAAATCACTTGCTCATTTTTTCCCTGCGTTCTTTGTTACTACAAATGATTCTTGTGCTTTGGTTGGACAATGTTCTTTGCTTTATAATGTAGAAAACAACCTTAGGAAGTGAAATTCCTCCAGTTAGATATGTTGATGTTTCCAATATTCCGTTTGTGTAATTTGAAATGTACACACATATTTTATCAATGTAGAAAAATGAATTGTAAGCAGATTCGAATATATAGTAAGCATGATGTGCAAAGAGCAAATTTTATTAATGTAGAAACATATTTTATCAATGCAGAAAAATAGATTCAATTACTGTGAAATTCAAACATGAAAAAGCACTAGATTTAGCGTTTAAATTTAGAAAACACAATTTCACTAGGTGTTTTATAAGAAAACAGTGAAAATTTTTTAAATAGTGAAAAGAAAAATTTTATGCAAAAAAGAGAGTGAATTTTTTAAAAAAAAATAATGCTGAACAGAAAATAATTTTTTGCCAATGCTAAAAATAGTTTATGCAGAAAACAGTGAACAATTTTTATGAGAAAATAGTAAACAATTTTAATTAATGCAAAAAACAAATTTTATGAATGCAATAAGCAGATTCGAATATATAGTAAACATGATGTGTAGAGGGCAAATTTTATTAATGTAGTGAACAGAAAATAATTTACACAGAAAAGAGAGTGAACAAATTTTTAAATAATGCTGAACAGAAAATAATTTTATGCAGAATGCTAAAATAGTTTATGCAGAAAACAGTGAACAATTTTTATGAGAAAACAGCGAACAGTTTTACTTAATGCAAAAAACATATTTTATGAATGCAGTAAGCAGATTCGAATATACAGTAAACATGATGTGCAAAGAGCAAATTTTATTAATGTAGAAACAATTTTATCAATGCAGAAAAATAGATTCGATTATTATGAAATTCAAACATGAAAAAGCATTCAGATTTGACGAATTTAGAAAACACGATTTTACTAAGTGTTTTATGAGAAAATAGTGAACAATTTTTTAAATAGTGAACAGAAAATAATTTACACAGAAAAGAGAGTGAACAAATTTTTAAATAATGCTGAACAGAAAATAATTTTATGCAGAATGCTAGAAATAGTTTATACAGAAAACAGTGAATAATTTTTATGAGAAAACAGTAACAGTTTTACTTAATGCAAAAAACAGATTTTATGAATGTAGTAAGCAGATTCAAATATACAATAAACATGATGTGCAAAGAGCAAATTTTATTAATGTAGAAACATATTTTTTCAATGCAGAAGAATAGATTCGATTATTGTGAAATTCAAAAATGAAAAAGCATTCAGATTTGACATTTAAATTTAGAAAACACGATTTCACTAGGTGTTTTATGAGAAAACAGTGAACAAGAAATAATTTACGCAGAAAAGAGAGTGAACAAATTTTTAAATAATGTTGAACAGAAAATAATTTTATGCAGAATGCTAAAAATAGTTTATGAAAAATAGTGAATAATTTTTATAAGAAAAAAGTGAACAGTTTTACTTAATGTAGAAATTAAATTCATAATTTGAAATTAAAATCTCTATATTTTACAATGCTTCTATTTAAGTAAATAAGAACATAAAAAAAAAAACTACTTATTTTTATGTTTATGTTTATTTGTCGATAATCCAAAAAAAAAAAAAAAAGTTACAAAGTACTCAAGCTCAAATTAAAATCTCTATATTTTACAATGCTTCTATTTAAATAAATAAAAACATAAAAAAGCTACTTATTTTTATGTTTATGTTTATTTTTGATAATCCCAAAAAAAAAAAAAAAGTAACAAGATACTCGAAAAAAAAAAAAAAGTTACAAGGTACTCGAGCTCAAATTAAAATCTCTATATTTTACAATGCTTCTATTTAAATAAATAAAAACATAAAAAAGCTACTTATTTTTATGTTTATGTTTATTTGTCGATAATCCAAAAAAAAAAAAGTTACAAGGTACTCGAGTTTACCAAGCTCGAGTACCTTGTAATTTTTTTTTTGGGGATTATCAACAAATAAAAGATACTCAAGCCTAGTACTCAGGTATACCAAGCTCGAGTACCACATTATTTTTTTTAATCACCCAATTTCCACCTCAGTGGCAAAACTTCTAGGTACTCAAGTTTCTTAAACTCGAGTACCATTTGGAACTCAAGTTTATGAAACTCGAGTTGTAGAAAAGTGGTATTTTCCTATATAGTTCCGAAATAGTGTTTTTTTTATATTTATTTCTGAAAATTGTGGTATTTGGCCATTTTGGCCATTTATGGAAAGTAGAATGTTACGATTTCTAATGTGATCCACATGACTTTCTGTGATAATTTATAGGATTTTTATCTTAACAACATTAAAAAAAAGGACGGCAGAAGAATAAAAAGAAAAGAAATATTGGAGAGGTTATTTATTATTAAAAAAAAAAAGGAAGACATTTAAAAACAATAATAAATCTATGAACAATGGGGGAAAGAGGATTTCAATCTTGGATCTTCTAATAAAGAAAAGTAGGCTATGCTAATGAACTACAAGAAACTTGCAAATGGAGACTCATTTGAATTCCATTATTTTGGTTAAAAGTTTAACATTTGATTAGCATATATAATTTTTAAATGAGATAGTTAGGTCAAAACCCTTGATCTTTTTGTAGCCAACAAATGAGAATTTTCTATTTTAATTTGATTAAGGGTCGTCAATGGGCTGTGTTGGCTTGCCCGGCCCATTTTTACTTAGCCCATGGGCACAATGAGTTGGGCATATAGGGTTATTAATTATTTAATGGGCCTAGTTGGGCTGGGCCGAAAAAGAAAACCCCAGCCCGTGACCCTGCCCATGGACATTCGCATTTTGTCTTTAGCAGGCTGGGCTACTAGATTGGGCATAATTGACTACCGATGGGCTTGCCTTAGGATCTTATTTTATTATTTTTTATATGGAAATAATCAATTTTTAATAAGGGAATAATCAATCTTTTTTTAATGGAAAGGATTAAAAAATTTAATGCTAATTAAAAATTTTTACAATCAAATCTATTTCATTATTTTTTGTTTGATGGAAACTTATTTAATTTATTCTATTTAGTCTTTAAATGGTTCTTTATTTTTATATTTTAATAATAAAAAAAATGTCAAATGGTTAATTCAAGTTGTTATACTTCTAGAAAATTATATATTTAGTTAACTAAATTTAACACAATCACTTTATGTATTTTAGTGATTGGAAGAGTTTTCTTAAAAAATTCATGTATAATGTCTTAAGACCAATCATTCATACTCATCCTATATAGCACCAACTCTCGGAGTTGCAGCAGTTGGAAGCTATAAAGTAAATAATAATACGCATGACAAAAGAAAGATAAGAAACAACTTTAATTAATGTATGTAACCAAAAGCAAGCATCACCGGATAGACTCATATGCATGACAAAAAGTGCCTCCCTCTCTTTGACACTAAATGATTTGATAGCATAGTATATTAGTATAGAGTAGGAGTGTGAGGTCTTCGCGTGAATGTCGATTAGCTGCTTAGCCTTTGTTCATACTTCATATTATTCTACTCCATGTCTAAGATACTGCCACAAAAATTCTAGAGATCGATACTGTTATGAATGGAATTTAGGAGAATTTACAACACCTCTTAAAATCCATTGCACCCACCATATTGAACAACAAAGCAGTGAGTGGGCGACGGAAAGTTGAGATGAAGACTTGATGACGATCAGGTAGGAAGCCTGATGATGAAGATGCCCATTGGCAAAAATGGCATTACCAACGAGAGAGAGAGAGAGAGAGAGAGCCACACAATCAATGTGGACTCCTCTGAAGTTGTTAAACTCGTAACTTCTTTTTCTTCCACTAATAGACTAACCCAGCCTTTGGTCCCCTCCTCTATCTATTTCGGATGTTTTAGCTTCTACCTATAACTGACTCTGTATCTGATCTCCACTAATTTTCTCATGCATAAATTAAAGAGAATCTCATACCTGTATAGTTTCGTATAAAAATCTTATGGTTTTATAATCCAAATTAAGAAAAGTGTTTTGACATAAAAAATTTCACTGATTTTTTCACATCCCATCCTGTCTTAATATGTTGTGATGGACCAAATCAAGACGAGTTTTTTGTCAGAAGCAAAACTGTCCAAGTTAATAGTCGTGCTCAATTTTGTCAAAGTCAAGTGTGTATAACTGTGTATATATATATACACACATACATTATTAAATAATAAAAAACCGCTCCTATATTTTCTATAATTTACTGAGTCATGTTATTTCTTTACTGGAATTATGAAACGTGTTACTTTCTGGCCAAATTTAAAAAAATAATAATAATTACTTCAAGAAGAAATAGAAATGCCATAGCTCGCGCAAAACTTCCACAAATGCTTTGCATTACTTCCAAATTAAAACCCAGGGAACAAATCCAGAACCAATTTCTAAGTCAATCATTTTTCCTATTAATTATTTATATATATAAAATAAAGGAATGAATTAAAGATCAGCAACAAAGTACAACTTTGTTAAAACTATATTAAAGATAAAGACAACCACAGACTAATACTAGAGCCGCCATTGAGAGGTCAAATATCGTTTCTTTTCCCATACTCTCCCACCAAAACGGTACAACAAATTTCTCGCACATCATATTTTCCGCATAGGAAAAAAAAAAATCAGCAGAACAATGAGATTATCTGCTTTGGGATGTATCATGAGCCAATGAATTCAAAGAAGAAACTTTGATAAAATGGCTAATAGAAAAACCTATGGCAAGAGAGCTTTTAATTGCGCCTTGAAAAGATCACCAAGAACTCCTCGAACATCCATCTGAAATGCAAAATAATGGAGATCATCAGTCTATTCGAAATATAACGGATTCTCTAATTAGAAATTGACACCAGGTGAGTTGCAAGTTCATTTAGTAGCAGTAAGAGCATTTTTTATTCTGAACTTAATGGAATACAGAAGTCAATTAAATATGGTAATAGAGATGGTGATAATACTTTCTTCAATTTATCCATACAAAAATGATTGCAGCATAATGGGGGAAACCCAAAAAAAGTTCTGCAATCCTGTGGATTAAGGATGTTTTGGTAGTTTAGTTGAATAGATCATTTTTTTGAATATCCTAAGCATCTTAGGTTTTTCTTTTTCTCTAATGCTCCGTTTGTTTCAATGATAATTTTTTTTTTTTTGGAAAATAAGCCATTTTGAAAAATATTTTCTAGAAAACTGTCTCATTTTTCTATATTTAGTAGCAACTTGGAAATAAGCTAGAAAACGTTTTGTGATGAGATAGAGCAGTTTTCTGAAAAAAATTAGCAGAAAACCTCATAAAAACAAGTTATATTTTTAATAGGGTTTTTCGTTGATTAAAGATAGTTTTCCTTTAACCTATTTTTTCCAATGCTACCAAACACCAAAAAACGAGGAAGACTATCTTCACATAAGATATTCTAATTAAACAAAGAAAGCTAAATTAGTCTTTTATTAGGCTTTTTGTTTAGTAGTCAAAGTACAAGTTCTAGTACAAGAAGTACAGGAAAAAATCTTTATACATATTTATATTCAAACAAAGCTAAATTAGTCTTTTATTAGGCTTTTTGTTTAGTAGTTAAAAGTACAAGTTCTAGTACAAGAAGTACAGTAAAAAATCTTTGTATATATTTATATTCAATATACACCAATAATAGATTGAGTTCATTGGCCTTATTGTTCTTTTTCCTCCACTTCTTCCCTCTTTTCTTTTTCTCTTTCCTGTTCTACTGTTCATTTGTACAGGTTGTGGACAATTTTAATTTCCCTTTCTTCACCTTTGTTCAATCCTAAATCAAATCTTTTCTCTTTCCTACAAAACCTTTCTTAAAAAAAAGATCTAAACTATAGATCCACAAATCCTTCAAAACCATAACCCACCACAGCCCACATAGAAAAACTGGACATTCTCCAACTTGTCCTACAGTCACTTTGATATTAGGCCAAAATACAACCACAAGTTGTTCATTTAAATTTTCTCCTCCAATCACTTGACAAAATTTATCATTCAAGATGGTAGCTACCAACACAGAACTAGATTCAAGTTTTCAAAAATTTTCTCAAAATTTTGATGAGACCAAGAAAACCTTTCAACAATTGAATGGGTGTGTGTTCAATAGAAGTAAAGCTAGAACATTAGTCTACTATGTGTGGAACTTCGAATACACCGGGAGCAACGGGCAAAATATCTTGCCAGAACAGCAGCTCATCAAGAACTTAGATACCCAAAGTTAGACCCAAGTTTATCCTCACCCTTGTTGGCAGACATTGCATCCATTACCCCTTCAAAATCTGATGGATGCAACCCTGCCAGTTTGCTGCCACAACAACCTTAAGTGGGTGCTAGTACAATGCATCAAGCCTTGTTAAAGAGAGAAATCCAGCCTTACAATTTACCAAATGTCCAATTTCAACAAAAGCCAAAAGAATGCATTTTAAGGATAATGGAGACCACAAAGGAGCAAGGTGAACACAAGTCTGATAGTGTAAGGTAAAGGCCAAGGAAGATATTGATGTTCTGCTATGGATCAATTCAAGACTGGATTTTTTTAGATAAAAAGCCTTCCAAGCATTGATTTTATCATTCCAAAAAAATATAAAGATATGATGGGAAAGATAAATTTGTTATCCTTAATGCTTCCAAAGATGATTGAAGAGTTGGAGTAGGTTTCAAATTCAAAGGTTCTTAGGGGAGAATGATGCAACCATACAAGATTATTTAAACAATACTTTGGCAATTCATCTATTCAAGATTTTTTTTTTTTTTTTTTTTTTAAATATTTGGAAATTGAGGGAGGATTTGAACTTTGACATCTCCGTTGGAAACAGTTGGTGCCAATTGAGCTACATAGCTCTTGGTGTCTATTCAAGATTTAGTTTATGGGTTCCATTCGTCCATGCGTGATGTTCAATTAAAATGAAAGTCAAGACTCAAGAGTGGCTTTAAAGGTCTCATTCTAGTTACTTGTGTCCTAAGTTTGAAAGGGATTTTAATTTGGGTTTTTATTTAAAAAATTATAGTCAATTTTGTACTCAAGGGGCAAATTGTAATTTTTACAATCCCTGCAAATTAACATTATTTTGGTAATTCAAAATTTTCTATGAGATTCCATGTATCTTTGTTTTATTTTCATTGAGCACAAGTTAGTCTATTATTGAGTTCTTAGTTTACAGGTCAAATTAAAAGTCCTAATACTAGTACAAAAGAAAATTCTTATATGCTTAATGTACTTGGAAGAATAGATAGATGAACAATAAAATAGAGTATATTGAATATTAAAACACGTTGACCATATTGTTCCCTTTCCTCCCTTTCTCTTTAGTATTGTTCATATAATGTTCAATAGCATTGTTCACAAATTGTGGAGAAATTCAATTCTCATTCCTTCTTACCTCTTTTCAATCCTAAATCAAATCTTTTCTCTTCTCTATGAAGTCCTTCCTTAAAAAGGTTTTCAAACCCTGGAATCACAAATCCTCCTAAATCATAACCCATTACAAGCACAACCAATTCTCCAATTTCCTAAATCTGCTGAGATGTGAAAATACCCCTTTTTTAAGAAAAAGGTTTACTTACTTCCCTAGCATAATAAAATGGCTTGCATTAATAAAGGCTAAGAAATCAACTTTGAACATAGGTTGCAAGATGCTGTTGCAGTGATACCAACCATCTACATTAAAAACCAAGACTAAGTTGCGCAATCCTATTCTAGTATTCCAGGTTTCGTCAATATAACTTATATAAGGATCTAGCTCTTCTTGTGGCCAACAGAGATCCAAAACAGAGAGGTTGGAAATAATATGGCATGATGGCATAATTTCATACCTGTAATCTAGAAATAGATAAAATAATTTATTATATAGACCTTTTTTTGTTGCTAATGAGGTTGTCCATAGCTCTTCAAGTAGACCATTCCCCTGGGTGTGTAGTCCCCTCACTCCCCACACACCAGGTAATTATAGGGCGAAATCCCTTGGAGGTGGCCCCAAAATGCTAGTGAGAGGTTTCAAACCCAAGTCCTCAAGGATCTCATGAGACCCTAGGAAGCACAAGGCCAACCCATAGGGGTTTATGTCCTCAAGGATCTCATGAGACCCTAGGAAGCACAAGGCCAACCCATAGGGGTTTATGTAGACTACAGTAGATATAATTCTGGGAACGAGAACTCAAATCTTAATGCTATAGCATTGCATTACAAGGAACCTCCAGTCTGCCCCATGGAGAGAAGTTGGTTTTAAAATGCCCCCTCTCTAACTTGTTGTGAGAGAGAGAACCCCCCCCCCCCCCCCCCCGGGAGCATATTCATGTTAGAAACTAGTATGACACTCAAACATGGGGATCAAGGACAAACCTAGACTTTAAAAAATTTAGGGTCTGGTAAAGAACTATTGCAATGGCTGGGAAATTAGCATTAAATCACTAGCTGTTTTTATAAAAGAAGAGGTTTCACCAAAAAAAAAAAAAAAAAGATCTGTTGAAGATTACCTGGTCGCAGCATACAAGTTTCGTAAGTAAAGGATAGAAGTCTCGCAGGTTTCTTTTGAATATCTGATTGTTCATAAAGCACATGCTTTTTAGCACCTGAAAGACCGAGTAGAAGAAGAAAATATCTAAGTTATTACAGCAAATTATAAAAGTGATTATGGAAAAGAATCAAGTAAACAGTCCTGTCTGTTCATACAAGAAGAAAAGTATTATGAAGGTATGGCTGCATTAATTATGATCAAATGAGAAAACAAAGCCTGTAAATACAATCATAATAATCTAACAAGTTAAGCACAGTTGGGTGAATCCACAAATCCAGTCAAATTAAAATGGAGAAAGACCACTATTTAGAGAAAATAAAAGAATTTTTATTATTGTTTGATCAATCCCAGATACAGAAAGAAGAGTTCCCTAATTATCAAAGCAGGCAGGTAATAAAAGAAGAGAATGGAGCGAAGTAGCATTTTGGCAAGCAAAAGACTTGTGATGAGATGCCATAGAATATTTGAATCCTGGACCATCTAGTGACCCAGAAATGCAACTGGATCACCAAATGGACTGCTGAATCGAACCAGGTTAACTGCTGAGATCAGCATGAAGTTATAAATTTTTAATCATTAATAAATCTAAGGCTATCTGCACCCTCTAAGTTGAGGTAGCTTCTAAATTGGTCCCTTGACTTTCAAAAATTGCAATTTACACCCTCAACTATTTCAATGGTACCCATGTTCCCTTTCCGTTGTGGTCTGTCACATTTTTTATGTTAATCTGGATTAAAACAATGTAATTTTTTTTTTTTTTAGCTCTTCCCTTTGATTTATTTGTATTCGCTTCAAGTGCAATGAGTTTACTATCGTAAACACATTGTTTTTTTTTTTTTTTAAATCAATAAAACTTCTATTACCTATCAAAAAATTTTTTTTTTCTATTTTCTGTCTAAAACGTCATTTTGGGGGAGGTTAATGGAAAGATTCTAATGGATGTATACGGACGGGACACATTATATATTGTTGTAATAGTCGAGGGTATAAATTGCTAATTTGATAATCAAGGGACTGATTTAGAAGCAAACTAGAGGGTGTAAATAGTATTTCTTGCCTAAATCTAAAAGACATAAGAAAAATATCATATAACTGATTACTCATGCAGTCATGCATGCATATTTGAATAATAAGTGTATCAGTAATCTAGTGGTTAGGGCTCATCCCTTTGACTTGAAAATCAAAAGTCTGAATCTCCACTAGTGCATCAATTGATTTTTCAAGAGGAAAACAACCCACCTATAGCATATGCCGCTTTGAGAAAATTTTCAACTACAGCTATCTATAACACTAAGACAGAAGTAGTGTAGTGGTTGGTGGCACTTTTTATTAGATCATGAGTTCAAGGCCAGCTAAATTTGCAATTTCATTGCCAAGTCAATAACCTAGACTGGGTCACGTGCCCTGTGAATGCATTAAGTTGGCTGGCAGACAACATGAGCCAACCAACTTTTTGCAGTGAAATGGTCTAGCGGCTGTAAGCAGACTAGAATGATGTCATGGATGGGCCAACTAGTCCAACTGGCTGACCTGGTTCTGATTTTAGAATGTTGCATATGCAAAGAATAGAACAGAGTTGTGCTCCCTTAAAAGTGAACATAAAGATGTCGCATATCTTATTATAAGAGGACCAAAGAGGCAAAATAGCTTTATAAATCAGGAATGTGGTTTGCATACTTGCAACAAAATTATATATTAATATATAAAGAACACTTCCCTAAATCAGCATCTGCAAAGCAATGTGCACTGAAATATCAGAGAAAATTGAATCACTCCCAACAGGCCTTTCAGTTATTATATAAATAACAAATTATATACCTTAACAATAATTGGAGAACGTAACTCCAACACTCGATGAATATCCATATTAGTAGTTTCCCCAACACTGGTCTGCAGATCAGATGCCTCCTTAAGTACCTGTTCACATAAAGATACCAATTTCTCCTCAGCTGTTCTTTCAAGTTTCTCTTCTGGTGTAGAATTGTTGCCTGGAGTAGTATCAACATCCTGAGAACTATTGAGATCTCTCTCTTTGTTGGCATCGTATCCTGAAGTTGCCTTCAGTAAGATGTCCAGATATATGCATAATGCTGCTAATTCCTGGCGCAGAAGATTCAAAGGTGGCCTGTCCAAAAATGAGATAATAGTGATACAAGCCTCTTCCAGTTCCAGAATAAGAAAATTTTAGGCAATGGAGAAGAAGAAGAAAATGAATGTGAGTACAATTTTGTTGCGTACCTTTCATCAGTATTTTGGTGCATGCGCAATCTGAGGTTGGCGTATGAATTATAAGAAGCAGCAAACTCCAACAAAGATAACAAAATGTCCATTACAGCAATCTTTTGTGGTGCTTTCAACTTGCTCCAGTATTTCTTCTGCAAATTGTTGTGGAAAAGAGTTTTCAGACACCTCCCACACAACTAGATGATGCATAAGAAAATCTCTCTCTCTCTTTCTCTCTCTCTCTTAGGGAGACTATTTATTTCTAACATCCCCATAGTCCCCCAAAATTCGTGCAGGATAAGAAAAAAAAAGGGTATAACCTAGTGCACAAATCTCATTTTTGCAAGATAAAGATGTGGTTTAAACTTAATCCAGAAATCACTCCACCTCCATATCTCCTTTTCGTGTGCAGGCCAGAGATATGGAAGAGCTCATCATGTGAGATATTTATTAGTCACATCTGAATTTTCAGATTTTATTTCAAAGGAGACTTTAATTGATTTGCCCTTAGTAGGTGGTAATTACACTTTGTTCAAATAACCAAGATCCATTATCTGTCATGCTAGATTTCTGCTTTCAGCAAAATGAGAATTATGCAATGATACTGTGCAACACCAACTTTCTGGAATGGTTTCAGATCATTATCCTCGGTGTTAGATTGTGGAGTTCTGCATAGGGTTGGAGAGCTTGATGCGGGGAGTGCTAAGGCAATTTTATTTTAATTTAGGTTTGTTTAATTTTGGAATTCAATTATATTTTTATTGTACTCCTAAGAAGACAAATTTATGATGAATAAAATTTCAATTGGAAAATTTTTCAATGACGTGGTGCTAATTCCAGCTAACCCTAGGTGTTGATTCCTGGGCTTTGTTCTCTCTTGCTTGGTGTTGATTTCAAGCAAGCCTAGGTGTTGATTCCTATGTTTATCTTATCTTTCTATTTTGTTTTTCCAGCAAATTCTGCACAGCATTGGTTTTGGAATCATGCTTGCTCTGCATCAGTGTTGGTAAAAGTGAGAGGTGCACTTAAGCGCAAAGGCCTCTTAGAGCCTAGGCGAAAAGTGCAAGCGCAAGCCTGATTGAAGTGAAACTCACATTTTTAAAAATAATTTAAAATTTTGAAAAATAATTATTAATGAGAAATGCAACAATCAAACATCATATAAATTGAAATAAATTTTTTTTATATAATTCATATAACATTTAGATAAGCCCTACTTTAGCGATTTTAACACAAAAATTGCAAGTCAAGCCATTTTATTTTTTTGGGTTAGCTCGATATGAGTAATTCCATGTAATATCCATTCTTAAATCTCCAATATCCATAATTTCCTATGACTAATTAGTAATATTAGTTAATAATTTAATCACTTAATGACTATAAGTCTACAAGAACTAGTTTGCTATGTTCAACATCAACCACTAAAGCAACTAAACAATTACCACAAATATATTATATCATACTTCTTTTTTTCATGAATGAGCTAAGAATATGAGGACATAGCAATATGGTAATTGGTACCAAGCAGATATCCAAAAGGGAAAAAATAGAATAAGAAGAAGAAGCTGTCCTTATCTTATCCATCTTTCTTTCCTTCCTACCAAACACACAGGATGGAAAATTAGTATCTTCTCTGTCCTTATCCATCTGTCCATATTTCCATCCTTAGGAAGGAGGAAGTTACATTTGAGCTAGAGCTCATTAGCAATTGTCATTGAGAGTGTTGCTTTAATATATATATATATATATATTGAGATCTTTTTCTAATTGTGGTGATGATAAGGATCCATCCATCAGTTCTTACTTGGACTCTACTGGAGACAAAAGGTATCCGTGGAATCTTAAGCTCAGTCATACTTTACATGATTGGAAATCAAGCTCCAAAGACTCTCTTGAGTCTACTATATTCTAACTTCCCTACAAGAGATGGCAAGGATAGATTGATACGGAAAATTAATTGAAGTGAAAAGTTCAGTGTTTGTCTTATTTTAAGAGGCACTGAGAGCGTAAGGAGATTTCACCCTTGAAGAAAGCACATTGGCATAGAAAATTCCCTAGAAGAGCTGCTCATCATTGTTCAAACAGCTGATTTTGGCAATAACTTAACTGTGGATAGTCAAATCAAAAGTAATATGATATTTGTAAATGTTGTTATATGTGCAAGTCTAGTGGAGAGTCAGTTGACCATCTATTGAAGTTCCTAGAGAAATATGATCTTTTTCCTTTTCCTTCTTTGGGGTTTAAAGGGTGATGCCTAAGGAAATGGCAATAGGCCCAATAAAGGTATTTAGAGAACTAGTAAATCTTTCCAAATGAGTCAGCCTTCTGGCTGAAGATAATTGCCTAAGATAATTCAAAAGTTCATTATGTTGAATTATCTTCACCAATTAAGAGAAAACAATCATGTATTTAAGGTAGTGTGTATGGCAATATGAAAATATACAATAATCACAAACAAACCTGGATACTATCGATGGCACCCAGCAGCAGTAATTGAGTGATGCATTTGCCCCTAACAGTTCCCAATAGTGGACTTTCTACCTCATCTTTGTCATCAGGCTCCACAGCATCAGGAAGCTAGAGTAGCATTGGATCAAGAAAAGAAAAAAGGTATGTGATTTTAGATATATCACCCAAAAAAAGGGAAAGATATAATGCATTGACATTTCCCTCAGTTATCCGTTAGGTGGACAACCTTTAAAGAAGGATATGGAAATGCCACAAGAACACCATAGGAAAGTCAGTATCACCTTAAAATGCTTTAAAACCAAGAATAGCTGCTATATGAATGCAAATTGTATAATTAACAGTGTACTTGCGTTGTTGAGATTGCTTCTGATAGCAAGTCCATCTACAAGGTTCAACCTCCACAGAATAAGGTTAAGCTTGTATTACTAAGATTGTTTTCAATATGGTGTCCTTATAAAATTTTATGCTCTCTGCTCCTTTAAAGTTATAAATGACTTAGCTTTAAGAAGTTAGCTTCCCCTTCTTTCTCAGAAGTTAAATTTTCTAATCCCACTCTCATGTGCTTCAATCTTCTTTTCTTTTTCAAAAAAGAAGAGGAAAAGTATACTGTTATTCCATATGTCTACATGTAGCCATCAAAATTACATAATCAATCATACATTCACAATACAAGTGCCCAGCAAACTATGAGCACCATATGCATCAAATTATAGGATATTTGAATAGACAAACCATAACTTTTAGAACGTAAGCAACCAGGAATTAAATATAAGGCAGTGGTTATTTCTAAATTGGCAAGTAATGAAAGAATTACTAGGCTTTGTAATATCTTTAACATATATATATATATATATATATAATTTTTTTTTTATGTCATTATTTAAGAAGCAGAATGAAATTTCCATGCACAAAACAACTGAAAACATGCACTCTTTGCCCTTTGTTTGTTGTACCATGCTTATAAGAGAGTTTAAGAGCCTTGGCCCTTAATATGCATATAAAAATGATTTAGGCTTCATAAAAACAAAATACAACAAAAGAACAGCCTCATCCTCTTACCCCAAAGCTTATAACTAACACAAAATTCATGGATACCCATTCATATATGCCTAAGACAAATAAATTGCCTAACAAACACAAATCTGCTACCAGCCTGACATGAAGTTCCACCAAAAACACACCTCAATTCCAAGGAAACTTTAAAACAAAAACTGTCAATCCCAGCATATCCAAAAGCAGCCATGCTTTAAGTAAAATTATGTTTAGAAGGGGTTTTCCTGTCTCACAAAAGAGTCTCTCTCTTACTTCTTTTTTTCTTTTCTTTTTCTTTTTCTTTTTCTTTTTCTTTTTTCTTTTTTCAGGGGTGTGGGCCAGCAGCAACTGTACAGCAGACATTTCCTTAATTCTAAAATTGGTCCCAAAGAAAACATGGAAATTTTGTAATTCAATTGAAATATGATGATCACAACATTAGAATTGAAAGTGACAAAAATAGCAATGAACATTGTAAGTCAAAAGTAGATATCACATAGACATTACTACATGATTATTTTCAAGCAAGATACCTGGACTGGAGAAGATGGCACATAATCATCGGACACACGGTTTTTAGATTTAGAAGTAAGATTCCTGAGAAAGAGATTGTCCATCATATTTCCCATTATCCTTTGGCCTATTGTTTGATTCCGTTGGAGGCCTCCAGCATCAGCAGGTTTGTCAGCTCTTCCTGATGGTGATGGAATCCCTTCAAGAATAAACATTCAATTATACTGAGTTTCCATTAAAAACTTTTTGTTCTTTAATTCATATTCACCCACCAGTGGGTTTTAATCCACAACCCCACCCTCCACCTTGCTATTACAAGGGGAGGAGAAGCCATTTGAGATAGATCTCATTGGCTTTCCATTAATTAATTTCTTTTTCATTATTTTTACATTTACTTGCGTTGTACCAAAATAGATCAACATCTATTCTTTTCGGGTTTTTGAGTTGCATCAAACAGTGTGAAGCTTTCCTCAATTATGCTCATCTTTAAAAAATATATAAATAATAAAAAATAATTTTTTTCTGTTAAAAAGCATAAGGTGCAAATCTCTTATTTCCAGAAAATTGTTTGCAATTATTCTTTAACTAATCATTCTTTTATTTTGACCGCCAGAGATGCTTCATATACAACACAACCACTTGAGCTGCTCAATGATTTAGGTTTTGATAGTGCTTTTAATTATGACGAAGTGGATGGCCAGTTTGAAATCAGGGACAATGGAAAGGTATCTCCATTTCCATTCTCAAATACTGGTCCTGATGGCACTGCAGGGAACCCTAATTCAGCAGTCCCAATGGATCACAGTCGAGAATCAGGTTCACAGATTAATCTGGAAGGATCTGTTAATCTGGAAGGATCTGAAGGTTAGCTATAATTTTTATTTATTTATTGAAATACGTGTTTATAGCATTGCTCATGAATGACATTCAGGTAAATAAGAATCTGGATTCCAACAGATTGAAAATAGAATCTAATAATCAGTTCTTCCATTTCCTTCCCATATTATGAGTGAATGGTTAATTCTGCTACCTTTGAAGTGGCCAACGTGAAACTTAAAAAATAATCCTTCATAATATACAAATTTTAAAATGGCATGATTATTAATGAAAAAGGCCAAAATATAGTGGCCATCTTTCTAAACTTTTTTTTTTTTTTTTCCACTTTATATTTACTTTTTGATAAGAAAAGTTTTTTTTAAAAAAATTATTTTTTATTATTTATATATTTTTTAAAGATGAGCATAATTGAGGAAAGCTTCACACTGTTTGATGCAACTCAAAAACCCGAAAAGAATAGATGTTGATCTATTTTGGTACAACGCAAGTAAATGTAAAAATAATGAAAAAGAAATTAATTAATGGAAAGCCAATGAGATCTATCTCAAATGGCTTCTCCTCCCCTTGTAATAGCAAGGTGGAGGGTGGGGTTGTGGATTAAAACCCACTGGTGGGTGAATATGAATTAAAGAACAAAAAGTTTTTAATGGAAACTCAGTATAATTGAATGTTTATTCTTGAAGGGATTNGAATTAGGGTTTTTTTTTTTTTTTTTTTATTTTTTTTTTTATACAGCGAAACAAACACTGAAAAATGATTTCTATGTCATTTTCAAGTACGCATTCAAATACTATAAAATGAAATGTTTTACTGAAAATGTTTTACATGTAAAATATTTTTCATTTGAAAATAAATTACTTTTAAACAAACAGTGTTAATAGATTGTCTAATTCCAATTAGGAATTCCTTGGGACCTTTAGGATTAGGAAAAGACCCTCAAATTGCAAATTTTTATTCATGTTACCTTTTAATAACTTATGTGGATGTATCTCTGTGCATATTCTGTATATGCTAGAAATTTCACTAATTACTGTGGTGTTCCTGTCTCACTACAAAAGCATGTTGTTGTATCGGATATTAAGGTAGCCTGCAAGATTCATTTAGTCTCGTCGTTTTCTTCAACTAGTTTGGTAGAAGTTTGTTTATTTGTCTCCCGCAGAGAGGTTGTCACTTGGCTTTTTGATCACAAGTTATTGCTTGTCTTGGTGTGTGTTAATTGTAGGGCCTCGTACCTGGAGGTGCATTGAAACCAATTGATGCCAATGGTGATGCAACTTTTGATGTGACTGAGCATTATTGGTTCCCAATGCTTGCTGGATTATCTGATCTGACATCAGATCCAAGGCCAGAGGTCAGAAGCTGTGCACTGGAAGTTTTGTTTGATTTACTGGATGAGAGAGGTAGCAAGTTCTCATCATCATTTTGGGAAAGCATCTTCCATCGGGTCTTGTTTCCCATTTTTGATCATGTAAGGCATGCTGGAAGGGAAGGCATTTCTTCTGATGATGAGTTGCTTCGTGAAACCAACATTCACTCCCTTCAATTGCTGTGCAACCTTTTCAACACTTTTTACAAGGTATTTAATGTTTGTTGTTTAAAATTTATCCCTTTTACTTCCAATTTGTCGAGAAATAAATTATTGATGCTATTGTTTAGTAAAAATGCATGCCAAAATTCATGTACTGGTTGTCAACAAAAAATGTTCTATTAGTCTTAACTCTTGATATTGTTTTGCTACATATGTAATACATGATGTTGAAGAGACAAGAAAATATGTGTCATGTAGCATTATGTTTTAGAGCACTATTCATGCAAACATTTTAAAATCGAAATGATGTGATGAAGTCTGGCTAAAGTTCATGTTTTGTTTGAAGCAAATGCTGAATATTGTTATGATGCACCACAAACACAATGTGTAATCTAGAGTGTTTGACAGTTTTCAGTGTTTGTTTCGCTGTATAAAAAAAAAAATAAAAAAAAAAAAAAAAAAACCCTAATTCTCAAAACCCACCAAATGCAAGCACAGTTGCACAAACCACCATCCACCACCCAAAATTCCAGATCGGGAAGAAAAAAACAGCCACCAAAACCACCACCAACCATTCAAAAAACAGCCACCAAAACCATCACCAACCACCTACAAATCCAGATCGGAAAGCCAAAAATACCCACAAACCCAAATCGAAAATCCAAAAAGAAAACCCACGAACACAGAACCTAATCAGAAAATCTACAGCAAATCCAGCGGCGCCAAGATCAAAGCAGCCACCAAAAACCCAAGACCTGCCACTCATCAGTCAGATTCCAATGGACTTTGCAGGAGAGAAGAGAAGAGGAAGGAGAGGGGTTTGTGCGAGGAAGAAGGTTGGTAGCGCCGATGATGGTGGGTTGCATCTGTCAGTGGGTGGCACTGCTGGGTTGTGGTAGAGAAGGATCAGTGGGTGAGGCAGTGGGCTGGGTTGGAGTAGAGAAGAACCAAGAATGAGAGAGAGGGAGAGTGTCGAGAGTGAGAAAGTGTAAAATGGTTTACCCTTATTTCAAGCATAAAATGTTTTCCAATTTTTTTTTCCCTGTTTCTTTCTTTGACTGAAAATATTTTACATTTGACCAACTGTGAAAATATTTTCCTACAAAACAAACATGATAAAATGTGAAAATATTTTCTTGAAAATATTTTACTTCAAAAAAAACAAAGCACAAATGTCAAAACAAAGCTTCGCATATGTAATAGAATTCAGAAGATACCTATTGATCAAGCATTTTTCATTTCTGACATGCTGCTACTGTATACTAGGAAAAAGTAGATACATACAAGTATACATTTTTTTTAATCTACCAAATAATGTACATTCAAATATTTGATGCAGTTAAAAGTAATATAATGGACATAGAACAATCTCATGGCAACCTTTCATGTTACACAATTCTTGCATGCTTTTCTTTGACATATATGCTTTACCTTCTCTAGATGTACTCCTTTCCGGTAAAAAAAAAAAGGTTATTGCGAAATAAAATAGCAAGTAAATATAGAAAATCAAGTGAGAACGGACATAATGATTTTGTTAAAAAAAAAAAAAAAAATGAAAAATATAGCATCCAGTGCCTTTAGAGCATTCCCATCTGGAAATATCATCCTATCTTATTTTACCATCTCAAAAAACTACTTTATCAATTATACAATACCATTTTACAATACACCCAGCATCCCAACTTTTATTTTTACCTACAATAAATTAAAATAATATAAATTACAGAATAAAATAATATATAAAAACTCTCTCTCTTCTCTCTTCTCTCTTCATCTCAATTCTCCGTCTCTCTGTTTTTTCCTCTTTCTCCTCCACCCACCACCAACCCAAACCTAGAACAACCACCCACCAATACACGCCAACAACTTGAAAAAAGTCTTGATTTTTTTTTCTCTTCAATGCCAATTCAACCATACTCACAAAGAGCAGAGATAAAATTCAGCCACCATCCGTATCAAACCCATACCCAATTCAGCCATACCCACCTCTTCCTTTAGGCATCGGTCACAACAGGAAAAAAAAAAAAAACCCAAAACTCCAAACCCTCCATCCATATCAAACCCATACCCAATTCAGCCATACCCACCTCTTACTTTAGGTGTCGGTCACCAAAAAAAAAAACCCAGAACTCCAAAACCCAAAACACAAAACATGACTCGAATCGCAACCCACCAGAAAAAATGAACCACTTTGATGTGGTTCTGCCTTTGAATCAAGTTTTGCTATTTCAAAACTAGGTTGGGTTGCTATCTAGTTTTTTGTCTCTAATGTGGTTTTGTTTAGGTTTGATCATGGATGTGTGATGTTGGATTTGGGAGGAGGATGGTGTTTGGGTCTGAAGAGAGGAGAGCAGATGAGAAAGAGAGAATGAAAAGAGAGAAGAGAAGAGAAATAATGAGAGAGAGGAGAGAGAAATTTCAGGGAATTAAAAAGTATGAGAGAGAGTGTATTAAAAAATTATTATCAGTACATACCATTCAGCTACAGTACCATCATATATTTACGATGGTAATGTAGCACTATGGCAAAAAATTTTACAAGTTTACATGTTTAGCATTCCGGCTGCTGAGCTACTTGGGCCTCACATGCTAAATTTTCCTTACATTTGGCATATACCATACCAATTGTGAATGCTTAACACTGTATTTACATCAAATAGGTAACACTAAACGCATTCACCCAAAAAAAAAAAAAAGTAACATTAATGCAACTTGAGTCCCATATACTTGGTGTAGGCAACAAAAATCCTTTTCACTACTTCTACCCTCTGTTCCAAAAAATAGCCCTTTTCCTTTAGCTACATTTTCAGAACAAGTGAAATACTAACAGCATAAAGTCTTAATACACCACTGAAAACACCTTCCAACTCTACATTCAACAAAAAAGTTTGATTCTGGCAATGAGAATCTCTCTTCTATGAGCATATCCTAGATGTCCCCAATACCCAAACAGAACATCTTATGTTGAAATGGATAATCAAGGATAAAGTGACAAGGTCATGTAACACAACTCAGTAAAATTGTTTTTGTATAACTCAGTAAAAATAAATTAACTTATTTATTTTGAGAAGAAAGATAGAAGTTAATGGTTAAATTTCACCAAGTTCAGCTGTTTGTTATTGGAGTTAATTCTCCAATCATTGGTGGCTGTTATCCAAAAAAAGGTATGAATCATTAAGTACATATCAGTTACAAGAAATTTATTTCTTTTCCCAGACGCTGCCACAGGTAGACATTATATCAGTTTCATCTCTGTCTCCAATGGATTTATCATTAAACAAATCCACCAAACTCATATTGTCAACAATTTAAAAGTATAACACCAAGATGGATTTTGTACTCTATTGAAACATAAGTGATATGCTCAATGAAACTGAAGGGTAGCTAACAAACCTCTGCCAGGCGATCCTCGCATATACGAAGGAGTGCAATGGCCTTCAAACTTATACGGTGCGAACTTTTATTATTGGCAAACCTTATAAGACAGTTGACGCAATCCATAAAACAGTCACCAACTACTTGATCAAAGTGTTCCAAGATAACTGTAAATGTGCATGCTTGGTGTTAGATATAACGAAGTTCAGTAAATACCCAGTATTACTTTCCAGCAGAAAGTATTACTTTCCAGCAGAAACATCCAAGGATTGAATCCCCTCTCCCCCGTTATAACTAATGAATTATCAAAAAAAAACCCAGTATTACTGCAAGAAGAATGGTTCTTACCCTGCTCAACATTTTCGAATGCACTTTCAACAATAGATTCCAATTCATCATCTGCAGCAGCTGTGAAAATCATAAAAACACTTCGCCATCCAGACTTTATGCTGCCAACTTTAGACTTTATCATCTGCAATACACACCCAAGAATTAATGTTTAATAATATTACCCAATACTGTGTAATATCGACAGTTAAGCTTTCAATTTATAACAGAGTTACAGAAAGCTAATCAAGAAGACATACTTGAACAATGCAGTCAACAATTAAGCCTCTTATTGATTCACTTCGAGTATTTCGCATAAGAACAACAAATGGTTTTAGAATGTCATTCTGGAAAGTGAAATTGGCCAGTTCAGCACGTTCCAAATACTTCATACCAAGCTGCCTTAAAGAATCAATAGCATACATTGCAATTTTCTCATCATGATGGCTCCCAGCTGAAATAAAATGATTTGCTAAAACAGACCATATTCTAGCCCAGACCTGGAAGAGAAATCAGCAGAAAATTTTAGGTTGTAATTCAATAATTCACAGTAGTATGCAACATGTTATCACTTCATGGAATGAAATTAAAGATGTTCATATCATTTCAATGTGACTGTTGAAAAGTTGTAAATATGCAGACACTTGAAGGTATGCTTGGCTAGAGCATTCATGTGAAGATATATTAACAAGTGACAGAAATCAGGCACAACTAGCTTTCCTATGGACACTAAAGCAGTAAAGCTTACACAAAATGCAAGCAATTTATATAGATTCAATTAATAGAAACATGTATATCAGAATTTAAAAAGCAAAAGAAGGGGAGGGGAGGAAGAAGATTAAAATAAGAGGAAATACTAGATATAGAGCCAATCAAGATAAATGAGAAAACAGTGAATCAAAATCCCTGAGAATAATCAGCATCCCAACCAGCTGCCATCACAGGGCACAAACTCTCTTCCAGCCAAGGTTTTCCAAAAAAAACAACTTAAATCGCAACAGTAGAATTTTATACCACAACTAGCCAAAATAAAGCATACCCAAAACAACGTTACAACGAGGGAAAATATGAAAACTGAGAGCTTTTAAAAGAGCATTGAAAAAAAAAAAAAAAAAAAAAACACATTGGGACAAAAACCAAATGGTTGAAATCATAGAGCATAAGAAAAAAACTATTGTAAAAAAAATAATATATATATATATATTTATGGAAAGGTTGATCTTGATACAGTCCCAACTTTCAGCGTTCAAAAACCTCCTCTCAAATTTTTTCTAGGAATTGAAAGTCGGGCTCTTCAACCAAACCCATCTGACATTCCGAAATGGTCAGCTCCAAAGCTAGTTTTGTCAGTAGCGGGTTGTGAGAAACCTGGTGTGATTAGATCAAGTGTTGGGTTTCCATTGCCCCAATACCCAACCATCCAAAGTATTTGTGCCCAGTACCTTGCCTGATCTATCACTGTTATGTCATTCCTCTCCTCATCCCCACTTTGCCTGCCGTCATCCCTCATTCTCCCCACTCCAGCACCATGGCTCTCAATCTTCTTTATGTTCCCTATTCCTGTCCATCTAGTTGGTGTGTTTGTGGGTTTATTAGGTGTGAAAAGCAATGGCTTAGCAAAAAAGCTACTAAAGGGCGTAGGTTAGTTACTGTATCGTAGTACCATCAACAATACTCTCAATCAGTTAAGCACTTTTTTTTTTTTTTGATAAGTAATAAAAAATTATATTATGAAAAGAAAAAAGGTGTCACCTGAGTATACAGGAAGTATACATCAGGGACAAAGATACAAATCAAGAGTGTAAAGTACAAAGGTCCATAAACCCATGAACTGAAAAAAAAATCATGAAAAGAAGAGAAAGAATGACAGCCTAACACTGCAACCCAGTCTAGTAGAGTCTTGAAAAAGAAGAGTTTGAGATCTCAAAAAGCAAATTTAGCTGGTTTTTCATTAGATTGAACATATACCATGCGTATACGAGCCATGTTGTAGTAGCTGATCTCAACAAGTTTTTGCAAGCTGAAAACACGAGCCGGAGTTTGTTTTAGTTCTTCAGCAGATACACCACAGAGAGCAGTAAAGAACTCCACAACAGAATCACTAGGCAGTTTAACACTATTCACAAATACTTGTTCAGCAGGTTTCCCAGCCAATTCTCTCAGGGATTGAAGAAGAGAATCTCTCGAGATCTGATTTGATCCAAGCATGACAGTAGCAGCAATAGAAGGAGTTGATGTGATAAATTCAAGTCGAGAAACACATTCCAAAACTGCATTCCATGTGTCTTGAAGGGAGTCAGTCTCTGAGTTACAAAGAGACAGCAATGTCCTCAATGCTTCCATATTTTTACTGCGCATTTCCTTTGGGGCATGCAAGAAAGTAAATCTGAGATGCAAACCAAAAGGCTCAATTAGCACATTCAAGAATTTTTGCTCGTGAGATTAATGATTCCATATTGTGCTTCCATTAAAAAAAGGTTTGTCACACTTGCCTAACAGATTACCAATAAGAATATAAAGGGGAAAAAACACATTTATTATGATTGAACAAGCAAAATAAATCAATAAGAGAGAGCAGGAGGGAGAAGAAAAGATTATGTTACCTAACCAGAGATGTTAAAAAAGCATAGCGCATGGTATCCATCCCAAGAACATGAGTAATGTGTATTCCAGCTTTAAATCCCTCCATACAGAGAACAACCCTTGGCTTATTCTCTCCTTCCTCCATGGTAACAGAGAAAGTAGCAAGCAAAGGCCATCCTACAGCTTCAACCATGGGCCTTACAAGTTCGATTTGCTGTGGAGTATAGAAAACTCCCCTTTTTGCACCTTGACTCCGGAAAATAGCCTGTGTTTGCTTTATAATAGCTTCACTCTCAGACTTGGTATCTGTCAATGGCTTTCTTCTTGGGAGCGCCAGATTAAGAATACCAACAAGCCGGCCTCTCTCTTCCCCCTCTGGCTTCTGTCTGCTGCTTTTTTCAATACCAACTGAGTCATCTTTCATTTTTATCTCCTCTTTAACAATAGAATCATAAATCTCTTCCAAGAGTTCTGTAGGGGCACATTCTTCAGCATCATTCACGGCATTCATACGAATGAAATCTGACTTTGACATTTTAGGCCACACCATTGGGTTATGTGCATCAGTATTCAGCAGTATGACTGCATAAGCAAGAACATATGCAGTATCTGCATTTTTGAAAAGATCCGGATTATCTGCACAATATCTGCCAGAAACGACACATGCAAGACTAGATCGTTAGTTAGCAATAAAAAAGGGCAAATGATATCTGTAAAAGGCGGATACCTAGATGATACTTAATTCTATGTTTTATTTTTCATTTTACAAACTAGATGGAACACTTCATAGGTGACAGAAATTCCAATCTACAATGCCAATCCTACAAAAGAGACGATAACTGCAGCTTCTAGCTCAGATCAAAAGTACCAAACATCATTTTAATGATAACTAACAAGAACCAGAGACTATTGGATATTGTAACTTATGAAACATTATAAACAACATTAGGATGTATATACAACAAGAGGTCAAAGTCAAACTTTACATGGATGACATACTACCATGCGTCCACTTAGACTTCTTGTAGTTCTTTTCACTTTGACATTAAAACAATTTTGATATAACAAAACCTTCTGAAGAAAACTTACAAAAATAAATGCAAAGATCCATATCATGCTCATGAAGTTATTGTGCATAGTTTAAAATAACAGAATCTCCCATTACATTAACAGCATAGACAAATATTCTCTCAGCACCATTTTATTGGTCATTCTTCAAAAGGCCAACTTCTTTAAAGGACAAAGCATTAAATGCTTTCACATACAAGATCAGGTCACCACCTTTCCAAATTTCACTTTGTTTTTTATTTCTATTTAGTGTGTTTATCTTTTTAAATTCGAAGTGTAAGGGTAATCTAGGATAGCAATAAAATGGTACACTGTTTTTAGGATGTAGACACACAATTTGGGAAATCCAGAAAAGGAATGAGGAAGTACATTTTAACACAGAAATGATTGCATACATGCACACAAACCCACATATGGCTTCACCTTCATGCGCATACATCATGCACATACAAATAAGCACATACACATAAACAACATGGAGACAACCCCACTACCTTTCTGCAAACTTTTCCATGATGCGATCTATCTTTTGAGCTTCTCCTGGAAGTCGGAATCCTTTAAGAAATTCACGGATTGCAACATCAAACTTCATTCCTGAAAACTTCATTGAATCTACATAAGCATGCATCACAGCAAGGGGAAAATCTTCATGCTGACCCAAATAATCTCCAATCATAGCCTGAAAGATCAAAAAGGGATTCAAAATCCTACATCAATGTTGAAATAGAAGGGCTTGGCTTGAAAAGAAAACGAAATACGAACAATCATGTTGTTCATAAGAGATGCACTTTCATGCTAGCTCTTGCCACAGCATGAAAATTCCTTGTGTTAGATTAAAGAATCCACCTTGTCCAAGCTGTGAGTGTTTCTCAGAAATTGTGCAACCGAAGCAGGCGTATTCTCCACCAACTTATTTGATATCAGATACTCTATAGCCTTTACTGGTTTCCTGTTAAACTGAAAGATTATTAAAACTATAGGTCATTCCCTGACTGCAGCCCGTAGCAAATAAAAACAGGTAAAAAAATTCAAAAAGTTATAGCATTGTTTTTTTTATTGGTTAGTTATTCTGAACCCAGTGACTTGACCTCAACCTCCATTTATTTCCTTACAAAGGGAGGAAATGCTATTTGAGCCAAACCACATAAGCCAAATTTGCATCATAAAAAGCTTCCAAGTTCCAACCACACATGCTAAGTTTTTATCTAAATATGAACAATTACCTCAGAGATGGCAGCTTCCATTGTAGATTTGTGGGCCTTTGCCTTCTCAAAGTTACTGGTGATGTCTTCCCTACTTTTTATCTCAAGGCCTTCTTTAACAGAAACCTTTTCTTCTGGAGACTGACTGCCTTTGGTCTGCTTTTCTGATTCTCTATGTGCCTTCTCCCAATCAACCAGTGACTTAAGTACATTCACAAGGCACTAGAAAGGTCAAGGGAAAAGGGGTCAACCAGAAACACTGTTAATACTTAAAAGTATGACTAGATAACTAATTTCTAGGAAGTAAGCAATAGATAAACCTACCTGAAGTGATGACCCTTTAATGGAAGTTGTCTGTGATACAGCAACTGAATTTGGATCTGTATTTTGTGCTCCTTGAGATATTTTAGATAGAGTAGTGACCTATATGATATGTCAGAAGACAACATGGTGTTAAATGAATAACAATGCGTCTTATGTGGAACCAAAATGCATTACTAAACATCACAATAGGAATAATATGTGAAATTATACCATGCGTTCAAATAAGTTTGGTGCCTCAAGATCACAGTCATAGTTCACAAAAATGTCAACAAGCATCTGAGGATCCTTACATACTTTCTCAAGCATCCTGCAAAACCACACTTGATTGTAAGACTACAAAGGATAAGAACCAAAATAACATCATGACAACCCAATATAAGCTGAAAGCAAACTAATATAGCTAAATGTTTATGTTCATGGTATCATAATATCCAATCAATCAGAAAGAACAATGTACCGAAGAACACTTAGTTTTTGGTTAACTGGACATTCCAAGCCATCCAATGATCTTAGAACTATCAAGGGAAAGAAGACGCCAATTTCACCCTGGAAAAAAAATTTAGTACGGATTAAAAACAAAGGGAATATGACAAAGCAAATAGTTTCACCATTGAAAGACGCTGCAGTAATAATCTGTTAAGATAATATGCATACTTTAAGACTCTCCCTGAATCGCAATAGAAGCACTGAGAAAATTCCTGTTGCATACTGCCAGGAAAGAATTCCATGATCAGAGACAAATTTCTCATAGCAGATTCAGAGAAAATAAAAGGAAAGAAGAAGTTAGATGCAAGTAAACCTGAAATATGACAGGGGATTGTGAAACAGAAGCACGCAGCAAGGCATATGAAAGATATGCTTTTACTGAGTCAATAAAATGGAAGTTCTTCGTAAAAGAATGGCTAACTCCTTCCAACAAACCCTGAAAAACCATATCGCACATTAAAGTAATTAAATAAACACTCAAACCATATTCATCTTTCTATTTTTCTCTTTCGATAAGTACTCAAACTAGATTAAAAAAAGTCCTTAAGGAGGTCAAATGTGTATCAGCTCAATAATTTACATATGACATGTTCTCCTTTCCTCACTGTATTTTAGAAGGAGAAAGGCTAGTTAATTGTATTTGTCTAAAGTATTGAAATACAACCAATATAACAGATATTCAAAAAGAAACACGAATCTAATTGGCACTGCAATCTAATTTCATCCGCGTAAAGCTAGAGTTTAAGGTTATTTGGGATTGATGGGCTATAAGCAGGCTTGAGCTTTCAGGGCTGCTTGGGCCGAAAAGTACAAGCCCATAATAATGTGTGGACTTAACATCACCTGTATAATGTTTTAGCAGGTTTATTTCTTGCAATTTTCCTCCAAAATAAATGTCCTAAATGCGTGGGAGCAAATTTTATATCTTCAACCTATCTGTTTAGTCATACCAACCATTAAAGTTTATTCATAAATGCAAAAAAGGAGTAGTAGGCGCATTCCCTTTTAACATGCTTGTAGATTAATTAATCTCCCTTACATCTATTTTTGCTAGGACTTCCCCTTTGCAATCAAGAATAAGGCTAGGACAAATTGAAAAGTTCCCTGCTCAGTGATCCTGAATGATTCCACCTCCCTTGGTAAAAAATGTGAGGGTTAATTTCTGTCAATATTTTAGTAGATATTACCTCTTTTTCTAAACCAATTGTAAAATTGTCACTATACTGCTTAATTTACAATTCAGCAGGTCCTTAGCACCCAGACTGCAATTTTTCATTATAAAATAATATTTACATGGCACCCCAAGTAAATTAACAACCCAATGCATTAGCCTTATCAACCAAACAAAGTATGCAAAGAAAAGCACAGATAAATTCATAAAAATTAACCTGCAGAAGCTCAAGAGACAAGATTCTTGTCTTAGTTGTAACCTCATCATTATCTTCCTTCATGCCCATCTGCAGACATCATACCTCAGGAAATTATAACAAAACCCCAGAAATGTTAAGAACAATTTGCAGAGTATAAACGAGAAAACCAACCTTGCAGAGGGTGCGGAATACCAGTAAAGCATCACGTTGTCCTATGCTCATGCTCTCAAGGTCAATCCCTCTTAAGAAGAGTTTAGAGTAACAATTTTGAGCACCCAAATATATGCAAATACTGTTATCATTCAAAAGAAAGAATGCGGAACCTAAAATACAAATGATATTCATACCGTGTTATCTTTTTACCATCTTCAAGATGCACAGCTTTGTCAAGGACTGCCTCTAAACCCTACACAACACATTAAAGTACAATGTTAGGGTCAATACGAACTATGAACCACAAAAGAAAACTTGGTCAATCATAACACCCAGCATGAGCTACATCCAAAATATTTGGAACTTGTTAAGTGGTGGCAGAACTAATACTTAACTAACTATGTGGAAGACAGAAGAAAATATACTAATTAAGAAAAAGAAGCACCTTGATATCAGCACCGCCTGCAAGATTATGAAGTTCCTCAACAGACGCAAGAGAGGAGTCTTTAGCCTGATTCAGTGCCTCTCCTAAAGTCACTCCTTTCTCATCCGGGTCTCCCGAAGAAGTTTCCTCAACTTCTGTATTTGAATTCTGTGTTGAAGCGGCATCTGATTCTCCAGCGGTATCAGCTATCTGACTTCCCTATTATACGTTAGTAACTTTCTACTATACATTTGAAGTAACTTTTGCTCTCTTCTTTTATAAGAGAATTAATATAAAATTTAGAACTGAGGGACTAATTTCACACCGGATCAGTCTCCATTCTCCTGAATATAATGCTAATCATCTGTGTCAACATTGCCTTTGATGTTGCTTGGTTTACAGGGCTCTTGCTACACATTCAAAGTTTTCAAATTACAAACACAAGCACTGCATCATGTTGATATCAGATACCAATGAAACAAACCCAAAAATTACCTGTTAAGAGCAATATTGTAGCATACTCTGATAACCCCCAGCAGGGGCTCCCCATGTACTGCATTTGAGTCAAATTTTACAAAATGGAATTATTTGCCAATTATACACATAACAAATAAAAGTAAACAATAAAACAGAGGAAGAAAAAACACAAATATTTACACATGTAATGGACAAAAAACTATGTATTTGCACGCAAGCAATAGAATCCTAATCAATAGAATCCTAGACAACTAAACCTTAAACAGAATTCTTTGGGGTAGCCTTAGTAGGACCCAAAGCAGAAGAACCTTTTTTTGGACAGGTAAAGCAGAAGGCCCATGATAAAGGAATAATGAATAACAAACCCTATGGACCATTCTTAATTGCACAAGCATAGATGTAAAGAGAAATAAAAGCACGATGGTATGATATGATTATTGCAAATATCGATAACATGAAACATTTCATACACCCAAGTTTAAGCACAGAATCCAATGTTATAATGTGCACAAATATTTACGTAGGAAAAGGGGAAAAAATAAAAAAGGTGCGATTATGGTTCCTCCCTTTTTTTTGGTTAAATCTTCTTCCAAAAATGGTATTGTAAGACATTTTGTCAAATTCCCTGGAACTAATCAGCATCCCAGCCTTAGTTATTTAAACATGAGCCTGCTGCTGTCATAGGACATAAACTCTCTTTTTTTTTTTTAATTTATTTATTTATTTATTTATTTATTTATTTATGAGTAATAAAGTTTTATTCAAAGGGAAAACTACTTCATGTTCATGAAAATGAACACAAAATATCTAACAAATTACAATAAATCAAACAGAGAGAAAAAAAAAAAAAAAAAGTGACTGTTGGAACTCAAAAATATAATTACAATGTGTAAAACCCCACACATGAGACCAATCAAACAAAGTGCAAATTAACAAGGGCTTTAGCTGATCCAGCAGTCCCTCCTTATCCTCAAAAGTGAGACTATTGTGCTCCTTCCACACAAGCCATATCAGACATAGCAGAGTAAGATTCCAAACGTCCAAGGAGTGCTCTCCAAACCAATTCCTCCAACCAAACAATAAGTAATCCATTTTTGAGGGCACCACCAATAGAACCCCAAACATCCTAAAAACACTCCACAAAACATAAGCAATCTCACAGAGGAGCAACAAGTGATCAACATTTCCCCAGTAAAGCGACACATACAACACCATCCAACAAAAAGAGAGGCCCCTCTTGGTAAAATTATCATAAGTAAGAATCTTACCCCAAGCTATGGTCCATACAAAGAAGGAGACCCTCTTTAAGAGTTGGTATTGAAAATTTATTCTAGGTGAAATAAAAATTTGTTTTGTTCGGGTTTGTAATGGGTTTTGATTTTTTTTTTTTTTTTTTTCTTTATTTGTCAATTTATAAGTATGGTTTGAGAAGTTTGATTGAATTTTTCTGTTATGCATGTTACAGATAATATATTTGGTTGACGTTGGCCATGGATGTAGGCATTGAATTTGCCAAATCATGTTAAACTTTGTCTATTGTGTGAATGTTTTTATCTGTAATGCATATATTATCTAATTACCTTATTGTCTGTTATGCATATTACAGATAATATATTTCAAGGGAGAGTGTGTACCAGGTATTGATTCTAGTACTAATGAAGGGTAGAGGGTTAGTTGGGCAGATGAGAGTGAAGGGTTAGTAGAGTCTTCGTCTGTGGTTCCTGGGTCAGAGAGTGAGTTTTGGGAATTTGGTGAAAGGTTAAGGTCTTGTGAGGGTGGCGATGAGCCATTAGTTGTGGAACCTTTGGCCACTGAAGGTCTGTTGGAGTTGGAGTCTAGTCATGTGAAGGAGATTGGGTGTAAAGAGAGTGTGAATAATTGTCAACTATCACAATGGGTAACCAATAGGATAAAGGCTTTCAAGAAATCTGTGGGCACTTCACTGGAAGGTTTTGAGGAGCAGATTACAGGATTGTTATTAGCCATTGAGGCCAGAAAGAAAGATAAACAAAAACGTGTGGTAGGTGATCAGACGAAGTTGGTCAAGTCAGGCCAGAAAGGTCAACGGGAGTTGAAGAATTTGTTGTCATCTTTGAATGTTGAGTATGATCCAAATAAAGCAAGGAGTGCAAGTTCTGAGCGGGCTATTGTGCCTTATCAATGAATGTGAAGATTATTTCTTAGAACGTTAGAGGGTTGAATGTGCAGGATAAGCTTAGGGTTAGAAACTTGATTAGAAAATGGGGCCAGATGTGGTTTGTCTTCAAGAACCAAAATGGGGCTGATTAATAGAGTGGTAATTTGTAGCTTGTGGGGTGGACAACATGTTGACTGGTCTTACTTAGGTTCTTGTAGAGCTTCTAGTGGGGTGTTAGTGATGTGGGACACTCGGGTAGTGAATAAAATGGAGGAAGCAGTGGGGAGATTTTCAATTTCTTGTAAGTTTACAAGTGTGTTTGATCAGTTTGTTTGGGCGTTTACTGGTGTTTACAGTCCTAATTTACACAGAGACAGGAAATTTTTATGGGAGGAACTCTATGGCTTGAATAGCCGATGGAGTGTCCCATGGTGTGTGGGTGGTGACTTTAATGTGGTTAGATTCCCTTCAGAATGATTGGGGTCTAATTCTTTCACTACTGCTATGCGGGAGTTCTCCAATTTTATTTCGAAACTAGGTCTCATTGACCTGCCATTGCAAGGGGGTTCTTTCACTTGGTCAAAATCTAGAGAAGTTGATTCAAAGGCTAGGCTGGACAAATTCTTGTTTTCTACAAATTGGGAGGATAGGTTTCCAACATTTTCTCAAAGACGGATGTCTAGGTTGTGCTCAGATCATTTTCCAATTGTCCTTGAGGGTGGATCTTTTCAAAGAGGGAGTATGCCGTTTAGATTTGAGAATATGTGGCTTAAGGATGAAGGTTTTGTGGATAGGGTTCGGTCTTGGTGGGATTCCTATCAAGTTCATGGTGCACCGAGTTTCATTCTGGCCAATAAATTAAAGCTCTTAAAAAATTATTTGAAAAGATGGAATGTGGAGGTGTTTGGTCATGTTGAAGTTCGAATTAAAAAACTGTGGAAGGATCTAAGTGCTCTAGAGAATATGGAGGAGAGTAGGGTTTATCAGCGGAGGAAAGGGTAGAAATGAGAAGAATTCATGATGAGTTAGAAAAAGCTACTCTGTTGGAAGAAATAAGTTGGAGGCAAAAATCTAGAGTTCTTTGCGTTAGGGAAGGTGACAGGAATAATAAATTTTTTCATCGCATAGCTAACTCTCACATAAGGATTAATTCTATTGATAGGCTTATGGTGGATGGGGTGTTCTCTTCGGACCCAACTGCTACAGCAGATTGTATCTCAGTTTTATAGGCAGCTTTATTTGGAGGATGTGGCTCATAGACCTGTCCTAAATGACGTGGAGTTTTCTAGTATCTCGGTGGAAGATGTAAGTTGGCTATATAGGCCTTCTGAGGAAGAGGTGTTTGGGGTGATCAATGACTTTAATGGTGACAAGGCTCCTGACCCGGATGGCTTTTCAATGGCAATCTTCCAGTCTTGTTGGGGTGTTTTGAAAACAGAAATTATGGTTGTATTCCACAATTTTTATACTCAAGCGGTGTTTGAGAAGAGTCTTAATGCTTCGTTCCTTGCTCTTATTCCCAAGAAAGTGGATGTTGTGGAGGTCAAGGACTTTCGGCCTATTAGCTTAGTTGGCGGGATTTATAAGATTATTTCTAAGGTGTTGGCTAATTGGCTTCATAGGGTGGCGCATGGGTTTATTTCGGATTCACAAAATGCTTTTGTGAAGGGCAAACAAATTTTGGATTCCGTCTTAATTGCTTCTGAATGTATTGATAGTAGATTGAAGTCGGGGCTTCATATTAATTTAGGGAAGTCTAAGCTGGTACCTGTTGGTGGGGTACACAATTTGGAGGCTTTGGTGAGTCTGATGGGGTATGGGCAGTCTTCTTTGCCCTTGAAATATTTGGGCCTTCCATTAGGTGAAAAATTTAAGGATTTATCTGTTTGGAATCCTATCCTAGAGAGAATGGAGAGGAGATTAGCAGGTTGGAAGAGAATGTATTTATCTAAAGGGGGTAAGGTGACACTCATTAAAAGCTCACTCTCGTCTTTACCTACATACTTTCTTTCCCTTCTTCCTTTACCAGGGAAGGTGGCAAAGCGTATGGAGAAATTACAAAGAGATTTTTTGTGGAATGGGATTGGTGGTGAACCAAAAATACATTTAGTTAATTGAGCCAAGGTTTGTAGGCCTTTTCACATGGGGGGTTTGGGTATAAGACGGTTGGGGAATTTTAATTCTGCCTTGTTAGGAAAATGGTTGTGGAGGTATGGCATGGAGACTGATGCTTTATGAAGGAGGGTTATAGAGGCAAAATATGGGAACATTTGGGGTGGTTGGTGTACGAAAAAGGTAACAAGTCCTTATGGGGTCAGCTTGTGGAGATACATTAGAGGTGGCTGGTTGAACTTCTCTAAACTCCTTGTTTATGATGTGGGGGATGGTACTAGAGTAAAATTTTGGAAGCATGTGTGGTGTGGAGATTGTACTCTCCAAGAGGCCTTTCTGGAGCTTTTTTGTCTTAGTAGGTCTAAGGATTCCTCGGTGGCTGAAGTTATGGGTTGGTCTACTAGGAGGTTTCACTGAAATGTGCAATTTCGTCGTCCACCACAAGATTGGGAAGAAGAAGCCTTTGACCGGTTTATGGGGTTGTTTTATTCTTTGATAGTGCAAGGGTTTAGCCCAAATAAGGTTTGTTGGAAACCTGCAAGGAATAGAGGTTTTGAGGTTAGAAGTTATTATAGCTCCTTCTACCCTCCTACTCTTGTTTCCTTTCCATGGAGAATGATATGGCAATCGAAAGTTCCTCCAAGGGTAGCTTTCTTTTCTTGGTCTGCTTCCTTAGGTAAGATCTTAACAACAGACAACCTTCGTAAAAGACGAGTGATGGTGCTTGACTAGTGCTATATGTGTAAGAGGTGTAGGGAGTCGATGGATCATCTTCTACTTCATTGATCCATAGCTTGGGAGTTGTGGTCCTTGGTTTTCAGCTTGTTTGATATTCAATGGGTTATGCCCCATACTGTTCTTGAGTTGTTTGAGGCTTGGCAAGGAAAGTTTGTGTGACATCGTCATATTGATTTTTGGAGATTAGTGCCTCATTGCTTGATTTGGTGCATTTTGCGTGAAAGGAATGCTAGAAGTTTTGAAGGTTGTGAACATTCTTTGCTAGAGATTAAGTCTTTCTTCTTACACACTCTCTTTGATTGGAGTGTTGTTTTTTCTCATTTTTCTTGTTCTTCATTTTCTTTTTTTCTTGACCGTTGTTCTTTTGTTTCCTGATATGTGCCCTCATAATACATCCCCAATGTACTCAGTTTGGCAATCTTTCTATTTTTAATAATATCCTTACGTTATTTATCAAAAAAAAGTGAATGTTTTTAATTCTTGTATGTGAATGCACTTCTACAGTTCTACTTGCCCCAAATTCCGATGATTTATTCCCCACGGGCTCTTCTTACACAATGGTGCATACCCTATTTCATGAACTGTATTATGTCCTATAAGATACAAAGGTTGAGAATTTTATTAGTGAGATAGAATATAGCATCAAAAGTAGTCAAATCTGTTGACTTGTGAATTTAGTGGGCCTAGGATTAAGAAAATTTATGAATCTAGGGATTAGAACTTTAGAAAAAATATGGTAAATTACATATTTAGTCCCTAACACTTAGGTTGTGTCATTTTGGTCCCTGACCTTTCAAACATGTTTAGTTCCTAACCTTTTGGTATTGTGTCAAAAGGGTTCATTCCGTTAAGTTATGGAGGGAAAATGCTGATATGGCTAACAAACAAAATAAAAAATTATTTTTATGCTACCTAAACTACCACCTAGAGTCTAGACTGCCATGTCAGCATAACCTTTAAAAAAATTTAATAATAATAAAACCTGATAAGTCACACAATTTCACTAGGCTGCTTCACAAATGGGTTTGGTATTATCCTTCCGTGTGTTTGGATTTGGAATTTGTATATTGCAAGGAATTAACAAATAATGGGATTTATTCTCCCATCATTTTAAATTCCAGCAATTTATGAATTTCATAGTTTGGATGTCAAACATAGAAAACTAACCAACTCAGACCACAAGTATATTAACTCCCTTCTTTTTAACCATTAAATTAAATATTAAAAAAATTACGCAAACACCCACAGGTCATTGCTTGTTTATCTAATCTCCATCAATTTGTTCATCTAATAAGTCTCTCTCTTGCCAATGTCACCTATGTCATCTTCTCCACCATCACCGCAAGCCCACTACCACCCACAAATATAAATATTAATCTCCATCAATTTGTTACAAGAAGCTACCAGAGAGATGGATGTCATTGATCTCACATAGCGGTGGGGCCCATTGGGTTCGTTTAAGATGAGGTGGAAATGGGCTAAGCTAGAGCCTAGAGCCGAGGTGGACGACGACATTTGGGGGCTGATCGTAGCATTGAAGTTTGTCACCGTCGGTTCAATGCTCTGCCTCTTCATCATCATCTTCTATGGCAGAGGTCTGGGCTATGTTTCATGGCCGTCAAGAAAAAATAAATCCTAGAAATTATTGATTCATGTACAGATGTCTATTTTGGGTTTCAGGAACTATTTTGCAGAAAATAAAGGGTAATCTGGCCTTTTGTTTTGTGTGTTTTGGTGCCATTTTTGCTGTAATATGTCTGAAAGATATTGGGCAACAAAGAGAGAGAACACCGCTTGAAATCTCCAAAACTGGTTTGCTAATCTAATTGTTCTTGGATTTGTTGTTGTTCAGTGAGTTTGCTAATCCAATTACTCAAAATCAATGTGAAGCAGCCCAGTGAAATCATGCTGACTATTAGGGATTTTGATCCCAAATTGAGCAGTTACTCCCTTATCAGGTTTCTTTTAAGGTTATGGTGATGTTGCAGTCCAAGTGGCAGTTTATGTGGCATGAAAATAATATTTTATTTTGGCCGTTAGCCACATCAGAATTTTCCATCCATCACTTAACGGCAGGGGCCATTTCGACACAATACAAAGAAGTTAGGGACTAAAATGACACATTTGAAAGGTCAAGGACTAAATTGACATACAACGTAAAGTTAGGGACCAAATACATAATTTACCAAAAAAACAATTTTAAGTTCAAAGATTGACTGGGATTTTGAAACAGGTGAAATAAACAAAAGAGCACTGTTTCTTGAAGCAAACAGATTGTGGGACCATTCTGGACAATTATTGTGATTAGGAAGTTAAGAATGGTTTGATAGGTAATTTGGTAGTTATTGGGGTTTTAGCATTTTAAGATGTAAAGAGAAAGGCTTGATTAAGGGTTATAAAAAAGAAGTTAAGTAGATAAGTATGTTGCAGTTCAAAGACTGAGTGAAAATTGACATGACAATTAACAGTGCACTAAAGAAGAGAGAGACAGAGAAGAATGCTCTATGCACCCAAATTCCATTAATCAACTCACCATTTTTTTTTTTTTTTGGAGAAAACAGTCTAGCAAATGGAACAACTAAATGAAACCTGCATGCTGTCCCCTAGACCAGAACAACTTCTCTGAATATTGGCAGCTACAACTCAACTCATAAAAATTTGAGCTATCTCAGAAACAGGGAAGTATTTTCCGTTCAAGTTAATGTGTTCAAACAATAAACATAACACACCAATTGAACACCACTTTGCAATCTACAACTCCTAAACCACATTTCCCTTCTTCTTTTTTAAGTAAAAAGTAATTTTATTGAAAAAGAGGAGACAGATCAAATACGTTTTTTTTTTTTAATAAGAGTAGTTTTATTGATAAAAGAAATAGAAAAAACAATGAGTTCACGATGATGAAAAAAAAAAAAAAAAAAAGCAAAGAGATCAAGAGGCTATTCTAAGAGAAACAAGGAATTCTATGCTGAAACCTGAAAGAACAATTCGAGGAACCCCAAGACCGAGACCAAACAAAAAGAGTTCGCTAGCACAAATCTTTTAATTGATCCAACGATTTTTCAATATCCTAAAAAAAGCAACGATTCCACTTCATCAAACAATCCACATCAAATAGCCTAGAATCAAATTCCAAATATTTTATCTATACTTCCCAAGCCAGTTTCTCCAACAAAATAATAAACTTGCAACAGAGCACAACATGACCATTGAATCCCAAAAATCTGAAACATATTCACCCACAATGTATGTGCTTCACTACAATGAAGAAGGAGATGGTCCATGGATTACCCATTACAACGGAACATACAGCACCGCTTCACCAAAGGGAGACCCCTTCTCATAAGGTCATCCAAAGTGAGAATCTGACATAAAGTTGTTGTCCACATAAAGAGATGAACACTTTTAGGAACCTTTACTTTCCAAATACCCTTCCAAGGAAAGATGGAGATAGAAGCATCCCAACTCTCTTGGTAAAAAAGACCGAGTATCAAACTTACCACCTATGAAGCACAGGTGCGGCTGCAAGACTTGGCAATTTTTGAAAAAATAGAGTGCGGGTGCGGCAAGGTGCGGCGATTAAAAAATTATTAAAAATATTTTTATTNTTTTTTTTTTTTTTTGGAGAAAACAGTTTTTAATACATTGATTATATAATACAAGAACTCTTTCTTGGGATTCTTAATTTGACAACCAAATTTTCTACTAACTGAAAATAATTTCGAGGCAGTTAGAAACTTCAAGAAAGTTCTAGACTGGAATCAATTACTAATATACCCTTTCTTTTTTGTTTGACAAGTACTAAGATACCATAATGTGCAGGAAATATATACATATTGCCCCTGATTAACTAACTATAACTCATCAAATAAAACCCAATTTAACCCCAAACTCCTAAAGAGTTGACCTTCAAAACCAATTAAAAAATTATTAAAAATATTTTTATTTATATTTTCTATATATTTTTACTATTAAAATATTCTTAAAAAACACATTACTATGGCCTTGGTTCACAAAACAAAGAAAGAAGAAGGCAAGAAACACAAAACAAAAAACAAAACACAAAAGAAGCCAACACATATTCAAAATAAAATTGAGAAATGACAAATTTAGGATGTTTGGGCCTCATTCAAAGCCGATTTCGGCCGTTTCAATCAGTATCGGCCGCTGGCCGATACAACCCAATTCTAACCGAATCAGCCCGGTTCGGCACAAATCAAAGCCGAGTCGGCGCAAATCCCAAAAAAAAAAATCAGACGCAGCACCAATGCGCGGGCATTAGTGTCGGTGGCCACACCCCGGGTCGGGCCATGTCGGACTCCGGTGCGACACCCTCCCAGCCGCGTCAGTACTTCCTAGCTTACCACTTCCCTTAAGGCCCCAAAGTAATCTGTCACTCCCCATACCCCTAGAGAAGTCCAAGAGTGAAAAAAGTCGAGAAAAAAGAAAACTGCCTCTAGTTTCCAATCGTGAAAATCCCTATATAATCTCAAGTTCCAAACTCTATCATTCCCAACTGCCTAGTGAAGCTTCCTTATCACCTACGCACTCATATAAATCAGGATAAAGAATAGTGAGCTATCCAGGTATTCAAATACACAAAATTCATATCAAATACCAATCCTAAAGAACTAAAATCTCAAATTCAATAAATCCAAATATTCTAATAAAAAGTAGATGAAGGGATGCTGACCAAGACAGAGCTTTTTAGAGCCTCATTATTCTCAATTCAACCACACTTTAACCAAATGTTAGAAAAAATAATCCTGTGCCAAAATCACTCATTTAACACAGACAGTTTGATAACACGATTAGGGTGTTCAACTCCTACACCACATTTCAAAATGCACTATACTCCAGAGCACAATGCTCCCACAAGAATAAAGTATAAAGCCAACGGTACAATAAAAGATCACGTACCTCTGAACTTGGCGGATGCCACAGCAGTAAGAAGTACCTTCAACACTTGCAAAACGGTACTGCACATCGATCCCAAAAAAATTAAACAACCATAACAACAAACACAATAGCAAAAAGCACAACCAACACGCTACACTCGCGTACCTATCAGGGGATGAATTGTCAACACAATTGCAAATCATGTTCAAAATGTCCGTAAACAGCGGCACATTTTTACCGCCTTCTAATCCAGGATCTCCTTCCAAATGATCATATGCAATCAGTTTCTGCATCAAACAGCAACATCAGCCACCACATGTAAACTATCTACAACACTTTAAACAATAACAAACAAACAAACATACATACGTGAAGACAATCCAAAGCAGGTTCTATGAGTTTCAAATTCTTAGTTTCGAATGCGAGACGAAGCGGATTCAGCACAAGCTCAGCTTGCGGTCCTTCGAGTGTGTTTCCAGCACTTGACAAGACGGCATTAACAGATCCAGCACTCTCAATTTCACCCGAACTACAAAACTCAAAAGGTGTGATCTCAGAATTCAGAATTTTTACAAATTAGAAAATTTCCAATCCATTACCTCTCGTCTTGAGGAGGCGCTGCATCCGGCGTCTTGCAATTATCTGAAAAAAGAGAAGAAAACGTTTGAAAAAAAGTGGAAAGTGAAAGAAAGAAGAAAGGAAATGAAATTTGAAGAGGAGATCTGAGAGGACCTTGATAGGTTTGAATGGCTTTTTGAAGGTCGGGAGATTTTTTGGTGAAGGAACATTCTTTGAGCATAGACTCGAAGGCTCGACTTAGGAAACCACCAGCTGCTCCGCCTGCCATTTTTTTTTTTTTTTTTTTTCTGAGAAGAAGTGAAGAATGGGGATCTAATGAGTAGATGCCTGATCGCTCTGCGAGGACCAGATCGAGATGGCCAATAGGCCAAGGTGCATCACCAAAATTAGGGAACTATTAATTCCTTTCTTTGCTTCTCCTTTGCTTCTTCTGCTCAGTTCATTTCATTTCCGATTTTCGATCTCAGTATTGAGCAATCTTCTTGGGTTTAGTTGTTTTTGTTTGTATGGGAGTGGACTGTAGGCTGGGCCGGCCCGATGGTCGCATGCTTTTTTCCTTTTTCTTTTTTTTCTTTTTTTAATTATAATAATTCAATAAAAGTTCCCGTAAAATATTTTTTAGATAATAAATATTTTTTGAAAATGCTATTTTTGAGAAAGAAAAATATTTTTAGGCTGTTTGGCTGCCTCGGATATTCGTTTTACGGAAAATCAATTCCAGTGTTTGGTTTGTTCAAACATTTTTACAGAAAATGCTTTACATAGCCAAGCCACCCAATTTTCCATACACTTCTTTAGCCGTAAACATATGGAAAATGAATCAATTCCACACTCACTCACAAAAAAAACAAAACCCAACAAAAAAATTCATCAAACCCAATCAAATTGAGAGAAGAAGGAAGAGAGAGAGGCGACTGGGTTCGATCTAGAGGCGAAATCGCGCAGCGGAGGCAAAGGCAAGATCGAGCGGCGTTGGAGTCAAACTAGTGCGATCGTCGGATTGGAGCTCAGTCTATGGTTGTCGAACTGGAGCTCAGTCTATGGTCGTCGGACTGGAGCTCAGGGTTCACCGGCGAAGTCGAAGGCGTGATCTGGGCTCTCTTCTCTCTCTCTCTCTCTCTCTCTCTCTCTCTCTCTCTCTCTCTTTACGCGCGAGTCCGAAAATGGTTTGAAGTGAAAATAAAAATGTAAAACTATTTTCGAGTCAAAGGCTTATTTTACATGGTCAACTGAATATATTTTCCAGAAAATTTATTTTCTATGCGTAACCAAACACCCGCATTTACGGAAAACCATTTCCTAAAATGGTTTTACACCAAAAGAAACGCAGCCTAAGATCCAATACCAATACTAATACCAATATTACATTGGGAGTAATTAGCCATCACTCTTCCTTTTTTTTTTTAATTATTTCTTCACTTCTTTATATTATTTTTAAAAAAAATTATTTCTTCACTTCTTTATATTATTTATTTTTTTCTTTTTTTGAGTTTTAATTTATAGTGTTTACTTCTGATGATAACTCTTTATTATCAGACTAAGACACTGTTGAGGGGAAATTTTTTGACGTTCCCAAATAGAATATAGGGTAACCAAGCCAAAACTCGACTATGGGCTCTTAAGATAGTACTCAAAGGTTTTCAGTGTGATGACAAAGTCTATCTAAGCAAGAAACAAAGGCTGCACATGACAAAATAGCAACAAAAGCCCAGTGAAAAACACGTTACAATACTTAATTAGTACATTAATGGTCCTGGTCCGATAGTTTAAATCAGTCTTCTAGTGGTATGGTATTATTAAGTCAACATAAGGGAAAACTTCCATAGTTTTCAAAACATTATGGCTTTTATCATAAGAATACTAAATAAGGATTAAAGGTTTCATAATTACAAATAAAAGAGGAAAAATAGGATGGAATGAAGGGAGAGAGAGATCTTAGCTTAGTGCAGCAAGTATTAAACTATGATTTTTATGAGTATGTGTGCATAAAGCATGAATGAGGTAATGTGGGCTGTTCTGAGTGAGTGAGATTGGATTAACACTAAGATTAAGGCTTTAGTGAGTAGTGGGTTAAAGGGGGATGAGTGGTGAGCTTAAGGAGAGCTAAACCACAAGTAAAATGGCAAATAAATTAAGAGTTTCAGAGGGGTAGTCGCTTGTGACTAATTGGGAGACATTTATAAGCTATGATCGTGTAAAGAAGAAAAAAGAATATATGAGGTTAAATGAGTGTGGGCTGAAGGGGATGAGTAGTGAGCTTAAAAAGAGTTGAATTGCAAGCAAAATGACCAATCAATCAAAAAGTTTCAGAGGGAGTTGTTATGAGTTTGTAGGCTGAGATGCTTATGCTTTTTATAATGGAGTTTAGAGAAGCATTAATTAACAATAATCCAAAAAATGTAGGTCTAATTCAGGGGAGCCTTGATAGATGAATTAATAACTTGGATTTGGCCTAAAAATTGGAGATTTGCTTTTGGGGCTATTTTGCTTCTTTGGGCAATGTCACACATGGGTAGTATTTTAGGTAATCTTGCATTAAATGCTAAGATTGTTGAGATTGTGTTCAGCCAATGGGATTAAGGCAAGTATTAAGGAAGAATTCTAGTGCTATAATTGAGATTTGGACTCACAAGAAGTAAGATTCAACATCCCAAGCCAAGTGTCAAGCTCTAAGTTCACTTCAGGGGGTTCCGCTGGAGATCCCTTTTTGCATTCCAAACCACATGTTCCCAATTTTTCCCCTTTAGGATTCATGGGCTTGATACATGAATCACGTCTTGAACGTTTTTAACATTTATAGTATCAATTTGTTGAAATTTGAATGACTTGGTTTCAACTCCCCTTCCGCTGGAGATGCAATAAGATGATGGAATCTCATCATCCTTTTGACTTCAGCTGATATGACATCCTTTAGGCACTGTTCACATCAAGCAGAGGGTGGCAGAAAATTGATGGGATAGCCCCTAGTTCATCCTCAAATGCTTGGTTCTCTTATAGGGGTATCTAGTTGTTTTTTTAGTTAGGTATGAACAAAGGTTGGTTGCCCACTTTCAAGCCTCTTGCTGGGACCTTTTTGGGCTAGAACTTTGCTCCATTTCAACATTTTTAGTTGGGCCACATGGCCCTTTCTTTACTTGGGCTTGCTTCCTTCTCCATGAAATTTTTGGGCCTACAAAATGGGCATTAAAGACATTATTTGCCATGTGTTTTTTACTCCTCATGGGCTTTAGTTATTAGTAGAAATAAAATGAATTCATGAGCTTTAATAAATATTTATGATAGATTTTGGGTATTAATTTCCATGGGCTTTAAATAACAACTTGTATAGTTTATCCTAATTTTTGCTATGGATTTCTTTGTAAATAATATTTTCTTTGGGGCTTTTTAAGTAATGTCCTCTAATATTTTTCTTGAGAATAATATTTACTATGGGTTTTTAAATAAATATGGTAATAATCACTATAATGGAATAATGTGATGTTCTCATAAATTTCTTTATAGATAATCATAATGGACATGTAGGATGAATAATTACCATGAGTTTTGGTAATAAATATTATGAATGTTGTGATGTAAGATAGATAGTGAACATGAGTTTATAATATAAAATAAATAAATGTCATGGGTCTAATAATCATATCTTTTCATGGGCTTTTATAAGATGATTGTCATGGGTTTTGACAGTAGATAATTCATAAATTCTATAAGCTTGTAATATTATGGTAATAAGTTTAAGGATCTAAAGTTTTGTTCATTATTGGACTTTTAAGTGAAATAATTATAATATAGTATTTTGTCAAGCATTGATAACCTTTAGCTTTCGATAAATAGTGCCAAGTAATTAGCTTGGGTTTTTAATAGTGTCAACGTAAGTTGGGTTTTTGATTTTGCCAATGCGAATTGGGCTTTGATATTACTAATGAGAATTGAGTTTTAATTATTGCCAGCGAGAACTAGGCTTTGATATTACCAATGAGAATTAGGCTTTGATATTGTTAATGTGAATTGGGTTTTGGATAAATAAATTGCCATGGGTTTATGCCATGGGTTTAAACCATGGGCTTTGATTATGGATTTGAATTCCATTGATAAAATTGTTTTGCTATAGATTTGAATCATGGGCTTTTCAAATATTATCAAACATAAGTATTCTTGGGTTTTAAATAGAATAGGATGTGTGTATCGAGTTCATAGGGCTGGTTTTGGGCTTAGCTAAATAATGATAATAAAATTGGATAAAATATGAGTTCTTGGTCTTTTTGTAATAATTTATATCATAACCCAATTTAAGAGATGAGATATGAAACATTTGTTATTAACATAATAGTAGGGCAAAAAATATTTGGGAAAACCCAATAACTTATTAGTGGTATTTGAAAATAAATATGTGTTACTCAAATAAAATTAGGTGTTAAAAAAAGTACCCTAACAGACACCAATCAGGTTTTTGTGGTAGCGAGAATTAAACTCCAAATTTTTTATTCAACCATCAGATATTTTACCAGTTAAGCTAATTAGAACCCATATTTTTTTATTTAATGGTTAAAATTAAAAGTTGATTTTTTAGCTCTTAATTTTAGTCATCAAGATTGATTTCTTGATTGCACATGGTTCAATACAATTAATCTCAATCCACTTTTTTTTATACAAAAGATATAGTATAATCCTCATTTGTTAATGTTGGAGTATTTAGGCCATAGGATTTAAAATCAATAAGTTTTATGAAGAATTGTAAATGAATTTTTAGATATAAACTTAACCATAAACAACATATTTTAAGTTGTAAATACTTTGTTCTAACAAAGCCAAAGGGGCAAAACTTAGGAGCGGCAATTTATATTCAAGTTGTATTGAGGTATGGGTATTCAAATATACCTTAACTTGACCCATTTAATAACAGTGTCGAATCCCTTAATTCTATCACAATCCATTAATTAAACAATTTGGTACAACACGATTAATTTTAACATGTTTAAAACACAATTTAAGAAACATAGAGTTTTTTTCTATTTGTTTTAGGTAAAAGAATCAAGGACTTTCAATTTTATCGAAGAATTTATCAATATAATCATTAAAATTATTTTAATTACTTAATTACATTTAAAAATTAAAATTTATTTGAGAGAAAAATGACATTTATTTATTTAAATCAAGTCATTTGGGTTTATTGTAGTTTAACCAGGTCAACACAAAAAAATGATTTATTAATCACGTTAAAGTGTGTTAACCTGTTTTTGATAATAACCCCTTTATACTAAAAAAAAAAAAAAATCGTGTTGTGTTCGCAAGTCGTATTGAATATTGTCACTTGTCAAAACTTTCTTCTTAAAAAATAGGGCAAAACTTAGGTACAATATATTAGAATTTCAATTAAATTCAAACATATTTTTGCATTTATAAATACATCACAAACAATAATTTTTTCTAAGGAGAGTAAAATTCAATTTTGTTATATGTTTGAATTTAATGTGGGAACTTTATTTAAGAGTGTAAATTTGGTCTGAATGAGGCGCAAAACATGGATTTTAAGCCCTCCAATAAGAAACCTCTGCATCTGCATTTTCCTAATAACTTCTCTCATTCCCAAATTTTACACATCTTTCTCTCACGTGGGTCATGTCTTCTCTCTCTCTCTCTCTCTCTCTCTCTCTCTCTCTCTCTCTCTCTCTCATTTCTATTTCTTTTTCCTTGGATCTAATCTTATCCTCCTCGGACAGGAGATGTCCTCCTCGGACTGGAGATATCCTCCTCGGAAAGCGATGATCCTCTACCCAGAGGATTCCGCTCCAATCTGGACCTCGCATTCTATTCATCCTTCTCTTCGGATGTGAAACAGTTCTCTCGTGGGTGTTCGGGCCGTTAACTTGGGCCTGATCCTTTTATCCCCCACATTAATCATAAACAACATATTTTAAGTTGTAAATACTTTGTTCTAACAAAGCCAAAGGGGCAAAACTTAGGAGCGGCAATTTATATTCAAGTTGTATTGAGCTATGGGTATTCAAATATACCTTAACTTGACCCATTTAATAACAGTGTCGAATCCCTTAATTCTATCACAATCCATTAATTAAACAGTTTGGTACAACACGACTCATTTTAACACGTTTAAAACACAATTTAAGAAACATAGAGTTTTTTTCTATTTGTTTTAGGTAAAAGAATCAAGGACTTTCAATTTTATCAAAGAATTTATCAATATAATCATTAAAATTCTTTTAATTACTTAATTACATTTAAAAATTAAAATTAATTTGAGAGAAAAATGACATTTATTTATTTAAATAAAGTCATTTGGGTTTATTGTAGTTTAAGCAAGTCAACACAAAAAAATGATTTATTAATCGCGTTAAAGTGTGTTAACCTGTTTTTGATAATAACCCTTTTATACTAAAAAAAAAAAGCGTGTTGTGTTCGCAAGTCATATTGAATATTGTCACCTGTCAAAACTTTCTTCTTAAAAAATAGGGCAAAACTTAGGTACAATATATTAGAGTTTCAATTAAATTCAAACACATTTTTGCATTTATAAATACATCACAAACAATATTTTTTTCTAAGGAGAGTAAAATTCAATTTTGTTATATGTTTGAATTTAATGTGGGAACTTTCTTTAAGAGTGTAAATTTGGTCCGAATGAGGCGCATTACATAGATTTTACACCCTCCAATAAGAAACCTCTGCATCTACATTTTCCTAATAACTTCTCTCATTCCCAAATTTTACACATCTTTCTCTTATGTGGGTCATGTCTTCTCTTTCTCTGTTGACTCTCTCTCTCTCTCTCTCTCTCTCTCTCTCATTTCTATTTCTTTTTCCTTGGATCTAATCTAATCTCATGCTTGGATTTTTTGTGAAGTAAATTTTACCTTAATCTTACAAAAGAAATTTGGATTTTTTTTAATATAAAAATTGGTAACATAACTCTTCTTGTATTTTTATTTTATTTTTATTTTTTTTATAGTCCTTATTGTTTTCTATTCTTGTTGACTCAAATAGTTAATAGTGAGGTACTAGAGAAAATCCATTCTCAAAACAAATTTATATACTCAACGTCCACTATACATACAAGAACAGAGAGGAACATAATGGGATTATAAAATGGGAAATGGATAATAATATGACATTTTAAGTGAAGTGGAGATTTGGACAAGAAATACTGTACAAATATATCAAATTATTATGCCCTATTAGGGGTGTTCGCATTTGGATCGGGCTTGGTATTACACCTGATGCAATTACCCTATCCCCCTCTCACAACATCTTTTTAATATAAAACACAATTCTAAAATTTCTAACATATCTAAAAAGTAGAAATCATATTGCAAGATAAAATTGTATTGTAAAACATGAAATACTTTAGAACATATAATGAATAGAAGAATATAAAGAAAGTGAATAAGAGAGAGACATATTTAAACCCACTCATTCAGTAAAACCTAACTACTTCATAGTTAAAGACTTAATATAAACTTCAACAGATAATAGTTCAGTAAACCAATCAAGCATAGAAGTGTAGAGCAGTAATTCCATTTCATAGTAAAAAACTCGAATAAACTTGAACAGATAATAGTGCAGTATACCAATCAAGTGGTAGAATAGCAATTGAAATGACATTGACAAAAAAAGGTAGACAGATATTACAAACTCTCATAACTGCAAGAAATGCAGTGAATCATACCCATCCTTATGTGTGTAGAAAAATGGTACCCATGCATCCCCTCTTGGCTTAGATTCTCATCATCATGCTGCTACTTCACATCTTTTGGCTGTACTGGTTCAATGGTGAAAGGAATTAAAGATGTTCTAATAACCTAAAAACAAACACAATACAGCACCCCATAAATATCTAATTAAAGAAATATAGTATAAAAAAGCAAATTTTACAATTGTTAAGCTCTCTAATGAAAATCTAAAGGAATACAGTATATTGAAGCAAACCATATATCTTCGTTAAGATTCCTACTCTAGAAGAATTGAGAGAGATTTATCTCATCTTTAGCTGTTTAGGAAAATTTAGTATCAAACTCAGGAACGGGTACCAACCTTTTGATGTCAAGAATCATGACAACAGTCTCAATGCCATTTTTCAACAGTACACTCTTTTGATGTTAAGCTCTCTAGTTAATAAGATATATAGTTTGCTTTTCTATGCTAAATTCATTTTATTAGAGTTTCATTGTTTGTTGTATTGTTTCTGTTTTCAATATATGTGTGTATATGTACTATACTTTTCTTTAAGTGTAAGAAAAAACATTCCATAAAAATGAGTTGTATTGATTATGTTTTCAATATGTGTGTACTATACTTCCAAAGTAGTACTATACTTATCTTTAAGTGTAAAAAAAATAAAAATAAAAAACAATTCTATGAAAATGAGTTGTATTATTTCTATTTTCAATATATGTGTATGTAATATACTTCTAGAATATTACTATACTACAAAAAAAAAAAAAAAAAAAAAAACATTCTATGAAACATGAGTTGTTGTATTAATTGTTTCAGTTTTATATATATTATTAGTCACTAACTAAACTACTTAAGCAAAGTGAAGCAAATAGCCACTCCACATCCACAAGAAGCATAAGAAGAGTAGTCATTGCAATTTTAAAACTAATATTCACAAACAAATATCCTCAAAAACATTAGCTCTGGAAATTGATTTTGTTTTGGAATCAATAACATAAATCTCCTCAAAAGCAAGTATGAACTTTGGGTTATCCAACCTCTGGTTCCTATATTGATTTGTCTAAGAAACCTGGAACAGAAATGCAGTAAATTAATGGCTCAATAATTTACATAGAACCCTGTTTAATAAGTTAGAATTTAAAAACGATGATTGACAACATAACTACCTGACAGCCAAGATCCCCAAGTCCCAAAATTTGCTCACCATTTGTCACAACAATTACTTGAATAGTCCTTTCAAGCCAGTTGTTCAACACCTCAAGAATCTTGCCCCTGCAAAATCCAAGCACTCCTTCATATTATGACTAAAGTAGCTCTAAGTTGCACATAGTTACAGCAGAAACAGAAATTCATACTTTTCTTTCAAACTTATGTAAAGATCCTGAGGACGCTTTAAGATGCTCCATTCTTTTGGCAAGCCTTACTCACAGTTGGAGAATAGACAACTGGGAGCAATTCCCCAATATTATCAATGAGAAGTTTGTAGAACAGCCCTTCATTCCTCTCCTATAAAAAATAAAACATAAAAAATTTTAAAAAGAAATATCTGTATTACCCCTCTTTCAAAATTTCAATAGGACTTCATTCACCACATAAAGATAAATTAAGTCCATTTGTCTTTCCACAGAATTTTAAGCACACAAACATGCATTCCAACAAAGCCTCATTAAAGAAAGGGGTTTAATTATACCAACAATAGAAAGATGATGGAAATAAAGAAACAATAAAAATGTTAAGGCATCATAATTAAACAAACTATAGTCCTACAATGTCTCAACATCTCAAGATGATCCCAAACTTGAAAATATACAATCAGTCCAAATGTCATTATGCACAAGACAATCATTTTCAATACTATTCAAAATATTATCAGACAACTTGTCAGCACATGGTGACCATATGCAAACAATGTACAACAATCATCATCAAAACTAAATTCAATGATGGTGAAACTCGTAAGTCTTACCTGAAGCTCCATCAAGGCAATGTATTTTTGCAGTGGGACTTGAATTTGTCGAATTTTCTGCATCAATTTCTTCTCCTGGGATTAGTAAAACACAAAATAGGGTCTTGGCAAATTCAAATTATGAGAACAATGAATCAGATAAAACGATACTATAAGCCAATATCACTAAATCAAATGCACTCAATTTGTATAGAGTAAGAAAATGTAAATATTAAGTATTCTAAATGACACAATGGATTCTGCATAGCCACCTTGCCTAATCATATCAAAATATGCCCAAAGGATCCAAAAGCCAAGACAAAGTATTCAAATTAAAAACTTTCACCCTTGACCATAACACTGTTTGCCTTATAAATAATTTGCAAAGGGTGGACTTGAAACAGCACACATAATTATTTCCATAGTTATGTATTTCCAAATAAAGCAATCCAATATATTTTTATTAAAGCACCCATCTACCAGCAAAGAATCAAACAATCTATTCTCAAAACCACCGATATCCCTATCAAGCATCCTTAACAATCTAAAAGCTAACACAGTGATCCCTCTTGTCATCTTAAATCCATGTTTATTTATCACTTAAGGAATCCCATCAAAGTTGAGCTTCTATAACCCATAAAGTTGACCTATAATGAACTCTAGTAATCCAAATTAGGTACCTTTACAGACTTAACACAAACTACTAAATTAAACAACAAAATTTAGTTAAAGTGGTGACCTCCACATTGATCATAGCCCAGTGACTAATTCCAGGTCCACAATCTACACATTTTATTCCCATGATCAAATATAGGCTTTCCCAAAAATGAAAACCCAAATAGTAATTTAAACTTTCTCATACTCATAAATTGATAAAAACCACTCACGTCATCACTTCAAAACACATCCACATTCAATGACACCAAAACCAATTGTCAACAAAGCTCATAATTAGAAACAAAACCTTGCTAGCATAGGATTTAGACTTTCACAGATTTCCCCATCCAATTATCTTCATTCTATTTTTTCCATTGAAGTACTATCTGACTCTATTCCTAAACTAAATCAACCTTGTGACTCTTTTTTTCCCCTTTCAATATACATATGAAGCAATTTTCAATTATTTGACATAAACTTTCTAAAGTCAGGTATGTGAATCTGTTTGGAATTTGGGTGAGAAAAAGGAAATTACTATATTGCTTAAGAAATTAGATACCTAACTTAGCAATTTTAAACTTTTTATTACTCTCCTATGTTCTTTAACAGATCCAAATGGAGGCTTAATGAGATATTATCGCATAATGTATTCCTTCTCCCACATGTACCCATTATCCACACATCAGTAATCCAACCTAGTCTTCAAAAATACAATCAAGTTAGTTCACCCTATTAGCACAACCCCATTTTTCATATAGCAAAAATATACACCTATGAATATAAGTTATAAAACAGAAATAGATGACTTAATGACATATTGAACAGCAAGATGCAGCTTAGTGACCATGGGCCATCATCAAATAGTTTATGCAATTTCATTTATTTTATTATTCCAATACATGTTCAACAGTTACTCTTGTAGGCCTTTTGTCAAATAGCTAATAGATGTAGCCTTTATTTTTATTGATGGTATAACGACTTAAAAATGAATGAAAATATGTAATTTAATTCAAAATAAAATTGAATTGATCATTCTCCTAATTATGTCATGCAAACCTAATCCCTAAATCTGATATACCACCAATTTTAGGCTTAAGCCGAAAAATCCAAGTTATATTCAATACATACAACAAAAGAACTGGGGATATAACCTTATTGCAATCGATGAACACCACTGTTAGTCCAGCAAATCTATCTCAAAGAGCTACTTAATGGTCATTGCAATCTTCTTCGACACACTTATTCCATATGTTGCCTCTCCATTAGACTGGGGATGTATCTGCAACTAGGGCGATCGCAGCTGTTGAGTTGTGCCAGAGAAGGTGGAGCCGTTGAGTTGTGGGAGAGGACTAATGGTGGTTCTGGGTTGTGGAGAGAAAATTAAGAGTGAAGATGGGCAAAGAATAGCAATTTATTTTATTTCATTTTTTTATTTTTTTTTTGTATATTGGGTTTTATGTATTATTGGGTTTTAGAGAAAAAAAAATCAAAATTTTTGTATTTTTTTTAAATGATGCTGACGTGGAAAATTGTGGTGCTAGCAGAGGCTTCAGTTATATATATATATATAGATTATACTATACTATATTTCCAAAGTAGTACTATATTCTCTTTTAAAAGGGTCTTGCATTCAATTTGGAAGTGACTTGCACTTGCAATTTTTCTCTTCTACTAAGTTGTAGGTTAATGGAAAATCCACAATACTATTACAACAAAAAAAATCATTGCAATAACATTAGTGTTATTCCAATTGTTGATATAAAGTGTTGCTATAAATTTTGAAGTAATAGGTTTGTGCAACAAATAAATTTGACAAATATCTTGTAGGTATAGTCTATTACTTCAAGAAATACCAAACAAATATATCAAATTATTATGCCCTATTGGGGGTGTTTGCATTTGGATTGGGCTTGGTATTGTACCCAATGCACTCTCACAATATCTTTTTAATATAAAGCACAATTCTAAAATTTCTAACATATCTAAAAAGTAGAAATCATATTGCAAGATAAAATCGTATTGTAAAACATAAAATACTTTAGAACATATAAAGAATATAAGACTATAAAGAAAATAAATAAGAGAGAGACATATTTAAACCCTCTCATTTAGTAAAACCCAACCACTTAATAGTCAAAGACTTAATATAAAGAACAGTAATTCCACTCCCTTGTAAAAAACTCAAATAATCTTAAACAAATAATAGTGTAGTATACCAATCAAGTGGTAGAACAGCAATGGAAAGGACATTGACAATAAAAGTAGACATATATTACAGACTCTCATGACTACAAGAAATGCGGTGCATCCTACCCATCCTTATTTGTGTAGAAAGACGGTACCCATACATCCACTATTGGCTCAGATTCTCACCATCATGTTGCTGCTTCACATCTTTTGGCTGTCCTGGTTCAATGTGAAAGGAATTGAAAATGTTCTAGTAACTTAAAAATGAACACAATACAACAACCCAAAAATATCTAATTAAAGAAATACAATATAGAGAAGCAAACTTTACCATTGTTAAGCTCTCTAATGAAAATCTAAAGGAATGCAATACAATGAAGCAAAGCATATAACTTCATTAAGCTCCCTACTCCAAAAGAATTGAGAGAGATTTACCTCATCTTTAATTGTTTAGGAAAATTCAGTATCAAACTTAGGAACGGGTAACAACCTTTTGATGTTAAGAACCATGACAGTAGTCTCAATGCCATTTTTTAGCAGCACCCCCTTTTGATGTTAAGCTCTCTAATTAAGAAGATATATAATTTGCTTTTCTATGCTACATTCCTTTTATTAGATTTTCATCGGTTGTTGTATTGTTTATGTTTTCAATATATGTGTATATACGTACTATACTTCACTTTAAATGTAAGAAAAAACATTCCATGAAAGTGAATCATATTGATTTTGTTTTCAATATATGTGTGTATGTACTATACTTCCAAAGCAGTACTATATTTAAGTGTAAAATAAAACATTTTATGAAAATGAGTCGTATCGATTTTGTTTTCAATATATGTGTGTGTACGTACCATACTTCCAGAATAGTACTATACTTAAGTGTAAAAAAAAACATTCTATGAAAATGAGTTGTATTGTTTTTGTTTTCAATATATATGTGTGACTTGCAATTTTTCTTTGTATGTGTATATACATACTCTACTTCTCTTTAAATGTAAGAAAAAACATTCCATGAAAGTGAATTATATCGATTTTGTTTTCAATATATGTGTGTGTATGTACTATACTTCCAGAATAGTACTATACTTAAGTGTAAAAAAAAACATTCTATGAAAATGAGATGTATTGTTTTTGTTTTCAATATATATGTGTGACTTGCAATTTTTCTTTTATACTAAGTTGTAGGTTAATGGAAAATCCACAATTTTATATCACTACAAGAAAAAAAGTTTATTACAATGAAAAAATCGTTGCAAAAACATTAGAGTCATTGCAATAGTTGAAAATACTATAAATATATTTTATTTTATTTTATTTTCCTCTTTTCATTTCTGTTCATTTTCCATCAGCTATGACTGAACATGCATGTGTCAAGCTCACATGTTTTAACAACTATGTTCACAGCAAAAAAAAGAAAAAAAGAAAAAAGAGTAAAGAAAAAATGTTCAAAGTAACCATTCAAAATTCATAGGGAGTAGATTTTTCCACAAAAAAGAAAAAGTCGAAAAAGATATAAGAAAGTAAAGAAATAAGAGACACTTGATTAGTAATGTACGGTAGTCATGACTCCTAGCTCCTATTATTGTCATTTGTCAATACTCGATTCCATGCTCAAAACATACATTAACGCGAAGTAGTAGTTGATTAATTTAATAGAAGTGCTTAATTAATTTAATGAAATAACCAGCCAATGAAAGACAAGGTTATTTTTCTAAAAATATCATACACATAAAAAAAAAGATGGTAGATTTTCCTTTTTGATGGGAAATTCTAGAATTTATTAAACAACAGAAAGATCAAATACAAGTTTATCATGAGCACACACGTGCTCTAAGATACTTGGACATTCCTCTACCCAAGCAACAAAGTCCTCAATAGACTTGGCGTGCTGGGCCAAAACATGAGCAGATACATTTCCCTGTCATTTGGTATGAGAAAAGCTCCACTATTGAAATGAAGAAACTTGAAAGAGGAGCCAGCTAAAACGTTCACCACAAATGACGGCAGGGAAGCTAGCCCATGAACTGCGTTATAGATTTCCAACAAATCTGTCTCAAATTCTACGTCTTTGATTCCCACGTCCCTGGCAAAACAGACCCCAACTTCCAAAGCTTTTGCTTCGACAGCACCCAAAGGGTAATTACACTTCTTGCTCAGAGCTACGACCACATCCCCAACATCGTCCCTGATGATAACACCTGCCCCTGCTTGTTTCCTGTTTGAGAAGACTGCACCATCAGTATTGACCTTGTAGTGCCCAAGTCTTAGTGGCTTCCATGCAACCATGGTAGTAGCTTCAATCCGATTTCCAAATTTTAATTCATTCGCTTCCTGAAATTCATCCACTAGGTATAGAGCTCCCCTCCAAAAAGGAACGATCAACTTTACCTTTTCCACCAAACCGAAGAACATTCCTATTCTTCTAGATACTCCAACAGACCATGATGACCTTCTCAAGCAGCCCAGGACAGGTATCCTCCCACCTGTGTAAATTCTCCACCACATCCAAGAAATTCCAACTCGGAGAGATTTCAAACGGAAGCACAAACTTGCTTCATGTCCAAACTCCCCTTGCATGGTCGCAGAACCAAAACAAGTGGTAGACCATCTCCTCCTCCTTTCCACACAACTCATAAATTCCACTCGAAGCAATTTTTCGCTTTGCCAAGTTTGCTTTTGTGGCGAGAATGTCACGACCCGCCCTCCAAGCAAAATGCTTGACTTTCTGTGGGACGTTTAGGTGCCAAATTGCCTTCCATACCTTTCTGCAAACCAAGCCGTTTGAACAATCCCCCAAGGCTGTGCACTATTGCTCCTCCAAAGCCAACGCATAGGCACTTTTGACAGTGAATTTGCCGCTTCTATTTTCTGCCCATATTAATCTATCATTTGTGTCAATAGTACTAAGGGGAATACTCGTTATTGTCTCCCTGTCTTCGGGTAGAAACCAACTATTAATCTTTTCCATGTTCCACTCACTTGTTGCTCTATTTATGAGCTCGCAAACCAAAGCATTTTCAAAATTTGGCCTCTCCGACATTAGCACCTTATACGTGCTTGGTCTGGGAATCCATTTGTCCCACCACACTCTGACTATAATGCCATTCCCTACTTGCCACCTCATGCATCTTCGGACAACACAATGAGCCGCCATTAAGCTTCGCCAAGCATATGATGGCCTCAGACCTAAACTAGCCTCAACAAAGCTGCACCGTGGGAAGTATTTAGCTTTGCAAACATGGCTAAACAGAGAGGTGGAGTTAATTTGCAGCCGCCACCCTTGCTTGGCCAAGAGAGCCAAATTGAAACTTTTTAAATCGCAAAAGCCTAAGCCCCCTTTTTCCTTCGGCAAACACATCTTGTCCCAACTCAACCAAGCCAGTTTCTTCTCATTCTTCACTTGTCCCCACCAGAACTGTCTGATCATCCCGATAAGCTCCTTACATAATTTCATAGGAAGCAAAAAACAACTCATCGAGTAGGCAGGCACAGCTTGAGCCACGAATTTGATCAGAATCTCCTTTTTAGCATGTGTAAGTAATTTTTCCTTCCAACCCGAGACTTTGTTTGCCATTTTCTATTTAAGTTAAGCAAAAGTAGTATTCTTAGACCTCCCCACAAGCGACGGCAGACTGAGGTAAGATTCATAAGGTTTGATAACCTGGGCACCAAACATGGCTTTCACTCTCTCCTTTGTTCCAGCATCAGTATTTGGGCTAAAAAACAGGGAAGTTTTTGTGCAGTTTAGTGGTTGGCCTGAAGAGAGTTCATAGACTTTGAGAATCCTTTGAATTTTCGTGGCTTCACTCATTCCTGCTCTTCCAAACACCAAGCTATCATCAGCAAAAAATAAGTGGGATATTCTAGGTCCTTTAGCTGAAGCAGCCACACCTCTAATAACTTTCCTTTGGGCGGCACAATGAAGAAGGGCAGATAACCCCTCAGCACAAATTATGAAAAGGTAGGGCAACAGAGGGTCGCCTTGCCTCAGCCCTCGGGTTGACCGGATTTGGCCACAAGGTTGTCCATTGATCCGTATAGCATACTTCACCAAAGACACACATCGCATCACAATGCTAATCCATTTCTCATGAAAGCCTAGCTTCCTAATGATCTGTTGCAAACAATCCCATTTGACACGATCGTATGCCTTACTCATGTCCAACTTAACAGCCATTTCCCCGCATTTGCCCTTCTAAAAGAAGGTAGAATTAGTAGAATGTTATTCAGAAAAAAAAAAAAAAAAAAGATAAGAAAAGAAAATTAGAATGTTATTCAGCAAAAAAAAAAAAAAAAAAAGATAAGAAAAGAAAAGAAAAGAAAGAATTAGTAGAATGTAAATTAGAAAAGATATAACAACAGTACGCATCAAATCACTTTTGTACCATACATCCATTTTCCAATAAAAAAGATGGTTTATTAATTAATGTCGGCCCCACCCGTGTAAGGCCCTAGCATATCCATTAATCTTGTCTTACTTGCTACAAAAAGAGAGTAACACTTTGTTTGGTTGTAATTGAGAGAAGAGAAAGGAGAAGAAATAAGTAAAGCAGTGACAGCTCTAGGAATATTTTTTAGGAGATTCAATAAGAAATATAAATTATTCAAAATTTTAAACAAAAGATAAATTAAATATATCTACATCACCAAAAAAAAAAAAAAAAACTTTAATACATAAAGTTTTACAATCGCCTTCTATGATATTTCGTATTTTGAAATTGTTGTATGATATCTTCACTATCAATCCTACTAGCTACATCTGTTTCAATATACATAGTCAAGCAATCATTCATCCACTTATTTCCTATTTGATAGATTTATTTAATATTTCTTAAAATCTAAATGAGCTTTTTCTAAAGTTTAAGATTTAGCAAATCTACTTTTGTTGTTGGGCTAATTAAAATTTTTTTCCCCAGATTTTAGATCAAATTGATTTATTATTGAGATTTTTCTTTGTGTTTAAAAAGGTCAAGATATTGTTAAAATGATTATATTTAAGTTTATTTCAGTTGGGCTTTAAGTTAGAGTGTTCAAATTTTTATTTTAAGTGTCAAAACAGGAAAAATAAAATAAAAAATATTATAATAATAATTTTTTGGTTCAATTCAGGGGGTTCATTTGAACCCCCTGGGCTCCAAGTGGAGCTGCCCTTGAAGTGAAGGGAAAAGAAGGCAGGAGAAAAGGAAAAGAAAACACTTCTCTTGTATATGTTTGGAAATGGGGAGGTTAGGAGAAAAGAAAGAAGAAGTAATCTTTGTTTGACTTTTCCTCAAAAAAAAAAAAATTGTTTGACTTGCAAAGAGAAAAGAAAAGAAAAGAAAAGAATAGTCATCGTCTTTTTTGATATTTTATCCCCAATTTGGAAAGAGACAAAAATGGTGAGGCCGAGTGGAAAATCTAACAAACAATGGAATACCAAATTTTCTTCTCTCCCTTTTCACTCAATCCAAACAATGGAGTATCAAATTTTCCTCTACCTTTTTCTTCCCCCCTTTTCCATTATCTTACTTTTATTCTCAACCAAACATAGTATAAATCTTAACATGCAAAAGGATATTTTGTGAAACTTGTAACAAAATTTATATCCAAAATATTTATTCTTAAACTTTAAAAAAATGATTTTTTTTTCTCTCCAAAATCTCTAAAAACTTAGTAAAGCTTATGTTTAGCTTATTCAAACTCATGTTCAATTTTAAGTTGTCATGCTTTTATCCAATGTTTGAGGTTCAAATTCCTTTCCCCCTCCCCACTATCTACCTATGTTAATAAAAAAAAAAAAATAGAAAAGGTTTTTACTCAAGTGTAGCTTGAAAATTTTGCAAACTTTGTAAAATCTACGAGAAGAGAGATACCACACACCACACAATAATGAAGTCTAAAGGCCATTTTTAAACCACTATTCATTTGTTTGTTCCTTTGAATAAAACACTAGTCATTTTGATAGCAAGGGTGTTCCTTGGGAGACATCGGCTAGTTGTTTTAGTCATTTAATGTATCTAAAGGTCGCATGGTAAGGTTTTTTTTTTTTTTTTTTTTTTTTTGGAGAAAGAAGTTTGACCAAAGTTTAGAACACTATAATTAGGCCAAAATATTGTTTGGTCTTTAAATTTTATCAAATGTTTTTTTTTGGTCTTTTAAGTTTAAAATAATTTGTTTTTGTCCTAAAACTATTGAAAATTTTGTTTTTTCTCTAAATTATTGAAAATGTTTCACTTTGTTCTTTAATTTTTTTTAAAAAAAATATTTTTGTTTATCCCTAAACTTGGAAAAGGGTTCTTTTTACGTCTCTAATTTTGTCTATAAACTATGACAAAAATAGAACTTTATTTACAGACACAAAGATAAATTTTAGGGCAAATTTTAAGAATCAAAATTATATTTTATCCTTAATTGAAAAAAAAATTAAACTATCATTTATAAAAAATTGTAAAAAAAAAAAATAAATGGAAAAAAAAAAAGAATAAAAAAGCCAAAAACTGTCCAACTTAATCAATTAATTAATAAAAGAAGTCTATTTACTAAGCTCTAATAATATTTTTACAATAAATATTAAACGATAGATTACAGTTTTTATTATTATTTGAATCTATTGTAGAAATTAACTTTTTTTGTCTACTAGTAAAAGCAAGTAACAACCTATCACATATGTATTATAAAAATTGTTATGAACTTAGTATTTATCAATTAATAACTATCCCCAAAAAAAAAAAAAAACTATGGAGAATGAAAAACTATGAATTAAAAAAAAAAAAAAATTTATTTATTCATTTTTAGGCATAAGACAGCGTAGCATCTTTGTTAATTGTTGCTCATTTCATTCTGTTGGTGTTTTTAGACTTTTACACAGAGACATACTATCCTACACAGAGAGAGACAGAGAGACAGAGAGAGTTTACTTCAATGGCGGCCGCGAGAACCACAATATTGTCCATTTTAGTAATAACAACAGCTGCATCTCTCTGGTGTGTTTCATCATCGTCATCATCATCATCTTCAGCTGACGCTGCTGCTGCTGAATTTGTGAAGAAGACCGTTTCTTCCCACAAGATCGCCATCTTTTCCAAGTCCTATTGCCCGTACTCTCTTTTACTCTTTCTCCCCTACAATTTATTCTTTGCAATTCCAAGATCTTACATATATATTTGATTTTTCATTGCACTTTTATTATTATGTGTCTTTCACTTTTATTATATTCTATTGCTATTATTACAATACGATTCATTTTGGTTTCATTTTAATGCACTGGAAGAACCGGGATTTATTTCAACTAAGATTAAAGATACAGGGTGAAAACATAATTAAAAATGTGAGTTTTAATTAACTCAACTGGTAAAGTTTCTTATTATCACATAAAAGATCTGGGTTTGGGCCCCTGGAAGAACCAGGATATATTTCAACTAAGATTAAAAGATAAGGTTGATAACGTAATTAAAAATGTGGGTTTTATTGAGCTCAACTAATAAAGTCTCTTATTGTCGAATAAAAGATTTGGGTATACACAAAAAACCAATTGATGTCTTGGCAAAATGATTAAGAACAATCATCATAGAGTAGATGCCATAGCCATAGGTTAGGAATTAAAATTAAATAAATAAGCAATTAAGCAACAATTTCTTAGGCTGATAACCCCACATTATGTAAAAAAAAGGTTTGATTTTGAGTTAAGATTGTTCAGCGAAATCCCGGGGATTTTAATAGCAGCAAAGGAGGGAAGAGATTGGTTATTCAAATATTTTGTTTGTTTCTTTTGTGTCGGTTTGGAGATAGAGAATATCAAAGCAAGAGTTAATCAGGGGGACCTTTTTGACACAAACTTAAAATAATACGGACTAAAATGAAACATTTCAAAGGATGAGTACCATTTTGAAACATGGGGCAACGAGGATCAATTAGATCCACTTTTTGATCAAATTCTGTATAATTGGTAGCAGGAAGGATGCCATGGATCTTATTTACCCAGATGGTCTCCTTGTAATTTTATGTAGAAGTTATTATTATCTTGATTTGTCCATGATAGGGTCTGTTCAATAAAGGATCATATATTATTTTTGGTAAATGCTCTCTTTAGTCTCATTTTTATCTCTGCTAAAATGTAATTCTCGGCCTTTCTATGGGTTATGAAAGGCATTGAAGAATGAACTTTTTACCACAATTAACTGCAAAATATTTTAAAGAAAGTTCAGCAGATTCTAAATTACCAACATCTAAAAAATTGCAAGGGATATAAAATAGAATCATAAATGCTATGGACTTGCTTTGCATGCCTTTTAAATTGTAAAACTAAAGTGAATTGATTCTCTCTACTTTACACCTAGAAGCACACAAAATTGCCTTTAAATGTTATTTAATAGCTTCTATCCTAAGACAAAGAACTTGTGCAGTAATTATTAAATTATGAGATTATAATTTTGTTGTTTACATAGTATGATGTATGTATAAGTATTTTGTATATGTTTCTGCCAGTGAGTAAAGTGAATTTAAAGCCAATAAAGGATTTCAACAATATTGCTTGCATGTGCAAGCTAAATAATTTATATTTATTTTTTAGTTGAATATTTCATCTCATTTTTTCTCTTTTTCTATTTTTCCCCTTTTGGTAATGCAGGTATTGTAGAAAGGCAAAAAATGTTTTCAAATCATTAAACCAAGTCCCACATGTTGTTGAACTTGATGAGAGAGGTATGTGTGCAAATACCTTACTGATCAAAATGGTTTGTATAAAAAGGAAAATAATGAAGGATCTTGTGTATAAGAAGCTGGTAACAAGTAAAGTAGAACCAAAGGCGTAACAATTAGTAGCAATTAGCAAAGGTTATTGAATAGACTAGCAAACTTTTCAAGTTATATTAGTATGAATTGCTCATTCTTGCATATTTAAGTTCCGGTTTTGGTTTTTAGGATTAGCATCTCAGCACTATTGACTGCAAATATAATGTAGAAGCTCAAACTTATTTGGGGTTTTATGCATTGTATTT